>NC_064618.1:125094846-125424846 GCF_023898315.1 Schistocerca nitens | reverse complement strand
TAGGGGACTGATGACCACAGATGTTAAGTCCCATAGTGCTCAGAGCCATTTGATCATCCACACAATTCTCAAGATTGCAGATGCCGCCAAGTGCGACAATATCACACAATCAGCTCAAGAGATTATACATCCAAGTTGCTGACAAGAATAAAAAACAGAAAAGTGAAAAAGAAAATTGAGGATCTGTTAGATGATGATCAGCTTCGCTTTACGAAAGGTAAAGGCACCGGAGAGGCCGTTCTTACTTTGCAGTTGATAATGGAAACAAGGCTGAAGAAAAGTTAAGACACGTAAATTGGATTTGTCAAACTGGAGAAATCGATAGAGAATGTAAAACTGTGCAATATGTTCAAAATTCTGAGAAAAATAGAGGTGAGCTATTGGGTAAGACGGATAATGTACAATATGTACAAAAAGAAAGAGGGTACAAGATCACTGGGAGACCTAGAAGGACGTGCTCGTATAGGGATGTAGTACTTAGTCGCTACTGTTCAGAGTACAAATAGACGAAGCAACGAGGGAAATAAAGAAATATCAATTGTAAGATTCGCTAATGACATTGCTGCCCTCACTGAAAGCGAAGAAGAATTACAGGATGTATTGAATGGAATAAACAGTCTGAGTGCAGAACATGAAATGAGAGGAAATCGTAGGAAGACGAAAGTAATGAGAGGTAGTTGAAATGAGAACAGCTAGATACTTAACAGGAAAATTGGGGATCACGAAGTAGGAATTCTGCTACCTAATGAGCAAAATAACCCATGACGGATGGAGCAAAAGGGACATAGAAAGCAATAAGCGCTTTCCTCAAAGCACAGGATTTTTTTGCAGTGAGGCATGGTCTGGGGAAAACCGCAACAGAAGACACTCGTAGCCTTTGAGACGTAGTGCTAAGGAGACTGTTGAAAATTAGGTGGATTTATAAGCTTGTGAAGCCACACAACACGGTCGAATAAGCTGAGCGCTGTGGATGTTGTGCCACAATGTGTGGGAGATTAGAACCCCATACGCGACAGTTCTCTACCTTCATGGCACCATGCAGTGTAAAATATGCGTTGTCCACCCAAAGAACATTTTCATGTGTGCCAAAAACCTGAGGGCAAAGCACTGCATTGCAACCTGCCTTAAGGCTTCATTTGCTGCACATTATGAATCTTTTAGGGATATCAGTGTCTAATGCGTCGCCAAATATTTTGAATTCTTGATCAGGAAAGAGTCAGTTCCTGTGATGCAGCTGCCATTCTGATAAAACAACCAGCGCCGTCTTTCTTCTCAATAGCCATAGAGTTTTTTACGGAGAACTGCAACCTCCTTAACCCTTTACGCCAACTGTCGTTTCAAACGAAACCACTATGGATTGTCAAGTGACAAACAGCATGAAACATTTGACATTCTGACTGATCACAGCGCCACATTTTCTCCTGGAAGCAGCGATTGATGAACATACCTACGACGTTTTAGTATCCTGTTATGTTCACACCCCACACTGCAACACTCAGAACACTGCCAGTATAATTGTAATAACCACTCAGTATATCTCACTATATTTATTATCTCGTGTGGTGCTCCAGTTGACGACGATAATGCCGACACTTTGTTCGAATATATACCTTTCGATTCTGTTATATTACCATTTTCTCCGGCAGTCAAAGTACCTCTCCCCTAAGAGTCCTCACACAGTTTTTGTTTATGTCCCATGCGGATTTTCTACTGGCTTCAAGATAAGCATAGCCCCACTGCCGTCACAGATTAGTGGTTAATTTTTTCTGACGACGGGGAGATAACGAGTTCGATTCCCGATGATCATCTCAGATTTTCTGAGAACGTGGCCCATTCAGTCTCATCAGACCAAATGTGGAGTTCTTGAGTATAGAAGTGGCGAAACTGACACAAAACTTGCTGACGTAGTGACACATCAAAACCCTTATGCTGGAGTCGGAGGTGGCATTTACTTATTAACAGCAAAAGTGCCAATCATCAGTTTTTCAGCTTCGAACGATTGCTTGCGACTACGATTACGGATCGTAGTATTTTCAAGAGTCCACACCAGTTCTAAAGGATTTAGGCGTATATTATATGGTGGCAGCAGGAAGGGGCCAATTATCTTGAAAAATATTGTCAATATAATAAACAAGGACTGGGTGGTCCTTAATTAGCGCCAGAAGCTCGGCTTACTTGGTCTGCAAGTATGTTTCAATTATTTTTCTACGCATTCTTTATGCTAGTTATAAGTTTTGGTGTCATAGCCAAATAGGAAAATGTGAACTCGAAACGAAACGTTAGATGGCACTTTTGCTTCATGGTACCCTACGCTGACCGTCACTTTGCAAAGACTTATTCACTGTGTGTTACGTATGAGTCACATTTCGTCTATATGAACCTCAAACCGCTCTAATATTGATGCTCTTTTTCTCTGTAGAAATTTAATGTAGTGAAGGTAGGATTTCTAAAAGTGACTCCCTTTGAAACTCTATCTCATAGGCGGAACAGTTTTTCTGAGAGTTTCTTCGCCAGACTGGAAGTACATATCTTCACGACAAAAAGGGTGAAGTACCTGCAGATATGGTATCTCTTTGCATTTTCCATTATTTTGCAGATATTGTTGCTGCCAAGAACTTTACCCATATCACCAATGAAAAATTTATTGTGTGTATTTCGCTTGTTCTGTTTTCGTCAGATACTGGGATATTGTAATACGCTCAATAACATAAAGGTGTGACATGCGAGAACATAGTTCCTATCGCTCTAAGCGCAAATACATGTGGTGGAGTGAATTTATCCACTGTTCCATACACCAAGCGAGCACCCATTAGATAGGTGATAAAACAGTAGCAGATATGGAAAACAGTTAAATTAAAATCTCGTAGAGATGATTTACATTAGGGGCAAAGATACAAAGGTACAAGCGGTATGAGACTTAGAATGCAAAGATGCTAGTATATAGAGTTGATATGTTGGTAAAATCGGTGTACAAAAAGGAAGAATGTGACAGAAATATGAGTTACATAAAAGCAGAATCAAAGAATGATACAGAGAGTGTTAACTGAAAGTAAATAAAGAGATGAAGTGATTGTCATGTAACAATAAAACAATATCCATTAAATACAAGTATTAATATAGGATCTACAACCTCAGGTAGAGACGGGAACAGTGATCCACACATGCAAAACAACGCAAGTACATGGAGTGTGATAAAATGTAAGTTATATACAAATATAAGAAAGAAACAAGTTTTATTTATTTATTTATTCATGTGACTCACATGCAGCTTAAAATACTGTTATATATCAGTAGCATATGGATATTACAAGAATACGGATAGACAAAACTACAAACATAAATAGATATGTGTGAATATGTAAGTTTGTAATCCATGTAAGAGCTGTATCGTTAGCTTTCTTGAGGTCCCATAAACTCTCCTTATCAGAGCGAAAGGGTTATTTATTTATAATGTGCTTGACTGTTTGTTTCGGAGCCCCACAGTCACAAACAGGAGACATTGTACCACCCTATTTTCAATAAGTTGACGGGTCTTATCCCATAGGTCTCTCACAGGTGCTAATTATAAATAGGCGTATCATAGTCCGAAGTATTTGGCAGGATGAACTAAAGCCAACCATACCAGAAAACATCAGGTTATAAGATGTGCCTGAAGTAGTATTGGAATCTCCTAACGCTGGTCTGTTCATTCAAAATGTATTCTGGCAGGTCTCTAAATGCCATATAAATTTCGATCTTTCCTAATTAATTAAGGCGTCTTCCTTTTCCGACGTATGGAAAGTTTCGAAAGGGTTTTAGATGTTACCAAACTTGTCTTTACTCGTCCGAGTATGGTTAACAAACGAAAATCTACAATTACCACTGGGTTCATTGTGTATACCAAAAATAATCTTCAAACTTCTACCTGCTTGTCCTTTATAAAAGTTCTTACATTCTTCACAATCAATTTTATAAACGCCTGACTGTGTGTAAGGTTTATTGTGTTGGGTCCTGCGGCGTATGGGCCAGACCTACCGTGTTGTCAGTGTCTAGTCTTACTTTGGTGTTACGAAATTGTTTAGCTATTCTTTCATAAATAGATCCGCTATGATGCCAACCCCCACCCCCCTTAACCATGGGCATTGCGGATGGTGGGGAGGCCTGCGTACCTCAGCGATACAGATAACTATACCGCAGATATAACCACAACGGAGGGGTATCTGTTGAGTCAGACAAACGTGTGGGTCCTGAAAAGGGGCAGCAGCCTTTCCAGTAGCTACAGGGGCTACAGTCTGGATTATTGACTGATCTGGCCTTGTAACATCAACCGAAAAGGCCTTGCTGTGGTGGTACTGCAAACATGTGAAAGCGAGGGGAAACTACAGAAGTAATTTTTCCTGAGCTCTACTGTATGGTTGCATAACGATGGGTAAAATATTCCGGAGGTAAAATAGCCCCCCCATTCGTATTTCCGGGCGGAGACTACTCAGAAGGACGTCATCAGGAGCAACAAAACTGGCGTTCTACGGATCGGGGCGTGGAATAGTAGCTTCCTTAATGGGCCAGGTGGGTTAGAAAATTTAAAAAGGGAAATGAATAGGTTAAAGTTATATTTAGTGTTAAGTAGTGAAGTTCAGTGGCACGAACAGGACTTCTGGTCAGGCACGTGCAGGATTATAAACATAAAATCAGATAGGGGCAGTGCGGGAGTAGGTTTAATAGTGAGTAAAAAAATTAGAACGTGGATAAGCTACTATGTACATTATCGTGAACGCACTATTGGAACCAAGATTGACACGAAGGCGACCCTCACCAGGGTAGTACAAGTTTATATGCCAAATAGTTCTGCAGATGAGAAGGAGATTGAGGAAATGTATGATGAGATACAAGAAATTACTGAAATAGTTAAATGAGTCATGTGGACTGGAATTCGTTAGTAGGAGAAGGAAGAGTAGTAGGCGAATGTGGACTTGGGGAAAGGAATGAAAGAGGAAGCCACCTGGTAGCACAATGATTTAATAATTTAAGAAGCATCGTTTAACAAGCATGAGAGAAGGTTGTATACGTGGGTGAGACCTGGAGATACCGGAAGGTTTCATATTTGTTATATCATGGTTAGACAGAGATTTAGCCACCAGATTTTAATTGCTAAGAAATTTCCAGGGGCAGATGCGGACTCTGACCAAAATTTTTTGTTTATGAACTGAAAAAAAATGTAAAAGGGCTGGAATTTAAGTAGATGGAACCTGGACAAACTCAATGAGCCACAGGTTGTAGAGGGAGCATTAGGGAACGATTGACAAGAACAGGGGAAAGAAATATAGAAGAAGATTGAGTAGTTTTGAGAGATGAAATAGTGAGGACAGCAGAGGATTAAGTAGGTAAACTAACGAGGGCTAGGAGAAACCCTTGGGTAACACAAGAGCTATTGATTTTAATCGTTCAAAGGAGAAAATATCAAAATGCAATAAGTGAAGTAGGCAAAAGGGTACACAGACCTCTAAGAAAATGAGATTAACAGGAAGTGCAAAATAGCTAAGCAGGAGTGGCTAGAGGACAAATGTAAGGGTACAGAAGCATATATCACTAGGGGTAAGATAGATACTGCCTACAGGAAAATTAAAGAGACCTTTGGAGGAAAGAGAAGCACATGCATGAATATCAAGAACTCAGATGGAAAACCAGTCCTAAGCAAAGAAGGGAAAGCAGGAAGGGGGAAGGACTATGTAGGGGAATACAGAAGGGAGATGCATTTGAGGGCAATATATTGAAAATGGAAAAGGACGCAGAAGAAAATGAGAAGGGCGATACGATACTGCGTGATGATTTTGACAAAGCACTGAAAGACCTAATTTGAAACAAGGATCCGGCAGTAGACAATATTCCGTTAGAGCTACAATAGCCTTGGGAGAGCCATCCATGCCAGAACCCTTCCATGTGGTGAGCAAGATGTACGAGCCAGGCGAAATACTGTCAGACTTCAAGAAGAATATAATAATTGCAGTTCCAAATAAAACAGTTACTGACAGGTGCTAAAATTACCGAACTATCAGTTCAATAAGTCACAGCTGCCAAATACTAACACGAATCATTCACAGAAGAATGGAAAAATTCGTAGAAGTCGACCTCGGGGAAGATCAGTTTGGATTCCGGAGAAGTGTAGGAACACGTGAGGCAACACTAACCCTACGACTTCTCATAGAAGGTAGATTGAGGAAAGGGAAACCTACATTTATATCGTTTGTAGACTTAAAGAAAGCTTTTGAGAAAGTGGCCTGGAATACTCTCTTTCAAATTCTAAGGGCGTCAGTGGTAAAATACCAGGAGTGAAAGGCTGTTTACAATTTGTACAGAAAGCACAGGGCAGTTGTAATTGTCGAGGGACATGAAAGGGAAGCTCTGGTAGGGAAGAGAGTGAAACAGGTCTGTAGCCTATTCCCAATGTTATTCAATCTGTATATTGAGCAAACAGTAAAAGAAACAAAAGAGAAATCTGGAGTAGGAATTAAAGTCCAGTTAGAAGAAATAAAAACTCTGAGGTTCGTAATGACATTGCAAGTTTGGCAAAGACGGTAAAGGACTTGGAAGAGCGATTTAATGGATATGAACATCAACAAAAGCCAAACGAGGATCATGGAATGTAGTCGAATTAAATTAGGTGATGCTGAAGGAATTAGATTAGGAAATGGGACACTTAAAGCAGTAAACTAGTTTTCCTATTTAGGAAGCATAATAACTGATGATTGTCGACGTAGAGAGGATATAAAGTGCAAAATGGAAACGTTAAGAAAAGCGTTTCTGAAGAAGAGAAATTTGTTTACATCGAGTATAGATTTAAGTGTCAGGAAGTCCTTTCTGAAAGTATTTGTATGAAGTGTAGCCATGTACGGAAGTGAAACATGGACGATAAATAGTTAAGACAAGAAGAGAATAGAAGCTTTTGAAATGTGGTCCTACAGATGAATGCTGAAGATTATATGGGTAGATCACATAATTAATGAGAAGGTACTGAATATAACTGGGGAGAAGAGAAATGTTTGATACAAACTGAAAGACGCGATCGGTTGGTGGGACACATTCTCACACATCAAGCGATCATGAATTTAGCACTGGAGGGAAGCGTTTGGGATAAAAATCGTACAGGGAGACGAAGAGATGAATAAAGTAAGCATATTAAGACCGATGTACGTAGGTTGCAGTAGTTACTCGGAGATGAAGAGTCTTGCACAGGATAGAGTAGCATGGAGAGCTGCGTCGAACCAGTCTTTCGACTGAAGACCACAACAAATACATATGGTGTGGGCAAATATTTAAGTTTAGCTTCCTCTGCTTTCTGCAGTGTGGTCTCTTAAGTAATATTGCTACTGAATAATTCTGCAGCAAACATTTTATCGGCCATTTATGCAATGAAGCAGTTGTTCAATGTTACATGTGTGATCCCTATTTCTTTTTCAGTTTCCGTTTGCTTCATGGGAAGACTGTCTATGAATCGTAAAATAGAAAAATGTCTTCTTGGGAGGGGAGCGAGCATGAATTATTGTGGATAACATTGTCAGTGGTAGTTGGTTTACTACAGGTATCTCGGTCGCCCAAGAAAACCCCCTGTATTTGAGTGGGTATGCATGCCTCATTTAAAATTCTAGTGTTTTTTTCCTTTACGTTACTATTCTGTAAAAAAACATGGTTTTCATAGTACCCAAGCGGCACTAGAAAGGTTTGCTTCTTGACCGTAACTGAAATCGACTCAATGTTACTCATAATGCGTCTTGATTGCAAAAATTCCTTAAAAACAACCGCAGGGAAAAACCTTGTCTCATGCAGGATGGCACAAGATGTGTTATATATTCAAAACCACAGTCATTTCTTCCATGGCTTCCACTGACGCAAATGCGGCCACTGCCATATTTTTCTAGTATTTCATATTGCGCAAAATTGATTATAATGAACGCTAAATCTTCGCCTGTTAGGAGTGGATGTTGTTGACTGCTTACATCTTATTGCTTCAAGAAAACGGAACCGGCGTAACTTTTCTTTTGTACCTATTTTGTTCTTTCTAACCTAGAATCAGTCAATGTGTCCCTTATTTTTTGGAGTGTCCCACAGAATAGTGTTCTGTCTGAGAAATTAGTAACCAGTAACTATTTTCCAGCTTCCGTGAAGCCTAAGAGACAATATATTGTGATGATCCACTCCAACAAGTATGTAATTTATTTTGCAGCTACGATATCCAGCGTAAATAATTTCGCCGCTGACTGGAAATTCCCCTCTTCGCGGTGTTATGAAGCGAAGGCCGTTAAAATTCAGACACATAGTACCACGAACGATGAAATTCGTAAATTGTAGTCTGACTTTCTTTTTTTTAAAAAAAACTAATATAAAATTTTACAGGGAATATTTTCTTTCCTTTACTCACGATGCTGTCATCATAGACATTACTGAGAAAAGAAACTGCAGTGTCAAACTTTTTTCAGAATAATTTATTTCGCCCTAATAAATTTCGTGCCTGAGCTCATCATCAGAGGTCAGCCGGGGTTTCTTGTAGAGGTTTCATATTCCTGTCCTATAACAGAAAAGAATGCACATGACTTTCTAGTTTTCAGCAGTTTCTCCATTATATATAATGTTTCTATTTTTTAGTTGCTTCAGAAAACATTTATCTCTATACTTTACAGCATAGCGGGTCTACGTCATCTGTAAGAATCACGTCAAACATGAACGTGACTAAGGACAAGATGGCGGACGCGTGCGTTTACACGTAATTTTGTTAGTTGTATTAGACTCCAAGATCATACAATGACGTAAACGTTGTGTATTTCTTCTTTACGATATAATTTTTATAAATAAATGTGAAGGTTAGCATTAGTAAAAAATGGTTCAAATGACCCTGAGCACTATGGGACTTAACATCTGAGGTCATAAGTTCCCTACAACTTAGAACTACTTAAACCTAACTAACCTAAGGACATCACACACATCCATCCCTGAGGCAGGATTCGAACCTGCGACTGTAGCGGTCGCGCGGTTCCAGACTGAAGCGCCTAGAACCGCTTGTCCTCACCGGCCGGCCATTAGAAAAGGTTATGGGACACAGGTGAAGCAGAAAATGAATTCAAAAGGTTTATAACTACACACAATAAAAAGAGAGAAAATTTTGGTGCAATTAGTCCGTTCTAGAAACTGCCACAAAACCATTTCTGGATTCAATGACATAACAGCTCAATGGCTTACCCGTAGTTAGAGATCGGGACAGTAAATATGCTTACACCGGTCAAAATGATCTTAAAATTTAGAAAGCTCCCAATAACGACGTCACAGCACGTTCTTAGGATGTACTTACACCGCGAAAGAGCGCAAAAGGAGAAAGTATTTGCGCTAACACTTTATCAAGAGACACACGGGAGACACTGACTCACTACATAAAATACGTGAAAGAAAAATTCCCAATGTGTGAAGTTTGAGACGCATGTAATTACAGTTAGTAAATTCGTGACCCCGTCGTTTAACGACACGGACATTTTTATCAGATGTAAACATTTTTATCAGACGCAGTGAATTCAATTAGGGAATGAATAAAGTGCCTATCAAATATATGAATTACAGGCTGAGGCGCGTATCGACAACGTACTGCGCGAACGCTGTTGCATGTACTCTGAACCACTTTTCTTTATTATAGCAGATCTGTCCACATCAGTTTCACTGTATTGATCGTCGTGTTATACAAACGGAAGGATATGACTCGTAGTTGAAGCCTGGGAAATTACCGCAAATAGCCGACGGTGAGTTTTCTAATATATTGGTGCAGATTTGTTTAATAATTTTATGTTCTATAACAACTAGCACTGTTAAATATACTTGTATAAATGTCTAGATCCACGATATTTAAATCATAACACTACAGTCAAAAATATTTTGTGCATCAAGGTTTTGTGTTAAATCTTATTTTTTGTAGAAGCATCATTTAAACGAATAGTAGAATTTATTCCATATTATGTCGTATGTAACAAAAAAAAATTTGTACTTCGGTCTTTTCACACTGTCTGTAGTCCAGAAGGACAGTCTTACTACCTTGTGTGTCTTATGATTCAATAACTTGCTTTTAACTTCAGAATACATTCCATAGGCTGGGTATCTCAAATTTAGCGCACAATGTGCAATCTTCATCAGTAGGAAACTCATGACTCATAAAGTCTACTGATGCAAGATAGGTAGAGGAATATTACAAAAATGGTTCAAATGGCTCTGAGTACTACGGGACTTAACATCTGTGGTCATCAGTGCCCTAGAACTTAGAACTACTTAAACCTTACTAACCTAAGGACATCACACACATCCATGCCCGAGGCAGGTTTCGAACCTGCGACTGTGGTGGTCACGCGGTTCCACACTGAAGCGCCTAGAACCGCACGGCCACACCGGCCGGCTGGAATATTACATTGGACGTTCAAGAGTCGTGACCTAAGAAAGAGTTTCGGGTCTCAGTGTTTCGGGTGTCTGTTAGGCACCTCCCTCTTAACATAGGTACTGTCCTCTGTCCCAGTTCCAGTCCGCTATTTGCTGATAACCGAGCAGCTGTTATTTAAGTATTACCCTCACAGCGAAGGAAAATTAGACTTGCTTCTTGACAGACATCTTCACATTCAATCCACAGCTTCTCTTGTTGAATATTTGCTCGTGGATCTTAGTAATACAAATACGCTACACGGATAGTGGAAAGCAGCCTACTCAGGTAGTCTGTTTGCAAGCGCCACTAAACACGAAATGCCATCAACTTCTGTAATAAGGAGCGATTACATATAAACAACAGAATCTGGACCCTTTGTGAAAATTTTTTGGAAATTTGTGGTAAATTCGTATGGGAGAAAATTGCTGAGCTCATGGGTCCCTAAGCTTACAAATTACTTAATCTAACTTAAACTAACTTACACAGAGGACGACAACACACACACCCATGTCAGAGGGAGGACTCGATTCTCCGACGGGGGGAGCCGTGGCAAAACACCTGAGACCGCGGGGCTACCCAGTGCTGCTACCCTTTGTGAACTCCTACTACTGTTTTGTCATTCTTTCCTCGTGGTCGCTCATGCAACATTTAATGTACTGGGTGAGTCACTAACTCATACGAAGAGATACCCGGTTTAATGTTTTGTGTATCGCATAACAAAGATAAGTATTAAATACGAAGATCAGTAGACAGGGTGAGTCACCAACTATGGCCACGTGGAATAACTCCGAAAGTATGATAGGAACTGAAAAGTTTGTGGGACAAATGTTGCATGGGGCAACGGGGGCCATAATATGACGTTGGTTTTTTGTTGCTAGATGGGGTCCCTTCGGAAATATGAAGGTGAACTTCTTTTCTTTTTTTTTAAAAAAAAAATGGAATGCTATAGTTTGGCACTTATTTTGTGATAGCGGCTATCGAGACGAATCCAATGATGTGTAACATTAAGATCTTTGTAGGTCAACGAAGGTCAAAAGGTCGCATGAACGTCCATTTACAGAAGGTGTTCGAAGTGATGACCATTGGTATCAATGCAGTGCTGCAATCTTCTTATCATGGACTGAGTGGTTTCACATCAGCACCTATCGAAGCGCATGCTCTGACGATTCCATCTCTTATATATTCAGGTGTAGTTGGAACATCTTTACAAACAATGTTTTTTACGAATCCCCACAAGAAAAAATTCAGCCCAACGATTTGGGAATTGTATCTGTAACTCATTTCTATCCATTAGCTAAAAATTTGCCGGACACCCATCGTGTTGATACAACATTCTGTTGCTTGTTCCTAAAGGTAATTTTTCCAATAACCGACCTAATGATTCTTGCAGGAAAGTGGTGTACTTGCTACCATTAAGATTTCTGTCGATGATACAGGGGACTATAATTCTGTACTCCTGAATCCCACACCATACATTCACCGACCACGGGTTTTGGTGTCAACATTCCGCAGTCAACATGGATTTTCATTTGCCCAATAATGTATGTTATGCAAATTAACATTTCCATGGTTCGTGAATGTAGCCTGGTCAGTAGATAAAATCAAATTAATAAATTTGTCATCCCTCTGAATCCGAAGTTGAGCCCGTTGGCAGAATTCAATCCGACACATACAATCCGTACCAGTTAATTCTTGATGGAGACAGATATGATAAGGATGATATTCTTGGCGATGCAGAACACGAACATCACTACTTTGGTTCATACCACATTCCTTTGCGATCTGACGCGAACTAACACAAGGATGGTTCATGCCAGATTCCTTTGCGATCCGACGCGAACTAACACAAGGACCTCGAACCACAGTGGCAAGAGTACCAATTTCCCTATCCTAGTAACTTTCATTTGACGGATATGTTTCCGATGCGTTACAGTTATACATGTACTCAATTTATCATAGATTTATTTAATTGTACGACGTGTAGGGAGAGTACATTGAGAATATCTTTCAGTGTATGTCTGTAACTCTCACTGAATTTCGTTGGCGTCCTCCGTAAATGAGAAGCATATAGACTTGTTCTCTGAAGAAATATATCATTCACATTCGCTTCATTCGACGATACTAGTCTTACCATTTCTATTAGTGTTGTATTGAGAAACCGTCGAATGGTGTTTACATGTCAATGACATGTTAGATGGACATGCCGTATTCGGCAAATATTTACTATTTGTACGATATTCGAGAGAGGATTGTCAGAGCATGTGCTTCAATAAGTGACGAAATGATATGGAATATCACTCAATCCATGATAAGAAGATTGCAGCACTGCATTGATACCAATAGTCATCACTTCGAATACCTTCTGTAAATGGACGTTGATGCCATATTTTTCATCTTCGTTGACATTCAAAGACTTTACTGTTACACACAATTGGATTCGTCTCGATAGACTATCAGAAAATAAGTACCAAACTATAGCATCCTATTCCAAAAAAAAGAAAAAAATGTTGACCTTAGTATCTGTGAAGCGACCCCACCTAGCAACAAAAAACCAATGTCATATTATGGCCACCGTTGTCCCATGCAACGTTTGTCCCAAAAACGTTTTCAGCAGCTATCATACTTTTGGAGTTATTCTACGTGGCAATAGTTAGTGACTCGAGGAAATCTGTCAAATTGTTTTGAAACGTAAGGCTCGTGTAGTTTGCAGGAAAATGTTGGAGAAGGTCAGGTATTATCGAACTTATAGGCGTTCTTGAGATTATACGCTGTATCTAGAGGTTGTACTGGTGACTAACTACACTTTTCTCTGAATTTCCAGGTGATGCCAGGAAACGAAGTCTCTCCTAAATTACCAGAAATTACTGTGAAGACTGTTTCACTGAAGCGATCAAAATCGGATGTGGTCATACTGACGTTCACCAGCATGGTACAGCTGGTTTCTGCTTGCGTTTTACTGTTCTTTGGTTTCAGTATGATTCAGACCTTTTCTACAATGACAATTATTGTAATTGCAAGAATTTGGAGATATCCGGTATTAGTCTTCGTTTCCTTAACAATACAAAAAATTACGAGAAAATCCTGCTGCTGACATCGTTATGTGACAGTACGGTGATGACCTATATGGGGTCAGTCAGTGTTCCTGTAGACAGGATTGTGGAGTTGGAGTTAATATTTTCATTTTGTTATTTTTGTTTGTCATGCTGTCTTCATTTTTCTGTTGATGGTACTAGGAATCAGTTGCTGTATGCAGCATTTAGTTTGTATGGCTTAGGAGCAACTCTACTAACACTTTTAAAATTTGCCAATTTTCAATTACTAACAAGGCATAGGATCTCACTCATTAATACTTGTTTACTTGCTATGAGAAAAAATATGTTTGCCACACGTCCTGCGAACCATTCTTCAAGAAAACATCTTGAGCCAATTGGTAATCTGCAAGTAAACTCTGGAGAGGTACGTTGGCTCCCATTCTATATAAGATCCCTTAGGCGAGCATATGCAGCTGTTAATGAATTAGCAGCAGTGGTGACCTCTGCTCACAAATATTTCCTGCTGTTCAATTTGACAATACTGTCGCTGTTAACTGTAGTGCAGATTTACTTCCATGTAACAAAATCATTATTTCCTGGTTCGACCAGTTATGGTGGCTGGCGGTTGTGGTCGGGTACAACTGTGAGTGTATGTACACTAGCAGTTGTGGTACTCCCTGCTCACTGGGTGGAGATGGAAGCCTGCCGCTCTCAGAAGCTGTGCACCCAGCTGCTACTGGAAGGGAGGCGTGTGGGCGGCGCCGCCCATCGCGAGCTGCGGCTGCTGGCGTGGCAGGTGGCCTCAGGACGCCCAGTGGCCAACCTGCTGGGCGTGATCACTGTGCGACTGAGCCTCGTCTCTGCTTTCATCTCCATAGTGACCACATCCACCGCCATGTTGCTCACATTCTGGCCGTCAAGTAATTTGTCGTAGGGATCCGATACTGAAAACGAGATAGTGAGTGAGCTCGTAAATTATAATTATAATTAAATTATAATGAAAACATTGTTTAAAATTTTTTATAGTGATTCTCATGGTATTTGTTGAGCTGAATACAGAAAAATAGTGAAAAAAGTCCATCACCCTTTCTTTACCGACAAACGACATATTGAATTTTTACTTTTAAGGTGTTTTTAACATATTGCAAACCATAACATTTCTGTAAAATCTAAATAATATCTTTAAAATGTAACATCTGTAGCCTAATAAGTTAACTTGCGAATGTAGTCAGTCTAAATTTAGGCTGCCATAGTTACATGGTAAAACTGATAGAATCTGCTTCATACTAGATTTGCTCCCAGTATGGTGTCGTCTCTGTCAGTACCCCTTCCACTCTTACTGTGGTGTCACAGCCAGACACCACACTTGCTAGGTGGTAGCTTTGTTGCTACGCAATGGCCCTTGTCAAAGTCACGGATCGAGGATCCGTTGGTTCGCCGATTTTTTGCTCACAAGGAGTCTTTTTGTACGACGTGGTGTTTTGTTGTTGCATTGATAATGATCAGTCCAGGGTCATGGTCCCACGTTCGTTACAGTCCTCTGTCTTATGGCTTCTTCACCAAGGACATTGGGGTATAGTGCGGACGAAACAACTTGCTCGTCAGCACTGTACTTGGTTTGGAATCGATGCTGCGATTACGACTATGTGCTCTTCTTGCATGGCGTGTGCCGAACAACAATCCGCACCGCCACGGAAATTCTTTGCATGGCCGCAAGCAATTTCCCCTTGGCAACGCTTGCACATCGATTTTGCTGGTCCATTCTGGAATGCTCCATGGTTGGTTGTGGTCGATTCTTTCAGTAATTTTCCTTTTGTTGTCCGGATGTCTTTCACGACGTCTTCTGCCACCATCCAAGCGTTGTCTGCTATCTTTTGCATTGAAGGTCTTCCACAGACTATTGTTTCCGACAATGACCCACAATTCATGTCTGCAGAATTTCAGTCATTCTGCAAGGCCAATGGTATTCAACATATGACGTCCGCGCCGTTTTCGCCTCAGTCAAACGGTGCCGCTGAACGATTGGTCCGGACTTTCAAGTCACAGATGTTGAAGTTGAAAGAGTCGCATTCTCGGGAGGACGCGTTATTGCTTTTTTTGTCTTCGTATCGCTCTTAGCCCCGAGATGGTCGCTCGCCGGCTGAGTTGCTCCACGGTCGTCCTCATCGAACCTTGATGTCTTTGCTGCATCCGCCGCATCAGGTTCCGGTGCAGCGGCAGACTCCTGCTTTTGCTCCAGGCGACATTGTATTCTATCGCCACTATCGAGGTTCACGGCGTTGGCTCGCAGGGCGCATTCTTCGCTGCCTCGGCCGCGCGAAGTTTTTGGTTTTGGGGGCCTCTTATGAGGTGCGTCGGCATCTCAATCAGCTGCGCCTCTGTCGTCGCCCGGGTTCTGTCGCTCCCCATCTGCTTGCAGCGACGGTGCCGTCCGGTCAGCGCCCTGGGGACCCATCTACTGGCTCGCCTCATCCCCAGGTGTTACCGACGATGCCTTCCATTTTGCCCCATGGCGACGCGCCGCTGCCGCTGCCGCCGCCGCCGCCGCCGCCGCCTGTTCTCCCGCCGGCGCCGCCCGCGGTGGACGCATCGCTGCAACCGCCTGGCGCCTCCCTGGGTCCCGCGCCGCCGATCGCTTCCCGTGACCGGATGTCCTCCGCACTGGAACTCTTGCCCGCTCCGGACCAGATGTCGTCTTCGCCCGTTGGGTGCCCCGACCACATGGAGGTCGACCCTTCGGCCCCTCCTGTCTCATTACGGGCGCATACTCCGCATGTTGACGTGCACCCTGGACTAGGTTTTCAGGCGTTTCCTAGCTCCCCTCGGACCGAATGGCCGGGTGCGGGTGGTACAGCCTCGCCTGTTGTTAGGCTCCCCACCTCATCGCATACGTCAACATGGGGTCCTCCCCACGACGGGCGGAAGCCTTATCACACGACCGTTCGCCGATTTTCGGGGGAGGAATGTGGTGTCACCGCAAGACACCACACTTGCTAGGTGGTAGCTTAAATCGGCCGCGGTCCATTAGTACATGTCGGACCCGCGTGTCGCCACTGGCAGTGATCACAGACCTATCTCTAGCCTGCGTCAGTAACGTGTGCCTTTCGGCTACTTCGTGTGGCGTAGCGGTCTTGTTACGCCACAACACTTACTCCTCTCCCCTCCACATACTATCTACTCTGCACCGTAAGGTCAAGCTACTGTAACTGTGGATGTGACCACTCTGCTGATCCCAGTTCCATTGTTCCTTCGTTGAAGTGAAATTAAGTTTTGTGTTTATAAAGGCTTTTAGAAGTTGTATGAACTATGCTTATTGTTTCTGCTATATTTGTCGACTTATACTGTTCAAAAGCAACGGAGAAACATTTCTGATTTTGTTAAAATGGTAAACTTTGCCTACTTTGGTACGAAACTGGCCGATCAATACAAATCAGGGGCCCCTCACAAAGTCTATTCTGTGCATGTAGAAAAACTGAAACAATGGTTTCAAGGTAAAAAAAAACTCATTTCGTTTTACAATACATGTGATTTCAAGATAACCGATAAGTCACAGTAATGACTGTTATTTTTGCTGTTGCAGTGCGCAAGGTTTTAATTTGAAAATTGGTTGGTTCAAATAGCTCTGAGCACTATGGGACTCAACTTCTGAGGTCATCAGTCCCCTAGAACTTAGAACTAGTTAAACCTAACTAACCCAAGAACATCACAAACATCCACGCCCGAGGCAGGATGCGAACCTGCGACCGTAGCGGTCTTGCGGTTCCAGACTGCAGCGCCTTTAATCGCACGGCCACTTCGGCCGGCATTTGAAAATTAAAAAGGAGAATTAGTATCGGAGCATTCCTTAGGTCAGGGGCGGGCAAACGCTGCACGCGGCTCATGAGCACACAGCGCTGCACGTGTGCAGCTCGCGTGCAATCGTCGAACGGGACAGTGCCGACAGCCTGCAGGTTGCGGCAGTGTAGTACCAGGTTAAGCTGCGGACGTTGAAGCGAAGCGACCACTACGTACTGAACGTTGTATTTCAATAACCGGAAAATGCAGAGTGAATCAAGGAAACGGAGAATTGGAGATTTGATATCTTTTAAAAAGGAATGGGAGAATCATTTGTTCTTTGTGGAAAAACGTGAAAGTTGGAAATGTATAATATGTGACAGTATTGTCGCTGGTGAGCGGAAGTTTAATATTGAACGCCATTATAATACATTTCAGTATGTTGCCGTTCTTAGTGCAATAAAAGAGGAATTTCTCAAGTGATTTGGGGATATATCTTACTCATCCCAAGATTTTGAATAGTTCTCGAGAGAATCTGGTTTCTGTAGATGATATTCATCTCAGTTTTCAAATGGAATTAATAGATCTACAGTGTAATTCTCGTCTGAGAGACAAGTTCCTTTTGGCAAGACGTGTAATAGATTTTTATCACGACTTTCCACAGCAAGAGTTTCCTCGTCTCCATCGTGAAGCCATGAAGACAGTCAATGTTGGGCTTGACATACTTCTGTGAGAGATTTTTTTCTGTTATGAAAATTAGTAAGTCTCGGTTAAGAGCAAACATCAGTAATGAAAATTTTCGTAAATGTTTGCGTTTGTCTGTATGTAGATATTTTGTTCCAGACATTAAACGTATTAAAACTCCACCTGTGATAATTAAATAAAACGTATCATAGGGAATAGGTACTCTTTCAAACCATGATTTCTGTCAAGCACTCCTACTAACCTTATTCCTTCATTTAATAAAGCAGGCCAGGAAACAAAACGCATTACAGAGGAAGAAGCGGAGAGGCGGTATGGTGGAGAGGGGTGAGAAGCGGGTGGCCAGCTTGCCCCTGTGTGCACGCAGAACACCTGTTAACTACACACGTGCATGTGCACCGCACACGTGCAGAATTCCTGCCCGCCCCTGCCTTAGGTTGTGCGTCCTGTACCTTGTCCTCCACCTACACTATAAAACATTTTAGATGATGTTTATCGTTGTCCCAAGGAAGTGATGACGACGCAGATGATGGTAGTTAAGAGCGCCCCTCCCCAAACAATGAGCAAAACTCTTCACAAAATTAGGAAGTTACGGCTTTGGTAGGTGAGATTGGCATTCCAAAGGATATAGCCAAGGTTTTATGGTCGAGGTTGCAAGAAAAAGTGTTGTTGTCTACTTGAATATCTTTTTCTTGGTACAGGAGTAGAGAAAAAGAGTTTGTGCCTTTTTATTGTCTCGAGTGGGTGACATCATTTTTTGTACTAATGTTCCTGGGTTGACGGAGACATTCAGTATCAAATACGAACCTGATGAATGGAGACTTTTCGATGATTCCTCTAAAAGAAGCCTAAAAGCTATTCTTCTGCAAAGTGGCAACCAATGTGCATCTGTATCAGTAATAAACTCAATTCATTTGAAAGAATCTTATGAGAACGTTGAATTGGTCCTTAACAAGCCCAGTATTTTGATCATTTGTGGACCATTTGTGAGGATGTGAAAGTGATCTCTATTTTATTAGGCCAAGAGAATGGCTACATTAAGTTCCCTGCTACCTCTATGAATGGGACAGCCATGATCGTAAAAGCATAATGTTAAAACAGAATGGACAGTAAAAAAAATTTGGTTCCTGGGGTCCAGAACGTTGAGAAGGAGAGTTTAGTGGATCTTAAAAAGATTTTACTTCCACTACTTCAGTTTGGGACTGATGAAACAGTTCAAAGCATTGGCTATATAAGGAGGGTGTTTTAGATATCTTTGTGAGCAATTCCCTGTCCTCTGTAACGCAAAACTTAAAGAATGGCTATTTGTTGGGCATGATATAAGAAAACTTCTGAAGGATGAAAACTTCAAGTTGAAAATGGCAAACCAGGAAAGGAAAGCATGGAACCCGTTTACACAAGTGGTAACTGGCCTTCTAGAAAATAAAAAAGACACAAACAATAAAAATGTTTTCGGTAATCTGTTAACTAACTACAAGCTATTGGGCTGCAACATAAGTTTTAAAGTTCATTTTTTCTTCATTCTCATCTGGATTATTTTCCAGAAAATTTAGGAGCTTTCGGTGAAGAGAATGGGGAACGACTCTATCAAGACATAAATTTATCGAACAAATATATCAGTGACGCTGGGAACAGAGCATTGTGGCTGAGTACTGTTGGATGTTAAAAAGAGAAAATCCCCAACTCCATAGTAGGAAAAGTACCAGAAAGAAGTTACGAAGGAAAAAGGAAACTTTACTACAGAGACTTTTAATAGTGTTGTAATGAGAAGCGTAATCAACTTTTCTTATTCTACATTAAAGATTAATCTATCTCTAATGTTGTTTAAAAACATTGTACATAAATAATACTGTTATAAAACGGCCTTTTTAGGATTTTTCCGAGAAGTTTTAGCTCTTTTTGTAGACAAAACTTGCATGATACGAAAAACCAATATCATTTCTGAAAACAGCGCCAGAAAGTACATAAAAATCACTTATCAAAATTAAAGTAATTTTCAAAAATATTTTTTTTCTTTTTGCAGAAAGTGATACTCGCTGATGGAAATAATTGCAACACCAAAAAAATAAATAGAATAATGAAATTTCGGGAATACATTTGCCTAGGTAAAATGTTTCAGTCACCCCTTCTTTCTGACTGTGTAGTGTTAAGATCGATAACATTTTATGTTATCCATGTATGGCTGATTTTGTTTTAATGGAAATATCAAAGAAGTTAGGGTAGTGTCGAACACATAGACAGTCTTCAGAAAATAATTTTTCTTCTAGAGGCTGTTTTGGAAAATTTTTGACATTAATCAATAGTTTCCATCATAACTTGGTAAAGTTATAAAGTCAATGTAATAAAAAAACTTCATTGATTTGTTTATACTTTTTAAAGCCATGGCATTCTGATTGATTAAATCTTTGAAGGTTCGTATTGGACATGAGTTGTAATGTGTAAAAAATTATTTTTATTCTATTAATTATTTAATTTTACTGTGAACTGCTGTAAATATTAAACTAAGTTCAGTTGGTTAAACTATTAAGTATCCCTGTCACAAAAAAGTTGTCTCAGATAATCAAGAAATCTTAATAAAGCTATTGTATAAAAGTTTTTATCAGAAACTTCAAAATAAAAATATAGGTTCCACATTCGGTGAAATACTTCACACACCCATAGGTGACAGTGTTCAGAACTGTCTAGAAAGAACTGACATGGACCCAAATTTGGCCATGAATGAAGTCTTCTTCGTGATTCAAAAACAGACAGCCAAAGTTGCCTCTAAAATAGATGTGTATTCAGTCAGTGACCGTTTTTGGGCTATGTCCATTCTCCAAAACCGACTAAATGAAGAATCTCTTTGTAGATAACAATCTAAAATGCGTTACTGTCTCACATTCCCCAAAACGCTGGAGTTGTGAAAGTCTTTGTATAACATATCTTTCCTTGTTGCAAGATATGTGGGGGATAAATAAGTTATTTAATGTGAAATTTGCTGAGAATGATTAGAAGTTTGCCTCTCTAAAGACACATTACAAATGTGGTGGCACACTGTTGTTATTAATTTAATACACATCACTATACGTTTAATATTTCCAGAATATTCAATTAGTTTAGTTTTTAATTTCCCCGGGGCTACATGCCTTCGACGTATCAGGCCCTCGTGGCTGTTGTGTATCAACGTTGTCTGTCCTCTCATTGATCATAAAAAGTGGTAATGAATACACGGCTGGTCTTCGTTCACACAGATCTGCAATTTGAACAAATGGACAATAAGGTACATAAATGACAGGCACGATGGAGCAGTGGGTCGCTTTGCTTTAAAAACATTGAGCACAATTTCCCTAAACATCTATCTGAAGAAGTATGTCACAACAGAAGGAAGTCTCCACTGTCGCCGGCCGAAGTGGCCGTGCGGTTAAAGGCGCTGCAGTCTGGAACCGCAAGACCGCTACGGTCGCAGGTTCGAATCCTGCCTCGGGCATGGATGTTTGTGATGTCCTTAGGTTTAACTAGTTCTAAGTTCTAGGGGACTAATGACCTCAGCAGTTGAGTCCCATAGTGCTCAGAGCCATTTCTCCACTGTCTAGAAAATTGTTTATTTTGTTTAAGAAAAGGTAACTGCTTTTTCCATTGAGATCTGTTTAACCTTTCATGTACATAGCCTCGGAATTTTGATAACAAATGTTAACTAAGCATTTCCTTTTGTAATATAATAATTTGTGAAATTTTGAAAATTCTTCTTATAAAAAAGTTTTTACAGTATAAGTTTTTTATGAACATTTCATTCGTCTTAGAGTACTGTTCCCTCTTCAGCACTGAATGCTCTGTACATACAAAAACACTCATGTTGTCACCTGTTTGTTTTCCGATCAACTTTAAATCTATTACCAAATATGCTTCTACAGGCGTAATGTTTCTTGCCCACTTTCCTGTTTTATCAAGAAGTATTTTTCTATGACTTGTTTCATGTCATTTAATTTCAATTTATCTCGTGACATCTATACGAATATATTTGGTTCAAATGGCTCTGAGCACTATGGGACTTAACACTGTGGCCATCAGTCCCCTAGAACTTAGAACTACTTAAACCTAACTAACCTAAGCACATCACATACATCCATGCCCGAGGCAGGATTCGAACCTGCGACCATAGCAGTAATGCGGTTCCGGATTGAAGCGCCTAGAACCGCACGTCCACCACGGCAGGCGAATATATTTGCTTGTTGAAGAAAAATACACTAAAAATTAATTTAATTTGACATTTGTTTTGTCCAGTATAGCATGAAACTGTTTAATCAGCTCTAACTCGAATGTACTTCTGGGATAGTTCAACATGTCCGTTGCCATTACATTGGCTAGACATTGTGACAACTCAAAATATAAAGAACACTACCAGTTTTATCTAAAGGTACATGAAATATGTAATATTACTTTCTTATAAACAAAAACTAACAACCGAAAGCTAAGTTCATGAATCGAAAGAGCCCATAATCCCCTGTTCTTTATATTCAAAAATTGTGGGCAGCCTTATCCCTCCTTAGTTCGCACCATGCTGACACGTTAGGTGGTTCAGTTCGTTCTAGACTTTAGAAACAGCTGTTCCCCAGTATGGTCCATGGTCCTGGTATTTCTCTATGTTCTGAGCAAATGAATTAAGAAGTGCTCCCTGTTTTTGTGTCCTATTAGTCCAATCAATTCGTATGGCTGATGACACTAACTATTTGCACTCGTAATACAGAATGCCAGGCATTATGACGTTCAGAGCAATTCTGACTTATAACACATCAGCTATCCACAGTCAACAGCAGAGACTGTAGTAAGTTTTATGGCCTGCACCTTCCTGTCATAAAAAAATTGAGCTTGCTGGGTTACTGTAAGTCATGAATATTCCTGGAGATTCAAGTACAGATTCGGTGTTCCCTGAAAGGTTTCGTTATCTACATCTACTTTTTCCCATAAGCAAATTCGTTCAATACTTGTTCGTATTCTATCAGTTCCCCTAGTGGGGCTGAATCGCTGACGAATAACGACTCATCTTGTACCAAACAGAGAACGTAATATACATTAATGTGTGAGTTATACATTTCAAAGAACTGTTTTAACATTAAATTTCATTTCGCCTCTGCATCCTGTAAATAAAAACATGGTTTCATGGAATCAGAGATCTTTATGCAACCGTCTGATTCTAAAAACTGTATTTGCATCAGACGAAAGCAATGAAACATTTTGCGTGAGGATGACAGATATTTACACAACGGATAAAGAAATTAAATTTGTTGCTTTCAGTAAATTGCTTGCTCACCAATAACAATATGCAGCCCATTGGTTCATGGGTGAGAAAATGCTTCCTGAATTTTAGTTTTTAGTATTGTCTTATGTTAATATTTTTTATTTTGTTTTTGGGTGCTAACCCTCAGCTACAGCTTTCAGATCCCACTTTACATGGTGCATGGAACCAAGGTAGCGTTTTGAACTACTGGAAATTTGGGGAACACGGCAAAATTCAGCATACATACCTGTCATATATTAACATCAGCGCTGTTAATTATACTGATCCTTTAAAATCTGGACGATATTAAAGAAAAAAGGGAAACTGCCCCCTAAATCTGAAAGTGGTGAAGGAACGTATTACTGAGTTACTGAGAGAAGAAAACACAAATCAGTTACCACTGACTAGTGTTCCACTCAAGATCCTTGTGTTTTATAAGGGTTGTTCTACAGAAATTCCACCAGGTCTGTTCTTTTAAATATTTCATCTATTGCTTCCGGTTTTGAGCATCACTCATTCTCAAACAGTACTTGTATATAATAAAGCTGTTATCAATGCTTGTCTCTAAATGCGAGGGACTCTCAACAATTAAAGAGAAAAATTGATGTAGAAATGAACAGTTTGGAGGAAATGTTTTGAAGCTTCAAGGCTTTAGGCTGGCATCACTGGTATGCGTCGAGAACAGCTGATGGAAACAACATGGTTTCATAGAATCAGAGATGTTTATGTAGCCGTCTGATTCTAAAAACAGTATTTGTAGCAGACGAAAACAATGAAATATTTTGCATGAGGATGACAGATATTCACACAAGTAATAAATATAATCTCAATACCGCATCTAACGATGGCGTGTCCGCTTGAAGTTTCCACAGCATTTGAACAATATTCAGTTAGCATTTTCTTAATTTCTGAAGATCAAAAACGGCTAAAAACTTTTCTCGAACGATTGATCAGTGCAGCGAAAGTTTATGAAGCGCAGAAATTTTTATACGTTGGTGCAACAGCTCAAAAATAGTCAAACCTTATTGACCAACGATCAACGTCCTGGATGACGACTTGAAGTGTCAACTACTTCGCTTAAAACCCACGTTGACGACCTTATTTGGGAAGGCAGATGCGTTACAGTTGAACATATAGCAAAAGCAGTAGCACTAAGAGTACAATTCGTGTCTATATCAGTAAGAAGCTGTAGTACAGCATAACCTGTGCGAAGTGGGTCTCAAGAGAGATGACTCATCAACACAAGGAAACAACACTTGAAGTGCGTAAAGACTTGAAAGAACGTTATGAAAGGAAAATTGAACAGGATTTCAACGGGTGGTGAGACTTGGATTCACCATTTTGAGCCAGAGCCCAAGAAATAAAGCAAGGGATGGAAGCACACCAACTCACCCTTCCGAAGGAAATTTGGAATGCAAGCATAAGCATGAAAAGACATGTTGAATATCGTTTGAGATGCCCAAGGTCTCATCATTTTTGATTGTTTAGATGATTAGAGTACAATAAACAGTGACAATACGCAGACGCGCTGATAAATAAAGCCAGCAATGAGTGAAAAACGTCGTCGATAAAAAATGAGATGATACTGCTACACGACATAGTTCGCCCTCACAGCGCCCACCTTACGCAAGAAACTATTGGAAAGAAATAGATTGGGCGACACTACCTCCTCCTCCCCATCTTTCGGGTTTTCGTTAGCTTGGTCCACTCAAGGAGGTCTTACGTTAAAGGAAATGCAGCAAGATCGAGGAGGTCAAAGAATGTGGGGGAAAGTGGTTCAAGAAACAAGACAAATCCACCTTTGAATTAGGTTTAAAAAAATTATTTCACGTTTGGGAGAAATGTGTTTATATTAGCGGGTAATACTGTATACTGAGAAGTAGTAATATTCTCTTTTTGTAAAGATAAACAGATTTCTTCCGTATCAGTTTGTCTCTTTACTGAACGTCCTTCTTATTTACGCACTCCCCCTTCACCCCCCGCACACACACACACACACACACACACACACACACACACACACACATACACACACAATCACACACACTCACAAAAAATATGAAATATTGGTATGTATTATAACTTTTTACTTACGCAATAAGATCGTAATTGCTACACTCCTGGAAATAGAAATAAGAACACCGTGAATTCATTGTCCCAGGAAGAGGAAACTTTATTGACACATTCCTGGGGTCAGATACATCACATGATCACACTGACAGAACCACAGGCACATAGACACAGGCAACAGAGCATGCACAATGTCGGCACTAGTACAGTGTATATCCACCTTTCGCAGCAATGCAGGCTGCTATTCTCCCATGGAGACGATCGTAGAGATGCTGGATGTAGTCCTGTGGAACGGCTTGCCATGCTATTTCCATCTGGCGCCTCAGTTGGACCAGCGTTCGTGCTGGACGTGCAGACCGCGTGAGACGACGCTTCATCCAATCCCAAACATGCTCAATGGGGGACAGATCCGGAGATCTTGCTGGCCAGGGTAGTTGACTTACACCTTCTAGAGCACGTTGGTTGGCACGGGATACATGCGGACGTGCATTGTCCTGTTGGAACAGCAAGTTCCCTTGCCGGTCTAGGAATGGTAGAACGATGGGTTCGATGACGGTTTGGATGTACCGTGCACTATTCAGTGTCCCCTCGACGATCACCAGTGGTGTACGGCCAGTGTAGGAGATCGCTCCCCACACCATGATGCCGGGTGTTGGCCCTGTGTGCCTCGGTCGTACGCAGTCCTGATTGTGGCGCTCACCTGCACGGCGCCAAACACGCATACGACCATCATTGGCACCAAGGCGGAAGCGACTCTCATCGCTGAAGACGACACGTCTCCATTCGTCCCTCCATTCACGCCTGTCGCGACACCACTGGAGGCGGGCTGCACGAAGTTGGGGCGTGAGCGGAAGACGGCCTAACGGTGTGCGGGACCGTAGCCCAGCTTCATGGAGACGGTTGCGAATGGTCCTCGCCGATACCCCAGGAGCAACAGTGTGCCTAATTTGCTGGGAAGTGGCGGTGCGGTCCCCTACGGCACTGCGTAGGATCCTACGGTCTTGGCGTGCATCCGTGCGTCGCTGCGGTCCGGTCCCAGGTCGACGGGCACGTGCACCTTCCGCCGACCACTGGCGACAACATCGATGTACTGTGGAGACCTCACGCCCCACGTGTTGAGCAATTCGGCGGTACGTCCACCCGGCCTCCCGCATGCCCACTATACGCCCTCGCTCAAAGTCCGTCAACTGCACATACGGTTCACGTCCACGCTGTCGCGGCATGCTACCAGTGTTAAAGACTGCGATGGAGCTCCGTATGCCACGGCAAACTGGCTGACACTGACGGCGGCGGTGCACAAATGCTGCGCAGCTAGCGCCATTCGACGGCCAACACCGCGGTTCCTGGTGTGTCCGCTGTGCCGTGCGTGTGATCATTGCTTGTACAGCCCTCTCGCAGTGTCCGGAGCAAGTATGGTGGGTCTGACACACCGTTGTCAATGTGTTCTTTTTTCCATTTCCAGGAGTGTAGTTTTTAAATGTGATGCACGTTTGTCCTGTTGTATTTGTGGATGTTCGTTATATTATTATTCTCTTCTCAGGTATTTTTTGCAATGAAATTTTTTATCTTCGATCAAAATCTATTTATATTGTAAAAAAATGAGATTGAGTTGCTTTGTGATTATCTGCCCTAATAAAAGTATTGTCGAAGTTCGTAATATATAATTTTTATTTCTCATTTCAGATACATCATTGACAATGTTATTTGGATTTTTTATAAATTGGTGTAACTTTTTATTTTTAATAAGATGCCTATATAGCTGCATCTTTCTCCCCTGTGAAGAACGGAAAGATTGTAACACCCTTGGTCTAGCGAGAGGGTCTTTGGTTAGTAATCGAAAGGTCCTCGGTCGCCATATAGAAACCCACCACTGCTTAAACTTCGATCAATAATCAGCATTAGTTGCAGAAGACTTCTGGCATAAGAAGTGACCATCATTCTGCCAAGGGCCTTGTTAAAGAGGGCTGAGGAGAGGACAGGGGTTCAGGGCACTCTCTCATTCTAGAGACCGTAGAACAATCAGCAATGATCAACAGCTTGAGGACGCAGAAGGCAATGGAAAACTTGAGGACGCAGAAGGCAATGGAAACCACTGCATTAAGGACACATTACGTGTATTAGCAGAACATGTAGCCTATAATTAAAAAAGTGTTATGATAATTTCTCCAGTGGCATAAATTCTGGGGGAGGGGTATACTGCCAAAGGGGAGGTGACCATGAGAAAGAGACTGAATAATCAATGAAAGCATAAATTTCTAATAGTCGCAGCATGGAATGTCAGATACTTGATCGAAGTAGGGAAACTAGAAGATCAGCAAAGCTAAATTCAGAGGCTCAGTCTAGATTCCGTAAGGGTATGTGAAGTGAAGTGGAAAGAAGACAAGAATTTCTAGTCAGTCGAGTTATGAATAGAAATGTAGGGCAAAGAGTTTGCCACTGATAACAGTTCAGTGGCAGGGTTATTGATATCAGAATCGACAGCAAACCGAACCTTACAACGATAGTTCAAGTATACGTGCCGACGTCACAATCTGAACATGAAGAGACAGAGAAAGTATGTGAGGATACTAAAAGGGTAATGCAGTATGTAATGAGAGATAAAAATCTAATAGTCTTGGGGGACTGGAATGCAGTTTTAGGGGAAGGAATCGAAGAATAGGTTACAGGAGAATATGGGCTTGGACTAGGAATGAGAGAGGAGAAGACTAATTGAGTTCTGTAATAAATTTCAGGTAGAATATCGAATACTCTCTTCAAGACTCACAAGAGGAGAAGGTATACATGGAAAAGGCAGGATGATGCGGCAGGATTTCAGTTAGCGTACATCATGGTCAGACAGAGATTCCGAAATCAGATGCTGGATTGGATTGTAAGGTGTACCCAGGAGCAGGTATAGAATGAGATCACAATGTAGTATTAAGGGAGAGCAGGATGAAGTTTAAGACGTTAGTCATGAAGAATCAATACGCAAAGAAGTGGGATACGGAAGTACAAAGGAATGAGGAGATACACTTAAACTTCTGTAATGATATAGATAGAGCAATAAGGTGTAGCTCATTAGCCGGTACAGTTCAAGAGGAATGGCATCTCTAAAAACGAACATCACAGAAGTTGGAAAGAAAAACATAGGTACAAAGAAGGTAGCTGAGAAGAAACCACGGATAAAGAGAAGAAATACTTCAGTGGATAGATGAAAGGAAGAAGTACAAAACTGATCCAAGAAACTAAAAAATACAGAAATACAAGTAGCTGAGAAATGAAATAAATAGAAAGTGCAGGGAAGCTAAAACGAAATGATTGAATAAAAAAAGTAAATAAAAGAAGAAAGAAATTATAGTCGGAAGGACTGACTCAGTGTATAGGCAACTGAAAACCAATTTCGGTGCCATTAAAATCAAGGGTGGTAACATAAAGAGCTAAACGTGAATCCCACTGCCAAATGCGGAGAAGAGAACGGGTAGGTGGAAAGAATACAGTGATAACCTCTATGAAGGGGAAGATTTGTCTGATAAGTTAGGAGAATTAAGAGTCTATTTAGAAGAGGTGGAGGATCCAGTATTAGAATCATAATTTTAAAAAATCTTTTGAGGACATAAGATCAAATAAGGCACAAGGGATACATTACATTCCAGCAGAACTTCTAAAATCATTGGTGGAATTGGCAACAAAACGACTATTAATGTTCGTGTGCAGAATCTATGAGTCTGCTGACATACCATCTGACTTCCAGAAAAATATCATCAACATAGTTCGGAAGACTGCAAGAGCTGACAAGAGCGAGAATTATAGCACAAACAGCTTAACATTTCATACATTCAAGTTGCTGACAAGAATAATATATCGAAGAATGGAAAAGAAAATTGAGGAAGTGTTAGATGACGAACAGATGGGCTTTAGGAAAGGTAAAGGCACCAGGGACGCTGTTCTGAGATTGTGGTTGATAATGAAAGCAAGACTAAAGAAACTGAAAAGCGTTCGATAGTGTAAAACGGTGCAAGATGTTCGAAATTCTGGGGATAACAGGGGTAAGCTTTGAGGAGAGACAGACGGGTAATACAGAATATGTACAAGAGCCAAGACTGAATAATAAGAGTGGACAATCAAGAACGAAGTGCTCGGATTAAAAAGGGTGTAAGACACCGGTTTAATATCTTACACCTATTGTTCAATCTGTACATCGAAGAAGCAATGATGGAAATAAAAGAAACGTTCAGGAAGGGAATAAAATTCAAGCTGAAGGGATATCAGTGATACTATTCGCTGATAAACTTGCTATCCTGAGTGAATGTGAAGAAGAATTTCATGATCTGTTGGATGGAATGAACAATCTAATGAGTACAGAATATGGTTTGGATGATTCACATGTTGACTAGCCGTTTCAAATTACCTGCTCACTCTGAAAACGCATTTTATCTAATCAACAACACAGTTCATAGTCTATAGGATCTGTTATCCAACATCGCTTGAAAAATCGATGCAGCGCTCAAAATTGCAGATTCATTCTCCATACATTGCTGCTGGCAATCGGACTTTGGATACGAAGGTTCTTTTAGAGTACAGTGTCCTTGTCACCAGTCTCGAAGTTTAATACGAAAGGGCTGCTGATGGTTTAGTAAAAACTCTACGTTTCTCCGCTTCAGCTCCAAGTATTTAGTTATGTGCTGTCTTATGTTGGTAATTTTGCGAAGAGGACTTTTAGAAGGAGATAAGTTAAGTTTGGTACGATACATACGTCTTCCATCACGTACACTCCGAAAGCCATTGCGCAGTGCATGGCGGAGACAGCTGTGAATCAAGTGAGCTATTTTCTCTGTCTTTCTTCATCGCTAATTGAACGGGAGAAAAATGACTGCCTGTTTGCCTCTGTAACAACCTAATCTCTCTTATTTTACGTATTATCCTTACCTCTACTTCAGAATACCAGCACCAGTCTGATGTGATCCCTTGAATGAAGTGACTTAGCCATCCAAGACCTCTACATGAAAATACCAACTCTAGTTTCTATTGCTTGCTGTCGGACTAAGAGTAGCAACTATACACGTGCATTTTGATTTACTCGTCCTATGATTTCGACGAGTACCTTTCAGCTCAGTAGTTCTGAAGTCAGAATCTGTTTTTTTTTTTTTTTTTTTATCATATGTAAGATTTTCTGCACTGGTCAGCTATAGGCTACCCAGTCATCCACAAGATACTTTTTTACTATGATTGGTGACCTACCAGGTCGTTTAAAGACGCATTGTCGTCGGTCCTACCACCTGAAACACAAGCGAGGCCCATCACACTGCAGAAACTCACTGACTACCCCAGCTGACAGCCCCTGCACTATGAGGATCTCTGTAGCCTGTAGTATGATGCAGCGGTAAACGACCCTTGGAAATTCGAGATCTCAGCCCAGCTACTAGTAACGTTGTTACGGACGGTTCGTAGTGCGCTTCTGCCTATATCATATGCCCACATTCCTACTTTGGTTATCCATGTACTCATCAAAGCCAGTTGCACAATCCAACTATCTCGTGATGTAATTCCTCTGGAAGAACCATCTTCCCACTCTGTTGTCAGGAGTCCATCTCATCACCACCCGTTATTACACTGCAGTCAACCGCGTGAGCGATCTGCCGGTGTACTGTACATGATGTAATGATCGTCCTTGTCAAACTCTGAAAGCTTGTGATAAGCTGGACGTGCACGTCCTCTAAGCACGCGATGTTGTTATCTCCTATAGAGATCCAGTTGCGTTAGATATACCCAAGAGCCATCATTTAGCGGCAGCATTAATCATCTATAGCAAAGACCTTTCTCTGTACTGAGAGTACTGAAAGTAAGCTCGCGTAAGAATAAAATTTTAATCAACATACCCTACAGACATGGACATACTGAATACCAGTTTGGTAGCATTTCGTGAAGGTGATAGTGCCGTGACACTTTCCAGTCCGTCAGTGTTTGGTGTAGAGAAATTACAAAAGATGTTGTGAACAAAGTAGACGGATGTTTAGATAACTTAACGGGAATGCAACCGGATGACGCCGTTGACAACCATCGATATCTCTACAGGAGCCATTCGTTTCCAGGAGTGAATGGGCAGGGAGTGCTCCTGTTGAAATATCGGCGGTTGTCAACGATGTCAGCCGGCTACATTATTTCAACATCATATACGTCTGGAGGAACTAAGGTCTCACAGTGTAGACGGTTCTATAAACGCAAACTAAACTGACGCGTTCACCTTACATAAAGTAAACTGCCTACATTCTTCTTTGATAGAACTGTGGCACAGGATGAAACTTACCGTAGTAAATAATTTTCTCATAAACGCAAACAGTGCTTTTTAACTAGCCCAAATATAAAAGAAACTGCCCTTGTGTGGAAGGGACGTTGTTTAAATTTGGCACTTCTCCTCTTACAGATACTACTCGTGGTCCTGAGTCGTAGACGTCTAGAAGACGGTCTGCTTTATTAGCATGGCACTTGCAAGAGCATTCTACTATACAGATTAGGGATACGTTATTTCTCAGCACTGATCTAATAAGTTCAAGTTTTCTTAATGTGTATATGTTTCTTTAAAGATGTTCCGTTCTCAAAGTCCTCTGAGAAACATAAAAGCTTTTGCAAATCCATCATAAATTAGTTCGAAGATCGTTGACTGTATCAAACTGTGCAAATGAAACTGATTAATAAGCTGGTTTTCTTCTTCTCTGTTATTCAAATACCTTCATCCGAGCAAGTGGTTTTAATTACGTATAACATATGGCGCTGTATGTAAACTTATATTTACAACCTATAGAAATGGTATGTGAAACCTGCATGTAACACTTCGATTATTAAAATATTTCACGTAAAGGAAATATGTTAAGCTTATTAATCGAGCTTGTGAAAGAAAAAGAACAGCTATTGTCACGCATTCTTTACAGGTAAAGGTATATCATACAATACACTTGCCGATGCGCATGTATATGTTAGGGATTAGAAATATAATGATACAGTATAACTGTCTGAGGGCAAGGACTGGATCAGAAATTCTTACTTGCTGTTGAAAAGTTCTTGTTCTGTTCTATCGTGTAACACCACAAGATTTTACAAAACGTTTCTCTCTGCCAGTACATCTCACCTATAACTGGCTTTAGATGGGAGCATATCGTATTGTTTGCAAGTTTAGGTAAGACGTTTCGTTGTTATCGTAATGCAAAAAATGAAAGAAAACTGAAATATTTAGTTTCGTTGACGACGAGATCATTGAGCATGAACCTCTCACTTGGAGCGCTGGACGAAATCGGCCATGATCTTTTGAGAGGAACCACTGTAGGTTTCAGTTACACATGGACTATACTGAAACCCGGAACCCAGACATTTTGGACTCTACTGTACTTATTTCAACACTACAAAATTACATTTAACTAATTCTGGCATTCGTTGGAACTCTAAAGAGACTGGTTATTTCAGTATCTCTAGTAAATTAACAAATGGTCAGCAACGGTGATTTCATAAAATTATATGGACACAGACCATACAGGGAAATATGATGAGTAAATCGTACGAGCAACCTGATATTGGCGAGATTAGTTACATTTTCATGGGAATCCGAAGGATTAACTTCTGCTCAGAGAACACTAAAGAAGCACAAAGACAAGAAGAAGGAAAAAAATAAATTTGTCAGCCCTGGGAAACACCACGCTGATACTGCTTAATATCGCATTGCTACGCTTAAATAAAATTTTACATTATTTTCAACACAACACATTGTAATGTTGTTATGTGTAATGTTGTTGCATTAATTTATTCAGAAAGCGGTGCTGATATTCAAGACCATAAAAGTGGGTTAAAAGCTGTGAGCTATGTGAGGAAGTTAACCTTGCATTACTGCGCAACTGTTTCACCAGGTATCCAGTCTAGCTTACCAAATTCACAACCAGGCTAACATTAATTATAATATTTTAGTACTCATCTTATGATAACCGGTGATGTATATATAAAAAAAGACAATTTAAATAAAAAGAAATAAATCAGTTTTTATTTGGACATTTATTTTAACATTGATCATTGTTCCGTTAAAATTTGAGCATGTCAAACTTGATTCATAACTAAACTGGTGCCTTATTTACGATTGTGAAAATGTGAGTTTGTAGTCCTACGGAACACATCAAATAGGGAGCCAAGATTGAGAGACTACATACAACACTGCATTCATAAAATAACACACAAAGAACGTTGAAACATATGCAAGAGGAAATTAACCACAAACAACCGATTCAATTTTCACCCAAAGAAGTTACGTTCGTAGCGTAATCCTGTCCGTCATGAAATTAGCACACACTGGTATACTAAATTCATACTAACTCTCTGTGAAATCTTCCCGAAAAGAGTAGTTGAGGGCTACTTTGATGCTTACACCACATGCCTCACGTGGTCAACTTGGTTTACACAAAGAGTGTAACTCCACAATAATTTTGATAATTAAAATAAATTACATCGAAACGCAATTTACAAAAGAAAAACCTCAAACTGGTTACTATCGTCTTACTATTAACCTGATGGGTCAAACAATTGTATAAGCACGTGGTACTGGTCTCACAAAGTACACCCCACGTGGGTTGAACATAAAGAAAAGTTGCTATATTGAAAAATATTGTCAAGACGAGACGTTATAATCTCACGCACATTCGCATTTAAGATTGATGACGTAAGTTAGAGTTACTGATCAACACGTGGTTCCACTTTACTCACAAAGTAGTGATGAAGCAACTAACGGAAGAAATTCTGAACTTCACACTCAAATTACACTGCGTTGCAATTTAAGATAACATCAGATATTTTAGAGCTAAACCTGAAATGAAGGTGATTAAATTTTCAGTTAGGTTGAAATCCATTGTCCTACGCACTTAGCAGACACGCGCTTAGCCGGAGATCATACCACTTCAGACGCTCGCCGCAGACAGACTGACCTGGGCTCCTACCGAGCGTGCTTAACAGATACAAACGGAAGTGACCAGAGAGGCAGCTTCCTATACCAACATGACAACGGACGGACAGGACCATACTAAGAATAGAAACCTCTCTGCTTCTAGAAAACGTGGCTACCTGTTCCGACGTTGGTCCTGCTGTTCTCTAGCAGACAGGGTTGTCTGCTACCATGAAGCATGCAACTAGAAATACATTTGCTCATTCATCCTTTCACACAGAAGGGAAGGGGGATGACAGTATCTTATCCTATACAGTATATAAAAGAAAGCGGATGTAGGTTCTGTATGAGACTGTGTGACATGAATTACACATAAACTGTGTTTTAAAGTGTAGTAGTGTGACAGATCGTTCTTGTTTATGTGTAAAAGTAACACGTTTCACTGCTCAGTCTCCTCCCAGATGGTCAGAAACACCACAGTAAATTTAGAAGAGGAATTTATGCCGTAAATGACAACAGATTTAAGAAATTAACATGAAAGGAATCCAACAGAGACCTTTCAACATGATCATAAATTTAATTGAATTCGTTTATTAATACGTTTTTCCTGTAATGTAGCATTTTCTTTCTTTTGAATGGAAACACACATTACTCTTCAGTCTGCATTAAAACTATATTTCATAGATAAAAGGTATCACACAACGTATAGAGGAGAAAATTCTCTGTAACAGGTTGAAGTTATCTGCGAAGTGTAGGAGAAGACTTACGACATATGATTCTTTTGACAGGAGAAGTTTTGTAAAGTATATGATGATTATATTACTTGAGTAACTGTGGTGAAATGAATATGATTATATTACTTTAAAGACATATTTTATTTAAAAAAATAAAAATATGGCATTTCAGTCTTTGATCGCTATTTCTTATTTTCAGTTACCGGTTTCGGGCTAGCTGCCCATCTTCAGATCTGTTAGACAAAGTTAAAAAATATAATTAACAAGAGAGATACAGTTAATGATAGAAATATCATAATTTACAAAAAGAAATTTTGGAACGTATTAAATGCCAACATACCATGTATTGCAGTTACAGAGTGACTTATCAGTAAAGAGTAATCGGTTCACTGTCATAACTAAAGTAAATTTTAAGCTGTTAAAAACTTAATCGCCGTTTTAGAGACACCTGATTTGTAACAGTAAAAAGTGCCCTCCTATAAGAATTGATAATATGTTATTATCTCACCGTACATATTAATGGCGAATATACTTTTTAATAAAACAAATTTAAAGTAATAAGATATCAATAATCTTTTTTGAGTGGACGATGAACCGAAATAAATTACACAAATTTAAAATTTCTTTATAAGGAAACATGAAATATAATTAAAATGTAGGTATTCTTTCGAAAATGAGGGTTTCCTCTTCTTTGCTTTGATTGGTGGTGGAGAGGATTTCCCTACGTCAGAACGTATACAACGCCACGCCGGGTCCTCTTCCGCCGCGCCCAGTTCACCTCGCCGCCAGTACGCTGAGGGCCGTTCCGCTGCAGCTGGTTCTTACTGGAGCATGCTGTTGCATTCAAGAATAAGCCTAAAACAGGTCTTTAAAAATCTCATAATAACTCCTGTGCATAAAATCACTTTGCTCATTAAGTAGTAGGCCTGGGGTTTTTCTTTGATGAGCGTGTATTTCAATCTCTTCGAGCACGTTGAGATAGAGACTTTTTGGAGCTTTATGAAGCACCTCCATTTGTTCATTTATATTACTCACTTCATGTTTACTATCTTTTACAGGTGCTCCAAATGCTGTCCGATTGCTATGACTGCAAGGTTCCCTGTTTCGAAGTTGCTCAAGGAGAACAAACCAATGCGTGTTATTTGTAATGGGAAGGAAGCCGTTAATGAGCTCATGAAGTTAAAATCTGCGTATAAATACCAGCAAGTTTACAACATAAAAAATAGTGTCCGTTTCGCGAACGAAGTGAAGGACATTGCAATTCGAGAAGACGCAGTCCTAGCCTCATTGGACGTCGTGAACCTCTACGGTAATATACCTATAGCTTAAACTTTGCAAATTATAAGGAAATACCTGATGAAAGAAAGAGGTCAATGAGCATGGGTGAAACCATCGAACTCGTGGATATGCTAGAGTTTACATTGAGTTTTAATAGTTTCATCTTTAACGATAACGTTTTTATTCAAGATGAAGGTTTATCTATGGGAAATAGTCTTCCAGGCATTTTAGCTGAAATTCTTATGAATGACATTGAGAACAAAGTTTTCAGCTCTTTTCCAGAAATGAAGGAGAAGGTAATTCTTTAGAGACGGTATGTTGACGACACTATTTTATTATTCAAAGGGAAAAAAGAAGAATTAGAGGAAATGCAAAAAGTTTTAAACGAGCATCATCCTAAAATCCAGTTCACGCTAGAAATGGAGAACAATTGGGCGATTAACTATTTAGATTTGACCGTCCGAAAGTAGGGAGGTGGGCACGTTTTCGGCGTCTATAGAAAAGACACTTACTCTGGCAACATCATAGAAGCGACATCGCACCACCCAGCACATCATAAAAGAGCGTACTTTTATGCAATGTGCAACAGGGCCCTGAGATTTCCACTAAAGGAAGATGAGTTGCAGAAGGAACTAGGTATTATTAAGCAAGTAGCAGCAGCTAATGGATACAGGACACAAGATGTTACACGTATGTTTAACAAGATCAAAAACAAATCGGCGGGTATCAGTAACGAGTGTAGGAAAATTAAAGTTAAGAAGAAGTTTGTCACCCTGACATACAAAGGGTGTGTGTCGGAAAGAATTGCCAAATGCTTTCCAAAAAACATCCCCGTGGCATTCCAAAATGATGGGCAAATAGCACATAGACTAAGACATAAACCAGGAACGACAAAACAAATGAAATACAACAATTCCGGAGTATTCAAGATCAAATGTGCTGAATGTGACAGTTATTATATAGGACAGACATGGCGGAATTTTGAAATTCGATACAGGGAACATTGCAGTCATAGCAATCGGACAGCATTTAGAGCACATGTAAAAGATAGGAAACATGAAGTCAGTAATATAAATGAACAAATGGAGGTGCTTCATAAAGCTCCAAAAGTCTCTATCTCAATGTGCTCGAAGAGATTGAAATACACGCTCATCAAAGAAAAACCCCAGGCCTACTACTTAATGAGCAAAGTGATTTTATGCACAGGAGTTATTATGAGATTTTTAAAGACCTGTTTTAGGCTTATTCTTGAATGCAACAGCATGCTCCAGTAAGAACCAGCTGCAGCGGAACGGCCCTCAGCGTACTGGCGGCGAGGTGAATTGGGCGCGGCGGAAGAGGACCCGGCATGGCGTTGTATACGTTCTGACGTAGGGAAATCCTCTCCACCACCAATCAAAACAAAGAAGAGGAAACGCTCATTTTCGAAAGAATACCTACACTTTAATTATATTTCATGTTTCTTTATAAAGAAATTTTAAATTAGTGTAAATTATTTCGGTTCATGGTCCACTCAAAAAAGATTTTTGATATCTTATTACTTTAAATTTGTTTTATTAAAAAGTATATTCGCCATTAATATTTACGGTGAAATAATAACATATTATCAATTCTTATAGGAGGGCACTTTTTACTGTTACAAATCAGGTGTCTCTGAAACGGTGATATAAGGTTTTAACAGCTTAAAATTTACTTTAGTTATGACAGCGAACCGATTGTTCTGTACTGACAAGTTACTCTGTAACTGCAATATATTGCATGTTGGCATTTAATACGCTCCAAAATTTCTTTTTGTAAACTATGATATTTCTACCACTAACTATATCTCTCTTGTTAATTATATTTTTTAACTTTGTCTAACAGATCTGAAGATGGGCAGCTAGCCCGAAACCGGTAACTGAAAATAAAAAATAGCGATCAAAGACTGAAACACCATATTTTTATTTAATGAACAATCGCTGAAATCCCATGAAGACAATCTAGTCTAGTTTTGATACACATATTTTATTCATTTAATAGTGCTATAGAAAACCTAGATTCAGTGACTTCTAATCAAATACCTCAATGACTGAATACAACGTATATGGCATCACCATGCGTTTTGGTGACTTTTATGTGGAGATCTTCTTCTATATGTATTATTGTTTCTTTAACAGGATTAATAATTATTTTTTATGCTTAAAAACTGTGGGGGTAAATTAATGCTTCTGTCTATGATATGTACATAAAGTCTGAGAATACTCTGGGAATAACTGAACGTCAGCTTTGAGTTTCGTTTGGGTAGATCCTGCCTTACTTGTACACAAGTTGTATGATTTGGAACTTCGGAGCAGGATGGATTAACACATCTCTTGCTTTCAGAACCTAAAACCTGAGTGACTAAACTTTTCTTGCGTGACGTTGCGCTGTGAATTTCAAGTGGTCATACGTTCATGATTATCTGTAGTTCCTTGAGAATGGTTCAAATGAGCTATAATGTACATCACTTTCAGATTTGTCATTTACATATTCGCTACTCTACTCTCTACTGTTTATTAATGGAATCATACTGAGAGAAGAATTGTAGCTATGCAAGATTAGACAAATTATTTTTCCGTCTTTTCTGAATGTAATGCTATGGTACAGGAGTAATTTATAATCAGTGTAATAATTCAGTTTACTTTCAGTGTCATATTCGGTGTAGCGAATCCTTTGACTATTCATGTGGTTATGCAGTGTATCTGTTCTCAACTGCTAATTTGACTCTTTTTAAAGAAATACAGTTTTGGAATTCATGTGGCTTTGTGAAACCAATTATACGGTAACTAATGATGCATCACGATCCGATTATCAGTTACACAGTTATGATTGACAGTGGAGAAAATCTGGAAGACTCTGAGTGTACTGAAAATGGTCAGCCCCCACGCACTTTCCTCGTGATGAACGAGACAGTACCTCTTGTAGGTACTACATGCATTGGGATTAGTGGTTATCGTGATTTGGTTTTATTTTTTTAATCCTTGGACGAATATACTGGATTGGAAAAATTTTTGTGGTCTGGGAAGGCATGCTGTGCTCTTATGTCTAATTCCATTAGGAATGGCAGCATCAGTTGTAAATATTGAAATCCTTTATCTTGCAGGCCGATTTTGGTCTCTGTATGACCATCTTCAGTGCAAACTATTCGAAACTTGTCGGCCAATATTATAACAACATAACATTTTCTATGAGTTGTAACATGTACTGTGATGATTACTTCCAACAGATATCTTCACTTTTCTTACACAGAATAATTTTGAAATTGCAGAAGAGCCTATCATAAGTTCTGGGTGCCTTTCTCTGCTAGCAATGACGATTTACTATTTGTGATTAATATCAGCATTTTGGTGATTTGTTTTTAAATACTTTGTGTAGCTGTGAGAAACTTTTATTTTGAAGACTTGCCTCAGTTCTATATTGCTCCTTGATCATACTATTGGTTGTTGAGGAACAAAATTTGGTACTATAATTTTACATTTCAGCGTTTGTGGTGGTGTGCCGAGGTTCTGGTGTAAGGGCAGTACATCATTTCCTTATTGATAGTTGCTTCATTCATAACCACTATACTGCCGGAGATAAAACTTAGTACATCTGGTAACACGACGTCAACTATAGTCTGATGACGGCATAGGCAACCTGGGGCAGGAGATATACTGATAACGGTTTCCATGTCGTCCGCCAACAGATAGCGTAGTGGCATTGCTACCACAGTGGCATCTGTTTCTACCCTCTAATAGGGAATGCTCACTGCCAGGAGGCTTAGTATGGTGCAAACTCGTGAATCAAGCAGGAAACCATGCCACGGAGACGCACTCGTCCTTTCTGCAGCCAACAGAGCGAGTCTTATAGGATTCTGGCCTTCCGAGTGGCGCGATGCTATTTCGGAGAACTACCACAGAAGTTCGACATACTGCGTCAGCCGTGCAACGATGCGGGCATTAGTGGCCACGTGAACATTCCCACACACCTAGACGAGGTCCTGGACGTCAACATAGCACAGGCGCTCGCCAGGATTGTCGTACTGTACAGGCTGTAGTGGTAGGTGGTACAGTTACCACAGAACAGATAAGAGGGTTTGTTTGCCCAGACGTGTAAACACAAACTATTGCAAACCTGTTATTAGTAGTGGAACGGAGCGCCGTGGTCCTCAATGGTGATTCCCACTGTGTGCAAGTGATGATCATTTGCGCGTAAGACATAGACGTGGTTACCGCTGTCTCGTGGAGTGCATTCGTTCTAGACACACTGGCCCCACATGAGGCCTTGTGGTCTCGGGTACGCTAAGCTGCAACTCTCGTTCGTCTTCGGTGCTTCTTATGGGGACGATAACCTGCGCTCAGTGCGTGCACAGTATTGTTAAAGCTGTTTTTTTTTTTTTTTTGCTGTTCGTGCAACAGTAAGGTGATGTATTGTTTGAACAGGTTAATATGCGACTCGTCAACCAGAAACTCTTAGAGAACTGTGGGAACAGGTCGAGCGGGCGTGGGATAACGTATCCCACGACATTATTCGCCATCTGTACGATCGACTGATTGCCGGAGTCAGAGCCTCCACTGCTGCTCGTGAAGAGTACAACACGTACTAATATGGGTGTTTCAGCGTAGATCAATGCCTCACAACTGCTTGTGCTACTGACATGTAAATACAATCGTTTCATGTACTCAATATGCACTGTTGCAGCAATAAATATTGACTGAATTGGAAACATCTAAAAGTGTGTACTAACTTATTTTCACCTCTGTATATGGGGCATGAGGTTTCCATACTGAAGCATGTTCATTAATTCGTTGTCTCCTCACTTTTTGCAATATGGGCAGAATTACTGGAAACCAGAGGGAGACGAGGAATAGCATAATGGGTAGAATTATTGGCAGGAATGAAAACCCTAGGGCTGTGTGACAACTAAGCACAAGTGTCACTCCGTTTATAGTGATTCTCATAGGTTTTGAATAATCAAGTGGAAATTGTTGACGTTAGTAGCGCTACTGTTTTAATTAAGGATACAAGTTTTGTTACTGCGACTGGAGTCTGAAGTCGGTCGAAGTGATGGATCAATTTGAATCCAATGTCACATGTGAAATTCTGTCCGATTGCTCTGTAACCACTCCTATCTTCAATGTTCGAATTCAACAGCAGAATATCACTCCATCCCTCACTTAATTTTGATCAGATATGGGTATTTTACTGTTGAAGACATTGAAAAACTTCAAGGAACGCAAGTCCGATGCTAAAGAACAAAGCGGGAAGTTAGATGCACGATTAGAGACAAGTACATAACAATTGAAAGAACAAACCCAGAACTCCGGAGGTACATTTGGATGTATTGGGGAGGACATTTAGAGTAAGTTTAGTGAACTCACTAATCAGATGAGGGAAGATTTAGTCTGAATATTATGGGAGAAATACTACTGTTTGACAGCAAACTTGTTACAATCAAAGGAAATCAGGTTAAGTTAAGGGAGGCTTTGCAAGATTCCAATAAATCACTGAAATGGGATTTAATTATCTTACGAGAGGAACATGCATGAGATAACACAGAGGTTGGAAACAGGTTAGGTGTTGTTCGGAGTCAGGAAGTTGTGCGTCAGATTAAGGAGCAAGTAGCTAGTTATGCGATTCTTTTCCAAATCTTTAAGCAGATTACAGAAGTTTAAAGGACAACATCGAAATATAAATTTCAGAAAATAAGTAGAAGTACAGAGGACCATTACAAAGGTAAAAACGTACAGCTTCGGTAGTTCACCTTACTGTTAATGTCAAGTCGAAGTCATACGTCACAGCGTAACTTGGCGTTAGTGTTTCACGTGTGGTCAATTTACTTATAAGCATTATATTGGACAGATGTACATAAAGAAGAGAAGACGAGAGTTTATAAAACTGAATTAAAGCTCGTGACTGGGCTGGTCACATTCTCACTATCCTTTAAACTACCTGTCCACCTACCTGGATAGGGTTCAGTTTGTCTTCCCCTTTACTCTGCCTTGCGCGATACTGGTTTAGACGACCAAAGTAGCATCGACAAAATTCGACCACATACCTACCACCCAAAGGATACATAACTCCGGCCAGTCGGCAGCATCTGAAAGTTATTTAGGCTATCGAATGTTGAAGATTACTGCATGACTCGTTTGAAAAATATCTAAAATTTCCTGTAAGCTAGTTTATTGTCTTCAAAGCATAGGAAATGGCTATTGAGTCCTTATTTAATATCCCGACACTAGTTATTCAATGTTACTCTCTGTCACTGTAACACGTTCACACCCAAACACAGCCAGAAGATATTTAGTCCGACCCGATAATTTAAACGTGGTAAACAGTGTCTGCACCACGACTACATGCGAGTTAACACAACCACTCGTACAGTAGTCTTCTTGTATGAAAGTGCCCACTATAATGTCTCGTAATCTGAACGAAACACGCCACACTCAGTTACTACACGACATGAAAGGTTCACATGCCAATATCTCATAAAATAAACCACTAACAACGCTCAAACCTTCACAAAATGCTCAATATTGTAACTGATTTTCGTCAAAGACGCGAGAACCGTTCAAAAGAGCGCATTTCATCATTCTGGGACAAATTTGATCTGCGCGATTTAACATACGTGCTTACCAGAAGACGGCTTTTGAGCGACTATATTGACGCAGTGATCTGATGCACAAAACTCTACATAAACGCACGGGAAATGCTGAACTCCTATTGGCTAGTATGATAAGCAGCCAATCAGATTATCTCAAGCACTTCTCTACTTTCGGTATTTAGCCGGTCAGAGTAGCCAAGCGGTTCCAGGCGCTTCAGTCTAGAACCGCGCGACCACTAGGGTCGAAGGTTCGAATCCTGCCTCGGGCATGGATGTGTGTATTGTCCTTAGGTTGGTTAGGTTTAAGTAGTTCTAAGTTCTAGGGGACTGATGACCTCAGATGTGAAGTCCCATAGTGCTCAGAGCCATTTGAACCAACTCTCGGTATTTCAAATGTCAGCCAATTAGCTTACCACACGTAATTTAGATTACAAATCTCGTAATTCCGAAACTAGATAAAATGTAATGAAAACATAAAACGATACCTTTCCACAAAATAAATTACTAATAAATTTAATACGAACGCCCCTTCTGAATACCTTTTACTACATCAGTACCACTCGGACATACGTCATAAGTTCCCCTATTAAAAAGCAACTTTCACACGCTTACATTTACATAGCTAAAATAAAATATCATATTCTACGTATGTCCTCCATTCACTCTCTCTGTCTCTCCAAAACACTCACACAATCAAAACACAATTAAATAATAATTTTCCAATGTACTGGTTATTACGTCAGGAATCTGTGGCAATGAAAGTAAAGAAAATTACAGAAAAATAGATTTTTTGAACCTATCCTCTTGGTTGTAGTTTCAGTTGATACTATAGATGAATACACTATAGTATCCAACTTGGTTTTACAATGCCAGCACTGTTATTATGTGTTTTACGTAAAAATTTATATCTCCGAAAGTACAGAAGTTATTCGTTTGGAATTTTAGCAGTATGGTTCTATGATACATAAAATTTGCTATACAAAGTATGAGAAAGATCGATTAATGTCTAATAGTACGTCTTCAGATTCATAGAGACTGTGTGTGACATACTGCAAGCAGGCAGCGGAAGCAAGTACAACGGCCCGCTCAGCCCAGTGGCTGGCGTCGGGGTGAGAACGAAATTCAGCTCGCCTCCTGGTCGCACGGCAAGCTATGCTTACAATGCAAGATGGCAACTCGTAATTATTTGCTACAAGTTGGGTGGAAGAGTCGTAAGGTATTATTGTTTCAGCAGAAGTCAGGTGTCACATGAAGAGTTTCATTGAGACGATGAAGGTAAACTAAACCTAAACCTCATTATGAGAGGTGGTGGACTACTCGAAGTGGGAAGCTATTGAACTGTGAAACCGTGAACAGAGGGGGAATGCCAGGATTTAATTACAAACATTTCCTGTTAGTAAACAAATTTCAAGTCTTTTGTAATACATAAAATAACAGTAATTGCAATTATTGGTTAGAACAGTTCCATGCTTTCTCTTCCTCTAACATTTGTTCACAATACTCGATTCCTTTTTGGGTATTCATAGAGCTACGTACATGCGAACGTGAAATTGCGAGTCATGTGAAAGACTTCTTCACGCATTGTTGTCTGCGTACTGCTGTTAAGCAGCTCAAGGTAGAGTAAAACATGAAATATTAATGACGCAAAATCTTAATGAATCTAATTTTACAAATCAGCACTGTTCTTCGGTAGTACGCTTTTGAAATAATCGTCTCCATATAATTCATGCAATCCAAATGAACTGCTTCACACCTGCTTCATGATGTCAACTTCACATTTATGGCATTTCGTTGTTGCTGAAACTGCAAAGATGACCTCAAAGGATTTTGAGTTTACTGTAGGATCTTCAATGTGAGAGCTGGGTGGGAATCCCACCAAGGAAGAAGAGCACATCAGTTTCACTATTCGAATCCCAGGACAGATTGGATTCATTAGTATGATTGTCACTGTTCTGGCGTAACCACAAGCGCCGGAACAAAGACGAAGATGCGGAACGCAAGAGCAGAGAAGGCGGTGGGGAAACGGCGGCCAATGGTGCGTGGAACTGGACCGCGCCACGCCAGGCGCGTCCCCTGCAACAAGTGCATATAGACGGCGCTGCTCCTAGCCTAGGCCGCTCAGATCGGCAACGGGTCGCAGACGTTAGTTATCAGTGACGTGTGTCAACTTGCCTGAACAGTTCACATATCAAGGACTCTACATACCGGGTGATCAAAAAGGCTGTATAAATTTGAAAACTGAATAAACCACGGAATAATGTAGACAGAGAGGTAAAAATTTGCACACATGCTTGGAATGACATGGGGTTTTATTAAAGCAAAAAAAAAAACAAAGTTCACAAAATGTCCGACAGATGGCGCTGGGCTGCTAAACGTCAGTGACTGCGCATGACAATCGTGTATAAAAGGAGCTGTAATGGGAATCAGATGCGCCAGCAGTCGCAGCATGTTGACGTAACCTGAAAAGGCGCTTTTAGTGAAGCTGTATTATCAGAATGGGGAATGTGCTAATTCAGCGTTACGATCCCATCGCCATAGGAATGGGATTCGAACGGGTAAAGGTCCGTTCACAAATACTGCTGTGGAGAGAATGATTTCGAAGTTCGGAGCCACGGATTATTTAGACGATAGACCCCGTAGTGGCCGACCGAGCTCAAGGCGTAATGCTGCTGAGACGGTTCAGGAAGAAATGGAGACTGCAGTGTGTTCGTCTATGCACGGGGAAGTCAGTGCTCATGCAGTAACACGTCGCACTGGCATTCCATACACTACTGTTTGGTTGGCACTGAGGCGTACCCTCCGATGCTATCCGTAGAAAATCCATCGGCATAATGAACTGTTACCTGGCGATTTAGTGAAGCGGAGGGCATTTGCGGTGTGGGCGTTTCAAAAGATGGCGGAAGATGACGATTGGTTGAGTAACGTGTTGTGGATCGACGAAGCTCATTTCACGCTCCGAGGGTCTGTCAATGCCCACAACTGCAGAATTTGGGCTACCGAAAATCCTAGAACTGTTGTGGAAACTCCGTTGAACGACGAGAAAGTCACGGTATGGGTTGGATTTACCACATCTATCGTTATCGGGCCTTTTTTCTTCTAGGAAATGCGTGATTCTGGACTTGTAACTGCTGACGGGTGAGAGGTACGCCGATATGTTACAGAATCGCATCATCCCCGGCCTGGCTGATAAACACCTGCTGGAACGTACGATGTTTATGGAGGATGGCGCTCCACCCCATATTGCTAGACGCGTGAAAGATCTCTTGCGCGCATCGTTTGGTGATGATCGTGTGCTCAGCCGCCACTTTCGTCATGCTTGGCCTCCCAGGTCCCCAGACCTCAGTCCGTGCGATTATTGGCTTTGGGGTTACCTGAAGTCGCAAGTGTATCGTGATCGACCGACATCTCAAGGGATTCTGAAAGACAACATCCGACTCCAACGCCTCACCATAACTCTGGGCATGCTTTACAGTGCTGTTCACAACATTATTCCTCGACTAGAGCTATTGTTGACGAATGATGGTGGACATATTGAGCATTTCCTGTAAAGAACATCATCTTTGCTTTGTCTTACTTTGTTATGCTAGTTATTGTTATTCAGATATGATGAAGCGCCATCTGTCGGACATTTTTGAACTTTTGTATTTTTTTTTGTTGTTCTAATAATACCCCATGTCATTCCAAGCATGTGTCTCAATTTTTACCTCTCTATCTACATTATTCCGTGATTTATTCAGTTTTCAAATTTATACTGACTGTTTGATCACCAGTATGCTGCTTGTCGCCCCTCGGTTGCGACTACTGTTTGTAAATCATATATATTGTCAGTTGCTTTATAGAAATAAAACTACTATTTGTTTTAATAGTTGCATAGCATTCCGAGAACGCTGCATCCCTTAGGCACCCAACTAGCGACGAGTGGGCAAGACCATCCCACATTGCTTCCACGGTCAGCATACATACTTAACTTCAATATCTAGGCACCGCCATTGCCTTCAAAACTGTTTTGGTGATGCCGTTTAGAAAGGCTAGTCCCACCTTGTGAAACAGACGTCAGTTTATTTAGAAAACGTTAGGAAATCACACACATGTTAGATTACGTGTTCGATAATAATCTTACAAAACGAGAGGCCTAAAAAGCGTATATGATATTAGATGAAATATCCGACAGATGAGAACTGTGTTTTGTGCTGGGACTAGATCCCAGGCTATTACGTTTGTACGACTGGACAGCTCAACAATAGAACATTTCACAAGAAAGGCAAAGGTCCAGGCTAAAGTCTTGTTTCGTACTGTTTTTCCGGTATTCTGCCTTGCCATTGAATAAGAGATCAGTTGCAGAATAAAATGTTCATGGTATGATATTTCTTGAGTTGCAGTAACGCATAACATGTTATTAGCTGAGTACACGACAGCTACAAGGAGCAACTGTTTGGCAGAAAGGCCGCTCCTGCCTTGACAGCAACTGATAATATCAGCTGCATAATCAATACCTTTCCCATTTGAATTCCGTTCAATAACTACCAGGTACATTATTCATTACATTCAGAATTCTTTCTGCTGTTTTGTTAGGACGTGTATAAGAACGAAACTTCCACAGTTCTGGTAAATACAAGATTTAAATACAAAGCTTTAGGTTATTTATACCACTATGGTTAACTGCCAACGATAAAATTACGTCCTCAAATGGTTTCCGTTGTCTTCTTGTCATTCTCTTTTCAAAATCAATGCTGCCCATTGCCTTGGAATAACTGTGATGTCATGTGGCTGCACTTAATGGGGACGGAATAAGGAAGAAATCGAATCCATTTGGCAGCACGAACTGAGTACAGAAAGCCTCATAAATGCCAAAAATTTAGGACGGAATGCCACACTTGTGTTCGCACACCTCGCCTCACTGAACGTAAGCGACTTTACAGTTCGCGGATCTGAGTACCAAATAGGTTTCCCTCCCTGATGAATTCACAACTTGGTTGTCCACATTCACTCATGTCATGGCATGTGGCACTTCGGGCATTAATCAAAGCAATACTAACTGGGATAGGGGATGGATGGGATGGGAGGGGTACTTTATGCCCCTGTTACGATGATATTGTAATCTAATCGATTACTTTATACTTTAAATGTTTGAAGAAACATTTGTTACTTTTAATTAGTTCTCTTACCAGATTTCATAAATGTTTTAGGTTTTTCAGTTAAACGTAACCCAATAATTTATTTCTTAGTAGAAGATGTCACCTTCCCTGTGAATGTCATCTTCAATATTTTCAGGTTCAGACCCTACTTACACATCAGTATCTCATTAAAAAGTTTGTTGTTAACACGTCGGCAACAATTAACGAATTTTGCTTTTGCCCATTTTTTTAAGGCGGGTATGAAGCAGCGCCCCTGGTAATGAGGGTTATGGGAAATACGTTTGTGTTGCTTTAGTTAAACTAAGGCCCTGATTGTGGAGTACCAGAATACTCATAACATGTCATAAGTCCGCAGGCAAAGCAATCAGAAATCGTATAAAATTTATGACGAATGTCACTGATACGAGAAACCATCCAGTGAGAACACTTAAGTCACAAGAAATCCACTGTTTTACTCACTGTATGTCACTTTGTATCTTTTTGTATTAGGCTTAAATTTGCGAGAAGCTGTGTAAACAAATTGAAGTAACAAGAATTTGGTTAACATACTAGGTTTACGTTCTCTGCTCAGTTAACTGGCGTCAATGAAATTGAAACATCCGTGGTATTTTAGTCACTTAACCTGAAAAATTACGTGTTCTATTTTACATATCCTCTTCAAAAATTACTCGCTGGTATCATTCTGTGCTCTAAATAGGTCACATTCACTTGCAGCTGAATCCTTTTGAAATAAAGTTTCTTTCCTGGTGATGATATTTCTTGAAAATTATGCTTGTTTTCCTAACATTAAATTTATAATTTGTCGGTTGTCTTATCTAATTCATTGCTTATGATGTTGAGCCACTTGTATCTTACGAGCACAGAGTAACATGATTCTTTTACGACGTGCCTCTAGTATCTCCTAATTGTAGAATCTCGGCTGGGCGATTTCTCCGCAATCATTGAACCCGTGACAGCGATTCAACTGATCCACGATCCCGACGCTACACCTATTGGTTAATGTTGGCAGCTGTACTAAATATTCCTTCTGGTTTAACGTTACATTGTCATTATATTAACGTTACGATTTAATTTGGCAAACGGCATGGAATTTAGAGCATGTCTATTCTATCGCTTGAGACTTGTCCCGCACTTACGCAGGGTCAGCCATCGTTAATCGGATTTGGCATATTAATGGTGAAGGAGTGGCTGGATGCCCTTCCTGCCGCCACCCCGTAACCCCACCCCCCACCCCCCAACCCCGGAACGGAATTAGTGTGCCCCAACTGTCTGTGTCTAGTGTAATCCATGGAAAAGTGCGAATGTGTTCAGATGTCTGCGAGCCGTGCAATGGCGGCGGAACATGGGGACCAGTCTGGTATTCACCTAGCGGGATATGGAAAACCGCCTAAAAGCCAAATCCAGGCTGACCGACACATCGGCCCTCGTCGTTAATCCGCCGGGCGGATTCGAGTCCAGGAAGCAGCGCGTTAGCGCTCTCGGCTGCCATGGCGGGTCAATCTAGAGCATGTCTCTGATTCATATAATTCGACTCAAATCTCGTTTCTGGACATGTTCTAGATAACCTTTCCATTTCCTGTATTTGCTGCTAGCTACACTCAGAATTTCAAACAGCATCGGAGATGGAGGAGATGTGGAGAAACGGAGGAAGGCGCCCAGTCGGAGAGCCACCTGCGAAACAGGACCTCAGACTAATGGCAACCGAGCAAAACGCGACTGACAGACTGCAGACAAAACAACAGGTCAGGACAAATAGAAACAACCTAGATGACAACGAGACGCTAATCGAAGCATTTGCCAAAACTCCGCTCCCCTGGCATTAGGCTGCCCAAGGCCGTGGAGAGGCAAATCCAAGACGCGACCAATGAGAGCAACCGGATGACAAGCAAAGTAGTTATCAAACAGTCCTAGTACATCGAAAATAAATCCGATAATATCAACAGGTCTAACGGTGATGTAAGTCCATCTCCTTTGGCTGGCAGTCAGCCTCCGTGACGACCTATAGCAGAATATTGTAGCCAGCATTGTCAGGAGTTATCTCTAAATTCACAAATACTACAAAAGTAAGTTTGCCCTCCTGCAGTCTGTCTTCTAGCCCTTAAACACAGTCGTGAGGTGCTTCTCAGGCAAATACAGTCTTGCTGTTCCGTGGACCGCTTTTAGGAAGCGGGAAAAATACGTAAAAACGACCATCTAGTACTACTATTTGATTTAGTAGTTCCAACGTATTTATTCTTCTGTTATACATACATGGCAACGCATGTATGATATATTGTTTCGGTGCTATGGCAAAGGCCTATTCCTACTGCACTCAAAATTCCGATCGAAATTTGCAGTGATGACTGAAGAATAATACATGTAATGATAACACTCTTATCAAGAATAAGGAAAATCACAGCTGTGTGCCAACGGTGTTTACGATGGTTTTAACAATATTTAACACTCTTTTCATCTACAGTATCATAGATACACTCTGTGTTATTGTAGTGGGCTATAATTATAGGTTTTTCACTTTCCACATCATCTTATATGGAGTGATCCACTGTTGATATAAGAATTACTGCTATTCATTTCCTACGCACGTGGGAAATCAGCGTGATCCCCGGAAAGGCAACAAAGATGCCGGAATTTCCTTGTCGTTCTTTCGCATTGCTCCCACTATGATCGACCCACTTTTCCGCAGTAGGTCTGCAAGTTCCATTGACACATACCAGTTATCAGCGATAATGTTTCGGTTACTGTATGCTGTTGGCTTGCACAACCTGAGGACTGCCTAAGTGGGAACGGCGTGTTTGTTCTCATCTCGGAAAAGACCTGCTCCATTAGTACCTTTTCCACAATAGAGATAGGTGTTGAAGACCCCTGAAATCGACAAGCCATTGAAGCTTCAGTCCATACTTCGCCGGTTTGGATTGTAATTTTGAACTTCCATCGTCCTCTAAAGCCAATTAGCAGTTCATCAACTGTAGCATTACTGCCAAGCATACAGGACCGCTGCGAATTTTCATTAAACTTATGTAGAATGTTTGTTATAACTGCTGTTGGATTAGAAATCTTAAAGTCGCATTTTGCTTTGGAGAAAGGCTCTTTAGGGCGCGTGGTTTTAAAGGATGGTGTAAGAAAGTATCCAAAACTGGTAGAGCAGTACAGAATTTCCTAGTTCTGAAGTAGAGCAAAGAGCTCTTGCAACTGTTGGAAAAGGTGCAAAATGCGAATGGACTGAGAAGTTTTAGGGCATGTCTAAAGAGCTGAGAAACGTTTTAACGTCAAGTTCGATCTTGAATTTTCTAGGCTTTCAGAAGAGATCTATACTACCTTGTGACGCATCTGACAGTGACAATACAGATGGCGGAATTCTACACCACACGGTCATTAAAACGAGGGATTGTGCTTAGTAAACACAAAAACACTTAAGGAATCGATGGTTTTAAATTACATAACACACAGGAAAAAACAGAACAAATCACTTCTAGTTGGAAGCTCTTAAAAAATTTACAAACGAATGACGCAGTTTCATGTGGTGCTGCAGAGATAGATGCTACCGCCTAACAAAATACGTTGTCTATAAATGCTTGTAGAGACTCCCTTGCTTTTCCTGCAAAAAGAGACACTGTGGTAGTAGTACTCGCATCTGGGATGGGCATCGACGTCTGGGATAAGGATATATACACTCTCATAATGGATCTATCGGGTTATGCTAGTCAGTGGTTGGTTGGTTGGTTTTGGGGAAGGAGACCAGACAGCGTGGTCATCGGTCTCATCGGATTAGGGAAGTATGGGGAAGGAAGTCGGCCGTGCCCTTTCAGAGGAACCATCCCGGCATTTGCCTGGAGTAATTTAGGGAAATCACGGAAAACCTAAATCAGGATGGCCGGACGCGGGATTGAACCGTCGTCCTCCCGAATGCGAGTCCAGTGTCTAACCACTGCGCCACCTCGCTCGGTGCAAGTCAGTGCTATCTGCCTGCATCTGTGACATCTGGATGTAAACATGTCTGAATCATCTCCATAGTGGTAACATTCTTTATCCCTGGATCGCTAAGTGCAAAGCTTGTGTCCACCGCAAAAGGAAAAATACAAGAAGAAAGGACTTAAGATTAAGAACACTTTTACACTTCTTGCTGCAGATATTTTTAATCCTTGTGTATGAGTGCTAAACATGATCGTTCTCTTCATTCTCTGGCATAATGTCCAGGCCCCATATTCAAAACAAATTAATGCTGGTGGTTGGGCACACAGGGCACTGTGCAACTATAGATTACACCGCCTGCACCTAATCGAGAGCAAACCGCCTCTGTTTCCTTAATGTGCGCCCTAAAGACATTAAATCGCTGCATCCACATTAACCAGTCGAACCTTCCATCCAACCCTCCCCTCCAAACGATTAGGCTCTGCAAAGCAGTCACATGGAAAAAAATGTTCGCTTCCTATCACCACACTCAAATGACTAATGTGCTGCGACGTCGCTCGTCGTAATTGGTTTTCCTCTGACACCATATCTAACAGTATTGGCAATGCGGACACCATTACGTCAGGCTGGCCACTTCTGTCCCACGAGGGTTGTGCTGAAAATACAGCCTCGTGACACAGTGGCTGTGCATAGCACGCCCAATGCTCCGACATTCTGCGTTGTTTGCAGGATCTTTAAAGTCGCTAGTAGTGCCGGACAAAGACACCCTGGAGGAGGCCTTCCCTTGGTGCACAGGTTCAATACATGGAACCATCAGTTCTAGCAGCAGCCTGCAGACCAGCGGTTACTTTGGTGGGGCCATTAATCGACGTTGAGGTTGCTTTCCCCACAACGGTCCTTCGGGCACGAAGAAGATGGCGTCAGCTGTAGTCGGTACTCCAGTTATCAGACGTAGTAGAAATGCAAGTGCTGCTAATTGCTGAGTGGCGGGTGTTTACAGTTGCTCTGCTCAGCTAAGTCATGACAGACGCTCGCCTCTAGGCACGTGGTGGTTGTAGAAGTGCAGCACTGAGCCACGACAAGTAGAAACTTAGCCCACAGGTAAGCTGGACACTGCTGCTGCAGCACTCTGTCAATAGTGTTTAGCACCCGACGGCAAGGTTTCGCAGGAGTCTCACCTATACAGCTGTCAGTGTGTTTCAGTTGATGTCGCAACTAGTCCATGACGACCAGCTTCAGAGCTTTCAGCGAAGTGGAAACCAAATGCACCGTTTCAACAACCTATAGGTTGTAAAAAATAAGATAAGAATTATGAAAAGGTAGTAAGACTATGTAGCTGACAAGGCTATATGGTTGTAAGGATCCGAAATAGGCACTGCTTTCTACGAGTCGAAAGTGGCTGCGGTAAAGTTGGTGATTCTGATGTGAACATTTGAGTTATTTCGCCGAGATTGTTAATAGCCACCGCTCACGTCATTTCACTTGTATGATACTAATATTTACAGAATTATTTTGCAATAATTCGGCTGCAGAACTTGTAACGAATTGTAAAGTGATTTGGTACTCAGGCACGAACCATTTCAATAGCTTAGAGAGCACTAGCTTGTCGTAAACTGGAAGCTGATTTCGAGATCGAGTCGTATTTCCTCATTTCGCTACACTATACGCTCATCCTCATCATCTTCTCCTACACTTTAGATAAATAACAGACGTAGTGTTCATTAAATTATTATTCATTGCTTTAATGAGAACACATTATCGTTTACGTAATTTGTCTTTTCTGTTTGAATTCGCTACAGAACATCAGTTCAGTATTACTACTCAATATTTCTGCTTTCTCAAGCCAGTTATTTCAGTTGTGTACATAACATTTGATTCATGTTTTCTGTGACGCCATCTTGTCGTCCCTGTTGCCAATAACTCATTGTATCTTTAACGATTACTCACTGTAAGCACAATCAAATAGATCCATTATATACAGCCCTCCCACTTCATTAGTAATAAACATTCCACTCTGGGTATGTATAATTTTCTGGTACAAAATGATTCAAATGGCTCTGAGCTTTATGGGACTTAACTTCTGAGGTCACATTCCCCTAGAACTCAGAACTACTTAAACCTAACTAACCTAAGGACATCACAAACATCCATGCCCGACGCAGGATTCCAACCTGCGACCGTAGCGGTCGCGCGGTTCCAGACAGGAGCGCTTAGAACCGCTCGGCCACCCCGGCCGGCTTTCTGGTACAGAAAGGTATGTTAGGATGCTGTTTCCAGACGGCAGATTGCTATGGCAGTTTTTCCAGTGTGTTTATTCAAGTAACAACGATATTACTATGCAGCATATGGTAGCGATACCCTCCTCCTTTTTCAATAGTACATATAGACTTTTCCTTTCAACTAAATTATCATTCATTTGCTTTGATGTGGCACTGAGAGACCATATTCGAATTCCAGTTTCGTAATTTCAGTTAGCAGGAACCGTCATTATTTCACTGTATGCTGAATGTATCCTGATTATTTGCTTCTACTAGAACTTTTTGAGTGATTACCTACAATGTGACGTTCAGTTACGTAATCTATGTATATCCATTTTCAGTTGCAAAGATTTACGTAAATCTAAGATATTAGTTTACTTCCGTATCGGAAGTTTGTTCCATTACTATTTAATAAAAGCTTCTCTGAGTTGCACTAGTTTGATGAGGGGCAAATCTTTTATATTACTCTTTTACCTCACTTAAATGTAGAGTAGTACTTTTTACAATAGTAACATTTAACTACACAATTTTTGCTTACAAATGTAGTTTTATGTTTCCAGAATGAAATTTTCACTGCAGCGGAGTGTGCGCTGATCTGAAACTTCCTGGCAGATTAAAACTGTGTGCCAGACCGAGACTCGAATTGGGGACCTTTGCCTTTCGCGTGCAAGTGCTCCGCCAACTGAGCTACCCAAGCACGACTGGCGTCCTCTCCTCACAGGTTTACTTCCGCCAGTAACTAGTCTCTTCCTTCCAAACTCCACAGAAGCTATTCGGTGAAATTGCAGAACTAGCACTCCTGGAAGAAAGGATATTGCGGAGACCTGGCTTTGCCATAACATGGGGGATGTTTCCAGAATGAAATTTTCACTCTGCTGCCGAGTGTGCTGGCGGAGGTACTGGCGGAAGTAAAGCTGTGAGGAGGGGTCGTCAGTCGTGCTTGGGTAGCATAGCTGGTAGAGCACTTGCCTGCGAAAGGTAAACGTCCCGAGTTTGAGTCTCGGTCCGGCACACAGTTTAAATCTGCCAGGAAGTTTCGTAGTTCCTTGTTGTTTATTTCAGCTTGATAGTTTCAAATATGAACCACTGATACCAACTTAGCGTCCGATCAGGGAAAGTGGCCAAGGTATCCACTTCTTCTAACAGTTCGTTTTTAATCTGTTTATCCCAGTAAGAATAGTTACATCCGGTTATCACACTTATTACTATAAATTGAATGGGAATCCAGTTGGCAGAGTGGAATGAAACATCACATCTTACAAACAATGAGACGCAGATAGCAGGCAAAAACAGCACCCCAATATTAGTATTAGGATGACTACCGCAGTGGCTAGAGGAAGAGCTTTACACAGGTTTGAAGTAGAAAAATTTTTGGATGTCCTTAAAACAGTGCAAGAAATAAGATTTCATTCTTCTCGTCATATGTATAATAAGGATGAAACCTTTAACAGTTTCATCCACGAACAGTGAAGTGATTGCACTTAAAGGAAGACGGCAAACCTATGGCTGCACTTCGGTCGAAAGAGGACTGTTGCCCACTTTGAGTATGTATGCCAGCAGTGAGGACTTTACCTCATTACGTTAGGGAAAGTGGCCACTACGTAAGACTTCAGAGAAGTTTCCACACGGTCGGCCCATTATATATCTATTTACTTGTTCAGTGTGATACCTTATAAGTTGTAGATTCAAAATGTAAAAGCGACAACCCTGTATCAATACTCATGCTTTGATAAAAATTCATTTTCCCTTAGAGTGTCGACTTTACCCCACATTTCCCCACATGTTCATCGAATAAGTATACAGAAGTTACGAATAAAGCATTTACGCCATAAATTTGTTTTTTTCATATCGCAGCTGCACCCACAACACTGCGAACAGAAATGCAGCGCTATATTATTGTTGTACATATTCGACGATATCAAGCTATTATTTCTTATACTGTATCTTCTGACGATGTCACTTTGGCTTAATCACATCAGGATAATATAGTGGTTCATCCGTTTACGTCAAGTACGTTTCCCAACATGTTTTATCAAATTTTTAAGCTCATCTTTTTTAGATATGTGAAATTAGTACCTTCTCATTATTTTGCAATTTATAATTTGCAGAATGTAGATTTTCTGTCATTTGTATTCGGCTGAACTTCACCTGATAGATCTGAAAACAGTCATCATGGATCTAAATCGACTGTTTGAGAACAGTTTCTTTAGAAGCAAGAGAAGGAAACACAAGACAGAATGAAATCCGAAGCGGGTCTCGAAGGATGTTCAAAAATCCTAAAAGTAAAGCTGACTGCACACAAAAGTTGTCGGTTCTTGAATACCCACCACCTCTCGTGGTGCCATGAGTTTTAGACCGAGTTCTCCTTGGCCATTGTCAAGCGGTTTCTCACAATTAAGCAGTTTCTAACCTCGTCCTTATATAGGCGTCGCAACGGCTGTAACGTCACTGGCACTACGTCCATCGCCATTTGAGGTGATGTTTTCGTCCTGTATAGGCTAAGAGTGTCACAGCAACTTGTACACGGTTTTCGCGTTCCACAGCTTACATAAAAAGGGAATGAACAGGGTGGCTGAAACTTCGCTGTCTAATCCCTGTTTCTTTATGTCTCTGTTATGCATTAATGCGTCATTAATCGATTCTTAGTAATAATATTTAAACAGTGTTTTTGATACTTTTTGGTTTCTGTCACGTTTTTAAAAATAACTGCAGCATTCCGCAGCTCTGGAAGGAGCACAACATGGATTCAGTGTGCACTTTACTTGGCAATAATATGAAACCTGTGCCATAGCAAGTATTATTAAACGTCCAGTTTTAATGAAATGGTCGTAGACTAGTTTGCAGCACAGAATGATTTCACCTATAAAATGAATTAATCAAAAAGAGTATAAATAGATTATGAAACCCAGCTTATTTGTTTTAACTACCGATTCAAGCTAGAAAATGAACTACTCAAAATGAGACATGACTTTTTTCCTATGCTTTAGTACAACAAACCAAACCAAAAAACGACTCGTTTGGAGAGAGCGTTAACATAATTTATACCGAAACTACTTACTTTCGTACTTCAAACCTGTAAATGCGACAACCAAAAAATATGATATGGTAGCACCGTAAACAAATCAACATAGCGATGCTCGATATGCTTCCTCAGCCAATCACAGAACAGGACCTGTGACTTCACATAGACATCATTGATCTGTGTGGTGAATTCCACGTATAGGAAAAACACAAAACATTAAATGTCTCAAGTTTACGTTTGGAAACACAAAACATATTACATGTAGTGAATCAAACGTACACTTCATAAAAATATTTCGGCAAAACGCGTCTTTTAGTACGATTTGTTGCTATAAAGTGACAGGGAATGTGATTTCAGTAGATAAATATGGTACCTATAGATCTTTCCATGGAGTTGGCTTTTCGTGGTGTCTAGTATTTAATTATGAAACGCTAACGAGATGCAGTATGCAAACTTTTGACTAGAGTGTTACATTGCCTGACGCCCCCTTCCTTCCCCCCCCCCCCCCTCCCTTTCGCTGTCGTGACAGACTGATATATAAATTAGTCTGAGATCTACGTTAAAGCATGTGAGGGTACTGGTTTGTAGTATCTGTAAGTGGTTGTTCTTTGGAGGGCGACAATGCTCAGTGGCGCAGAGAGTCGCAAGCAGAGGCAGTTATTGAGAGGCTGTGGAGGGTGTAGGCTGCGTGAGCCAAAGGCGGTTGCATAGCGAAGGATTTATCTCCATGTTTAATAGTAGTGGCACACAGTTTGAATAATAGTGTGTTTATCCTTGTGCAATGCGATAAAGGAAAGAAATTAAATCTGACCAGTTCTTAATGCGTCTCCATCAGTTAGTACCACACCATTGCATTTAAAAATGAACGAAGTCTCGAAATACACGGTCAACTACAACAAGAGGATTGTAACATAATACTCATTAATTAACCGATATAATCTCCAAAGGCAAAGGAAGCTTATATTTGGCGACACTTCTGCCGGACGTCGATTCCTTCACAAGCATCTGATGGTCAGCGAAGACGGCACAACAAACGTTGAGTGAAGTAGCTAATTGCGACTGCGGCGCTTCGTTTCTAATTGTTTTCCGTGTTGCACAGGAGAAATTAGGAAAGGACCTCTGAACTGTGTTCGACTGTGATATTTGTAATATAATGTTTTAAATTCAGTGTTGGAACTAATTATTAAAGGACAGTGATTTTTGTGAACATTGTTAACATGGCGGACACAACGCAAAACAACAGTGAAGTTATTAATGAGGAGGCACATGTTAATGCTTTAGTCAATGTAGAATGCGATTGTGGACTTGAGAATACCACACTTAAGAATGGAAGATAGTGGTGTTGTTAGCTACGATTCAACGACGCCTAGTTCAATACCAGTGAGTAGTCAACAAACAGGAACGGATGTTAGCACTAACGATTTGATAGTGCAGATGTTGAGAGAAATGAAATAGGAAAGTAGGAATGCCAATGAAGAAATAAAGAATTTATCAGATGCACTGGTTAACTTGTGAACTGCGCTCACTAATTCACTTAATCAGAAACATAAAGAGCTCCAAAGGGAATGTGATACTAAACATGAAGAACTTGAAAAAAAATGCAAAATCTTAACACAAAAGTTAATGAACAAGGTAAACAATCGAGCACGTTAGTTAACAAAGTTCAAAAAACAGTTGAGGCTCAAAACGATGAAATTTTTAAAATGAAGGGTACATGTAAAGGCAACAAAGAAACTATTGTTAAGGTAGTTCAAGGCATACAGACGCAATGTACTGAACTGAGTAGCGAAGTAGGCGAAATTCGCCAAAAGGTAATGTCATAGGAAAATGGTTTGAACAATGTCAATAAAGACCTTATACGCCAGGAAATCAATGCAGCGTAGCGCGAAGTTGATAACAGTACGGTTAACGTACCTCAAGTTATTGTAAATAATGGATTGAGCGTACGCTACTTTCAAGATTACGTTCCGAAACAATCTATCCATGCAGTTGCCTTTATTAACCAATCTAAACACGCGTTTCCAAGACATTATACGGAACGTGCGAAAATTGATACGTGCATTAGTCACATGATAGGCGAAGCACATATCTGGGGCATCAGTGTTTCAGAAAATGATTCACAATACAAACAATTTGAATCTGCATTCTTAAGTAAATTTTGGTCGCGAGAAAAACAATGGGATGTAAAATCAAAGATTCTTACACCGCCGAACTACGCAAGATATTATGGAACAATGCGTGAAAATATGCAGAAATTTTGGAACGACTATGCCTATCTTGCTGATCTGGTCAAGGAAGAGGAATTGATGTTAATTTTGATACAGAAGCTACCTTTCGCGGTACGTGAAAAGTTAGCACTCACTCCAAAATTTAACATGGAGCAGACCTGGCTATTGATCGATAGAATTGATGTACTTAACCATGAAAGCGAACAGCACGAGAGAAATAATGACGGTCGTCATTCGCGTGGTAACGGCCAACTGCGACAAGAATTTATGACTAATGGAAGACCAAGCAGATTTGATAGAAGAGGGGACGGAAAACAAAGTAGAAATGAGTATGACGCACCGAACAGATTTAATTACAATCAGTACTCAGATTGATCACAGTATGAAGAAAACAGAAGACAACAATGATCGCCGGAACAAGAAAGGAGCCCAGAGCGTAATCCACAGGAACGTGAACCAGTAAACTAAGTCAAGTTTCGAAGACGACCCGCTCCAAAACTCAAGTTTCAAGAAATGGGTCGGATTTAGCGATTAACGCAATCAAGTGTGAACGAGTAGATGATATTAAAGACGATATTTATCGAGAGGATGAAAATAATGATTAAGAAATCTTAATGCCTTTTGTAGAGGTGGAGGTATGCGGAATTATTGTGGACGCACTACTGGACTCAGCGAGCGAAGAGAGTGCAATTTCAGAAAATCTGTTTTCACAATTAAATTATCTGGTGGCATTTCCAACATTCCCCGTGAACGGTGTACGATATGTCGGCGCTGTAGGTAATAGAAGCAAACCCATTAAAGGTCAAGCTCTAATGAAGTTTAGAATCAATGAAGACGGGTATGAGCAGAGCGTATTAATTGTTGAATCTCTCAATGTCGGATTAATTCTTGGAATCGATTGGTTTACTGAAATGAGGTGCAGTATTGAATTTGAAAAGGGTTTTCTTCAGACCAGAATAAATAATGTCGAGAAGAAGATAATGTTTAATGGATTTATTAATGAAGAAAATAAGGGTGCTGCGTGCGTGAAGATGAGGTAATGCGTTTCCGAGGAGAACAGGAACTGGCGACTTATGATGATTTTGAGGAAGATCCTGCTCTGCTAGAGAAGAATAATGATGAAGATGCTCTGACTGGTATTCGAATCAAGATTCAGACGTCAGTGAACTTGACGGAAGCAAAAAGAGAGGAAGTAATGAAAGTGCTGAGACGCGACCTGTTTTCAAAATTGCCTGGATTAATTAAAGGATGAGTTTGCAAAATTAAAGTCAAGGAACATGAACCATTTCGCAGCAAATCGTATGCAATACCTTTAGCGAAGAGAGAATCAGTGAACAAGGAAATCAAAAGGATGCTGGCTAATCAGATAATTGACGGATCAGAAAGTGAATATTCGAACCCAATACACGCTGTAGGAAAAAGGGACACTAAAGTACGCATTGTTCTTGACGTTCGCGCAATGAACCGCATTATTCTACCGCAACGTGATCAACCTGAAACTTTAGAATGTCTTTTGCAAAAGTTCAAAGGAGTGAAATATTTGAGTAGTCTTGATCTCACTAGTAGCTACCTTCCATTATTGTTAAATGAAGACATACCAAAGTATACAGCTTTTCTACGTAATGCACGATCATACCAATTTAAAAGAATGCCTTTCTGTTTGTCGATATCATCGGAAGCTTTTATGCATTCATTGGATGATGTACTCGGAGAGGAACTGTTGAAGCACGTCTCGCTATATGTAGACGATATTCTGATTAGAACCGAATCTTGGGAAGAGCATTTAGAAATTCTACAGCAAGTATTCGAAGCATTTCGACGAGCTGGTGTAACAATAAATTTGAATAAATCAGAATTTGCCAAACAGCAAATCAAAATTCTTGGCAATTTATTTTTTCTCGTGGAATAGAACCCGATCCGTCGAAAATGGACGCATTAAGGAATTTTCCAGTACAGCGATGCAGAAAACTACTGAAATCTTTTATCGGATTTTGGTACTTCTACCGTCGGTTTCTTCCGGGAAGCAGTCTTTCTTCACCTGCACTTACGGATCTGCTAAGGAAAGATACTATATGGAAATGGGGTTAGACATAACAAGAAGCCTTTGAGTTAATTAAACGGCAGCTGTGTGAAGCACCGATTCTTCATCATCCTGACCTGAGTGAGATATTTTACCTTGGCACTGATTCAAGTGATTATTCACTTGGTGCAGAATTGTATCAGTTAGTAGAAGTTAACGGAGTCACTGAACGTCGTACTGTCGCCTTCACAATTCGTACTCTCACTAGCTGGGAAAGAAAATATACAGTGACCGAAAAGGAAGCACTTGCAATTGTATTGAGTTTTGAAAAGTTTCGCTTTTACCTGTTCCCAAGACATATTGTCGTCGTTACCGATCACAAGGCTCTTTCATTTTTATTAAATTGTAAACTGGTGCACAACCAACTAACTCGTTGAGCATTAGCTCTTCAAGAATATAATTTTGAAATTCAGTATGTACCTGGAGAGCAGAGTATTGTGTCAGATGCTCTGTCAAGATTGTCAGAGGGACATGAATCTGTCAATGTTGCTCACCCGAAACAAAAGGACGTTCTAATTCATTTTATGAAAGGTGTGGAAGGTGAACGTTATATCGGAAAAGTGCTGCGTAATATTAGAAGCGAACAGGACGCTCATGAGATCCTCGCAATGATTAAAGAAAAGTATGACGACCCGAATGCAGAAGGAGGTCACAAGGTATGGCAGTATTATTTAAAACAGGACTGTTTGTTGTACAGAAGGGCCAATGTGAACTCAGTTAAATGGCAGAAATGGCGGTTCTGCATTCCTAGACGTATTAAGTATCTACATGTTAGTTATGCTCATTTTGGACTTCGAAAGTGTATGTTGAAGTTGCAAGGAAGTGTAGTGTTTGATAACATGGCTCGCAAAGTTCGATCAATTTTGCAATCATGTGATCATTGCCAGGAGACGAAATTGTCTACTGTTCAACGTAAATGTTTTATGCACAGCATAATACCCAAGAAACCCGGAGAAATATCAGCTCTTGATTTATACGGATCTCTGCCTTGCTTGAAAGGAAATTTTACGCAAATTCTGGTTGTAATGGATGTCTTCTCAAAATTCGTGCTGTTCTTCCCACTTCGAAAAGCGAACAGCAAAATTATAACAAAGAAACTGAAAGAAGATACTTTGTCAACACAGTCAAGCCAGAATGCATTTTGACAGACAACGGCCCACAATATCGTGCAAACCTTTGGAAAGATTTCCTACAGAAAGAAGGAACATGTCATATAGCAATATCATCATACAGACCTGCGTCAAACCCTTCTGAACGTATCATGCGTGAATTACGACGATTATTCCGTTCACAATGTGGGAAAGCGCATAAGAAATGGATCGAAGGATTAGCACGCTTTGAAACAGTCATTAATAGTTTCAGTCACGATTCGACTGGACTACCACCATGCACTGTTCTGTTGGGTAAGAAACCTAACAGCATTTTCGGTGCATATATCAAATTTCTGCAGCAGGATGAGCTAACATCAGAAGATAGGATCAAATTGGCGCTTGAAACGATGGCAATAAAGCAGAAGAAAGGAAGCAATCCCATGATAAAATAGTGAAACCTATCACGTACAAGGATGGAGATCTGATCCTAATTCGGACACACACGAAGTAATCTCGTGTGAATGAGGAGATAAAAAAGTTCAATCATTGTTACAAAGGTCCATTCAAGATTAGAAAGCTGGTACACCCGAATTCAGTGGAGGTAGAAGTGATTAAATCTGACAAATATAATAGCCTACAACATGTTGAGAACATTAAGTTCTTCCTGAACAATCACAAGGAAGTGTCAATTAGTGAAATATACTACGTTACTGATGGACAAACCTTTGGACAATAGTCGGTAGCTATTGTGAGATGTTGAAGACTAGTCGGTAGCTGCAGTGAGTGCATTTTATTCTCTGTGTTTGATGTGTGAATTTCTCTTATGTCCTGTGACAGGCGCAGCAGTGGACATCGGAGCGACGCTTGTAGGATGTGTTTTGGTTTTCAGGAAGCAGGCAACAGTTCACAGCTAAGCATGCAGCACGTTAGTCTTTTGTTACCTCACGCTGCTGTAATGTTATTTTATTGTTTTCATGCCTGCCCGCCAATGACCTTCGACGCCCGGCGTGCTACGGTTTGGGGGAGGAGGAGGAGGTGGCTGATGTCACGAACAGCTGACTGGCATTCGGCACATTCCAACATAACGGGAACGTGCCGCCGACGAACCGTACGGCGGATGAGGCGATTCTTCGTGGGCGTACAACAGCTCCTAGATCTTGCTGTCTCTGGCGGCGTCGACGTCACTCTTTCCTTGCATCAGACGTCGTAAATGTGTGTGACAACCAACTCAACACATAGGACAGTGATAAAAGCAGAGTAACAAGTGCTGTGTTATGTGTAGTGTTTCTGAGTAATCAGCGGCGACGATGCCACCCTCCCTAGTGAAATCGTGCGAAGTTCTGCTCAGCTTCTAGATAGGGCCGCAAAGCAGAGTACCCAATATTTCCTTATGGCGTGAAAAGTGCTCAAGCAAACAAAATATCTTTTGTTTATAGATGATTCACTCAATGTAACTTGGTTGTAAATGGTAAATATTTCTTTCAAGGTATGTACTGATTTTTGTACACTCCTGGAAATTGAAATAAGAACACCGTGAATTCATTGTCCCAGGAATGGGAAACTTTATTGACACATTCCTGGGGTCAGATACATCACATGATCACACTGACAGAACCACAGGCACATAGACACAGGCAACAGAGCATGCACAATGTCGGCACTAGTACAGTGTATATCCACCCTTCGCAGCAATGCAGGCTGCTATTCTCCCATGGAGACGATCGTAGAGATGCTGGATGTAGTCCTGTGGAACGGCTTGCCATGCCATTTCCACCTGGCGCCTCAGTTGGACCAGCGTTCGTGCTGGACGTGCAGACCGCGCTAGACGACGCTTCATCCAGTCCCAAACATGCTCAATGGGGGACAGATCCGGAGATCTTGCTGGCCAGGGTAGTTGACTTACACCTTCTAGAGCACGTTGGGTGGCACGGGATACATGCGGACGTGCATTGTCCTGTTGGAACACCAAGTTCCCTTGCTGGTCTAGGAATGGTAGAACGATGGGTTCGATGACGGTTTGGATGTACCGTGCACTATTCAGTGTCCCCTCGACGATCACCAGTGGTGTACGGCCAGTGTAGGAGATCGCTCCCCACACCATGATGCCGGGTGTTGGCCCTGTGTGCCTCGGTCGTATGCAGTCCTGATTGTGGCGCTCACCTGCACGGCGCCAAACACGCATACGACCATCATTGGCACCAAGGCGGAAGCGACTCTCATCGCTGAAGACGACACGTCTCCATTCGTCCCTCCATTCACGCCTGTCGCGACACCACTGGAGGCGGGCTGCACGATGTTGGGGCGTGAGCGGAAGACGGCCTAACGGTGTGCGGGACCGTAGCCCAGCTTCATGGAGACGGTTGCGAATGGTCCTCGCCGATACCCCAGGAGCAACAGTGCCCTAATTTGCTGGGAAGTGGCGGTGCGGTCCCCTATGGCACTGCGTAGGATCCTACGGTCTTGGCGTGCATCCGTGCGTCGCTGCGGTCCGGTCCCAGGTCGACGGGCACGTGCACCTTCCGCCGACCACTGGCGACAACATCGATGTACTGTGGAGACCTCACGCCCCACGTGTTGAGCAATTCGGCGGTACGTCCACCCGGCCTCCCGCATGCCCACTATACGCACTCGCTCAAAGTCCGTCAACTGCACATACGGTTCACGTCCACGCTGTCGCGGCATGCTACCAGTGTTAAAGACTGCGATGGAGCTCCGTATGCCACGGCAAACTGGCTGACACTGACGGCGGCGGTGCACAAATGCTGCGCAGCTAGCGCCATTCGACGGCCAACACCGCGGTTCCTGGTGTGTACGCTGTGCCGTGCGTGTGATCATTGCTTGTACAGTCCTCTCGCAGTGTCCGGAGCAAGTATGGTGGGTCTGACACACCGGTGTCAATGTGTTCTTTTTTCCATTTCCAGGAGTGTATAAGTAGTCTGTGTGCTGTGTGACAATTTACGAATTTCAATAATTAATTGATAAAATCTTTTATGCCTGTAACTGTAGTTTTGACAGATGCATAGTATCAATGCTTTTGTGTACATAGGTTTTACATTTGTACTGGGTCATTTAAAATTAGGCTCGTTTATTCAGATTCTATTCCTTAGTGTCAATTATGTTCTTTACTGTGATTCATGTGTTAATTATGAGTAACCTTTACTAATATGCCTGATATCTCCAACAAAAGGGAAACTGTGTCAGTCACATTATCTTATCTTTTTACATTTTTCTTGCTGATTAACAGACAGTTAGTAAATTATGTGTAAAGTTCTTGCTGTCATAAAATAATTTTCAAATTGCTATATTCATTGATCAGATTTCATGTGCGTGGAGATAAGGTTAATTAACATTAGTTATATTTCGAAAGTCATTTGTTCTCAGAGTCAGGTACTTATTGCAACTACTTCGACATGAAATAGTACTTAGTGTAATTTTCAAATTTTGATTTTTGGTTGTATAACTTTCGCTAGGACTTCTGAGTCGCCTCAAGACGTAACCTAGCTCTAGTTTTGTTTTGGTGGAGATGTGAGGGTAGTAGTGTGTAGTATCTGTAAGTGGTTGTTCTTTGGAGGGCGACAATGCCCAGTGGCGCAGAGAGTCGCAAGAAGAGGCAGTTGTTGAGAGGCTGTGGAGGGTGTAGGCTGCGTGAGCCAAAGGCGGTTGTACAGCGAAGGATTTATCTCCATGTTTAATAGTAGTGGCACACAGTTTGAATAATAGTGTGTTTATGTTTGTGCAGTGTGATAAAGGAAATAAATGAAATCTTACCAGTTCTTAATGCATCTCCATCAGTTAGTACCACACCATTGCATTTAACAATGAACGAAGTCAAGATATACACAGTCAACTACAACAAGAGGATTGTAACGTAATAATCATTAATTAACCCATATAATCTCCAAAGACGAAGGGAGCTTATAAACAGATCGCTAAATGTCGCAGCCTCCTCAGCATGGAAATCATGATCCTACCTTAGTCTCACTGTGGTACGGTTTCACACTGTAGTTGCAAACCGCGATTTTTCCTGTCGTTGTTTGACCAGTGTACCTTCTTTTATTCTCCATCCCAGTAACCATTACATTTCATGATGAAAAAGCTTCATTGAATGAAAATGTGTTTCCATTTTCCAAAACATTTTCATCTGCCTTGGAAGAGTTAGACACTTCAGCTTTGTCATAGTACAGATATCTGTCACTCTGAAGCAGTAGCTTGTTACTAGCATAAAGGATAAAATTTTTGATAAAATAATATTATATTGTGATGTAGCAAGAACGAAAGATTATAGTAAACAACCTTTGATTACTATCAAATGAGTTTAAAAATTGCGGCAAAATTTTATAAAATTTTTAATGAAAATAGGATTAAATTTCTATTACATCAATTTCAGGTAATAATTTTCAAACATAAACTAAATTATGTGCACAGAGAAACAAATTTACCACATCTCGAAACATGTTTAATGATAAATGAATTAAACAAATAAATGTAACATCTACTTAATTTAAAATAGTTGTGACAATTTAATGACTGCTGACATTCAAATGATTGGTCTTGGTATATTCTATTAACAAATGATATAATGAGCGTCATTTATACAGTGATACATACTTTTGCATGAGGAAATCAGATATATGTATGAAGCTTTTGTTAGTCTGAAAATCAAACAAAGAGAAAAGTTTAAGTTTTTTTTTATAATTGATGTTCTATGAAATAATGTTTGAAGACTATCCTCAGGACACTTTTATAAATTAATTTAAAACAATGTACTAAAGTGGCAGAATGTCTTCAAAACAAAATATTAAAGACGTTGTATATGGAGATACAGTAGGTTTGAAGCGTAAGCTGAACTGAACCATTGTAATCAGTGGAAAGTTTTCATACCGATCTACAGACAGATGTACCTGGTGTTACAAGATGAGTTTTGGTCAACTATGTAAGAACAAAGGCAATGTTGGTAACATAGACATAAAATTTTCTACCACAAGCTACAACAATTTTATGGTATGCTTTCACTTTATAACAGGAACAGCGATGCAGGAACTGAAAACTAGTTTATTTTGTTTAATATGTTGGACATCGATCAACAGAAGTTTAACTCACAGTAGAAATTGTGTGGTAGTAGCACGTGGGATCAGTTCCTAGTAGTTCTTCTTAAATAACTGCAACGACAGATTAACTGGCTTTTCCTCATGGAGTGAAAGATATGTCTGAATCAGATTCATAGATTACTGTTCTACAACGAATCTTGGAAAAAGCGGTAGTCAGCAGTAGCGCTTAATTCTATGACAGTCGCATTAATTGAGCTGTGAAAATATAAACACTTAAATAAGTATTATTTGTTCTTTCTTGTGAAATATCTCTCAAAACCTCAGTGCTTAGAGAACTTTGCTATAACTTGAAAATGCGCTTTCACCACATCAATATGAACCTTGTGGTCATTTTTTACTTACATAAATTTTTTAATTCCGTTAAGCATCTCCATCTATTGAAATCTGTTACACAGACATTACTAAATTACACTGTTTTACAAAATCAGTAGAAGAATCTCTTAGTCATTGGTGTTACCATGTCTTATTACCAATCCAGAATATGAGTGTTACAATATCTTATTACCACTCGTGAAATTGAGTCAGCTGAAGACAAACATCGAGGACATTTAACTTCAAATGAATTTAATGTACCTACCCATCTATCAATGTACAATCAAAAACTTGGTTTACAGCTTTGGTAAAAGAGCATTTGGTCCTTAGAATCGTTTGAAGTTAGTCAAACTGAATGACATATGACTGAGGAATCCATCTGCAGGGCAATGTACACGTCACCAAGGATGTCCTTGAGTTCTGTCTTCTTAATATCGCTGAAGAGATTTACACAACTGAATTTAACTGAAGTTTGTTACTTCAATAGTAAACTGATGCTCTCTTCCAAAATGCTGTTAATCGTCACAACTGCTGCATTCAATGTTGGTCAGTAGTTTCTGTAACAAATTTAAAACCCAGTTTTTAAGCAGTTTATCATTGATGATACACTATACTATAAGAAATACAGTATCTTAGATGTAAAATCAGTACACATTCCTTATAGGTATTGAATGAGATATGATGAATGACTTTTGTTGCGTGTAATCACACGTCCGCAGCTCGTGGTCGTGCGGTAGCGTTCTCGCTTCCCGCGCCTTTGTTCCCCGGTTCGATTCCCGGCGGGGTCAGGGATTTTCTCTGTCTCGTGATGACTGGGTGTTGTGTGATGTCCTTAGGTTAGTTAGGTTTAAGTAGTTGTAAGCTCTAGGGGACTGATGACCATAGTGCTCAGAGCCATTTATTGTAATCACATGTAAGTGGGAATGGTCTACCAATGCCATATTTTGGCGGTAACCGCTCACCAAATTTATGCTGCGATTATAAACATAGTGCCATAGGCTCAAGGTATAGTGAAGCATGACCTAATGATAAGACAGATGTCTAATTTCACCAACATAGTATATGTTGCTAGAGTGTGAGGACTAATGTCTTGCAGAAGACATTTCCACAAACACAAATATTCTTGGTTTCTTTCGTACAGATTAGTGGATGGATTTTAAATCAGCATCGTCCCACCTCTAACATTGTCGCTATACGTACAGAAGTTTGAAACACAGAATGAAGTGATCCTGCATTCTTGGCTAAGAATTTAGCTCGTTGTTCAATGCAACGTTATTCGTCCATCGAAAAGGTCAGCTGATGTCAGCTGAGTAGGTACACTAATCTACATGCTCAACATGGCTGCTTGACAGATGGATTTCACTGAAATTCAAGCTGACGTCTAATTGCTATTAGTGCCTGTTTGTGTATGGAATACAGTTACCTGCAATGCTTACCATTACAATTTCATCACTGTGGACGGGAAATAAATAAATTTTGCTTGTGTGAACACAGTATAGTAATTATACTTTTCTGTAAATTTGGGGGTGTACAGTGCGTGAACTTTATAACACAGCTCTTGTACTCAACGATAAACACATTTGGATTAATGTGCTTCAGACTGTAGACGCTTTCACTAGTGCGTTCTCCTACCTTTGTAAGAATGCGTAGCTATTGGTTGCTCACTGTTCAACGTAGTGCCGCAAATTTTTCATTCTGTTGTGGAAACCCAGTTCATCCTAGACTTTTATATAGTGAAACAAATCCTAACATAAGCAACACTGGGGTATTAATATTCAGTTACTTCGTTTGGTTCTGGTTACAGCCACGTGAAGAGATACCTACATGGCTGTTCAGTAAAACTTCAGTCTGATGAAGCCATAATGCAGTAATCATCAAATTGATACGTCGTGTACCACAAGCTAGATTTTGCAAATAATTACCATTTTAGTGAAACCACACGACGGAGGTGGAAGTAATGCCATCTACATTCTGTATACAAGGAAAGAATACACACTAAGTATCTCACTCAGGAATACCTTTTCTTTGTGAGAACACGGTATTTGTTAAGAAGAAGAAACGTTCACTAGCATGTGTCGAAATTCGAGATGGGAGGCGTCATGGTCTGCGTAGAGTGGTTTATCGTTCCACAAATATCAGACAACTGTCATACTGACAGGGGGTCTATGGAGGTACAGGCAGGTAATACTCAATGACAATTCAAGATATCTACCTCCTGAGACCGTTGTCACTGGAATGTAGAGGACTCTGTAGTGACGCCATTTCCCATGAGTCACAATATACGCTCGTTTGCAGCAAAGTATGTTACATGCGAACAGCGCGACGTTGTCTGGATCAAAACAACTCCCAGCACGGGGAACATCACTGCAGCCTCAACTGTCGCAGTAGCAGAGGCACGCGCGCCGACATGGGTGTGTTCAACGACATCACAGCACTCTGGGGCGTTTTCCGACCAGTTTCGGTTCTGTGTACTGCATTAAAATTGACGTATCATTGTGTCGAGACTCGTAGGAAATCAAAGAAATGCACTAAAGAGACGTGTCCGTCCTCTGCTAGGCTGCTGCTCTGCAACATGGCATCTTTACCAAATAGAATTTACTGTGGACGTCGAAGAGGCACAGTGAAGGCCGTCAATGTCGGTGACAACGGGAACTTACACTTCTGGAAGAAAAGTTCCTTTACATCCAGCTGCTGCTGCTGCTATAATACGAAATAGGTGCACCGATGTTGCTGCGGTGATGAGTCCTAGACGAAGAATCAGGTGGTGGAAACCTGAACTCTAATAAATCATGTGCTTTGGAAACTCATTTGGCTCCCATACATCTAAAAGTCGACTGCATCACGCCAAGAGTCCACAGCACAGTGGAAGAAAAAACAACAACAAAATTACATTTAATTATAAACAGCAAAAAGAGGTAGAGAGACGGAGAGACGGAGAGGGAGAGAGAGAGAGAGAGAGAGAGACAGATGGAAAAGTTGAAACTTACAATCGAATGCGACAGTCGCCACCTGTTTACTTTCCTTCAGGACTTAGGACATCGGCTGATCTCTGCTGCTTAAGCTTCTTGGCGTTGATCGATTGAAATGCACAGTTAAAATACTAATTCTGCCTAATGATGCTGGGTACTCCAAAGACTGGTTGTTTAGAAAATTGGCGGTGAGTGACTAATAACAACAAACTGCACTAGTAGCGGAGAAGGCCTCCAGTTTTGGATAATAAATTATGGTAACTAAGATTAGACTATAAGCATTTTGTCCTATCTGAGACTTGCACACATACAAAATGCAAGTGGACTATTTGGTGGCCATCATGGATATAAGAACTAAGAACATGAGTGAACGGTTTGTTAATATTATGGTTATAAATTAAAGGTTTGTTTCCATATGGATCATTAAATTGTACCACATCAAGTAGTCAGTTTGTTTGTATAAACAGAACGAAGTACCATTTGAGCCAAGTCTCTCATACATACCCTACTTGATAGAGTATCGGCCTGTCAGCAACCCACGACAAGGTCTATTTAGTGGATGCAGATCTGGAGGATATACTAGCCATTGCAATAGTCAGGTATTTGCTAGCTTTACCTCTTTGAAATATATCACAGAGAGATCGAAGTTGGGGCGTGACCACTAGCCTCACATCTGAGAAATGTAATGCCTGCTGCAAAATTAATGGCTATGCAAACCATCATGTTGTGTATCCAATGACAAGCCACATCATTATGCCATGTACAGTGAAGAATGCAATTTCGCAATCTGCATATACTCCTAAATCTATATGACAACTCTGCTATTCACGCTTAAGTGCCTAAGCAGTTGGGTCTCAAGAAACTAATTTCGCATTTGGAAGGAAAAGTTGGAGGCCGTAACTTCGTGAAAAGGTCTCGTTGCAACAAAAAATACCTTAGTTTTAATGAATGTCACCCCAGCTTTCGTAACATATTTGTTACATTCTCTCGTCCGTTTTAGAGCTAATATATAAGGAACTATTCTTCTTTGTACCTCTTAAGTGTCCTCGTTCCATGCTTTTTGTGAAGGATACCATATAACTGAGTAATAATCTAGCTGAATTCGAACAAGTGTAGTGTAAGCAGTCTCTTTAGTTCTTTTGTTTGTTATCCTAGGAATCTTGACACATGGATACATTCATTGTGATGCTGCAAACGGCATCAAAACTGAAAATACGATGTGCTGCCTCTACTGTGTGCATTGATGTCACTGGCTTGGCTCTCTCTGCTACCATGACTATAAAAGCCACAGCTATGGTCATCGTACTGGCCGTCTGTGTTGATGCAGGCGGCTTCACACGGTGTGTGTGGATTCTTCCTTGCTGCAGACGAGCCCATTCGTTGACTCGTGTCGTCACTGCAAACTCCTATACAGCTGTGAGACAATAACCTTGGGCAGGAGAGATCTTGTTGTCATTGAGTATTACCTCCCCGAACCCCATAGATTCCGTATTCATACGGCAGTCATGAGATACCAGTGCCAAATATATTTATGTAAGGATAAACTGATACTGCCACTCTCACTCATCGAAATGTGCTGCTCCTCTATTAAAGTGTTGCTATTCTTAGTAACATACAATCTCAATGAGAGTGGGAGTAAACGTGGCTATGGTGCTGTGAATGACAGTCCTGGGAGGTGGGAGTATGTGTACGCATTTTGTGGAAATGTGTAGTATGCTTTTACAAAGCTCGCTCATGAGTTCTTATTGGAGGACGTTTTCACAACTAATTTCGAGACACGTTGTAATTCTGAAAGCAATTCATATAACCTACAACGTCATCATATATTAAAAATAATATTTTTTTTTTTTTTTTACTTTTAGAACTTCGTTTTTAATTTCAAGAAGGTAAAGATGCACACCCACTGCAGTTCAGCCAGTAGGGTCGCACTAAAAAAGAACGCAAAGCATCCATTGCCATCGGATCCCTCTTTCCTAGCTAAAATATGTCAGCTGTGCATTTATAGTTTCACTGGGACAGAAAATGTGTAAATGGTTTTTGTAAATAAGAAGATCAGTAGGGCTCTATTTAATAACAATTTGATTTCTGTTTTATTCACTATATACATCGTCTGAACAGGCCTTGAAGGCCCAAATATACTGACCCCACTGTCATCATCAGATCACAGGCGTCATTGGATGCAGGTACAGAGGGTCATATGGTCAACACATCAACACATCACCTTCCTGGCCATTGTTAGCTTTCATGACTGGAGCTGCTACATATCAGTCAAGTAGCTTCTCACATCATGTGGTTTCTTACATCACATGCCAGCCAACCGTGACTGCGCTTAACTTCTGTGAACTAATGGGAACCGGTGTTACCATGCTGCAAGACCATTTGCATTATCACCATATATACATACAATATGGTTTTCCTTTTCTACACATAAACTTTAATAACACAGAGTAGAAAAGACATAGATATGTTTCTCTTAGGTGGACATAGATATGTTTCTCTTGGGATATGTTCCTCTTAGGTGCTTTAATAATAAGAGTAACTAGATAATTTTTGCACTAATACTATTTGTTAATAATAACTAGAGTTTTCTTACACTGAAAAAGTATTTATGTAATTAGTTTCTAATGGAAGTCTTTATAAAAATATTATATAATTATTTGGTCTATTTATTTCAACAGACTTTTCTTACAGTCTTTAATGCTGTTGATACAATACTAGATATTTATGTCTTCGAAAACAGAGGTGTGTCAACAGTACATATTACTTTCAGTGTATTCAGTTTACTGGCATACATGGCGTGCAATCAGTCCATTCAGCATGCATATATATAAGCACATGCGCTATCGCTAAGTGACTGAAGTGAGTGCAAGAGAGTGTTGATCTTGTTCTCACAAACAAATATTTGTTGCCATGATATGACAGGCAAATTTTCAATTGTGATACAATGTTTAGAACATGCTTTTGTGACAGAATGCATACTTCATGCACCATGTGGTGGAGAAAAGGCGTCTAATTCCCTGCACAAGAACTAATGGTATTGAGAATTCGCTGATAGCCGTTGAGGCTGCACAATTGTGACATATGAGCACACAACTTTGTATGTCAGCACATACGGTACACGCCACCGTGTGAACGTTGTGTGGGAGGCCTTATCATCGCTCTCACAGCGTGCTACAGGAGCTAGGAGGCTCTCAAAATCAGCTTATACTCCAAAGGGTGGGTGTTCTTGAAATATTTAAGAACTTGTTTTCCTCAGTGAGCACTCAGGTGGACACCAGCTCCTGACTAGAGCAGTCTATGAAATGGCTTTGTGAATGTTCACTCTTAGTAAATGAATAGACGCATCTAGAACAAAAATGTTGTTCATTTGTGTCTTCATTCATTTTGCAGGAAGGAAGTCAGGATATATTTTTTGACACATATGTACTGAAAAGTAAAGATCTAAGTTTCTCTCACACGGACCAGCTACTTTGGAAAAGAAGAGGATCTGACAACTTCGTAATTCACATCTCTTTTTGCTTCCTGTCACCATTTTGCTTTTCTTCTCCTGGCTTGCTTTCATTTCATTTTTTTTCAGACTGTAAATGTGAATTGAAGTATTTAGTTATGACTCTCAAATTTGGGAGTGTTCCGTAGTTTAAAATTGAAATCGATGCTTCAAAGTTATAAAAACCACAAAATTTAGCCGTTTTGCAAGTGCTCGAACACTTTTTGCACAATTTTTTGGCAAGTCATTATTGTTCACATGAAGCAAGATTAGTGTTCGAGATTTCTGACGTTGATAAAGCCTCTTTTAGCAGCTATATCCTTTAGCCAAGGAATGGAGATGCCCCCTACATTTAATGGGAGTACCTGGTTGAATGTCTTATCATAGCCATTTACTGCGTTCTCGAGAACTGGCCTAGTACCTTTATGACACTGAAATTATAGTAACGGAACCACATTGCAGTTGAGCCACCCTGTGATAGTATGCAATTCTCCCAACAAATAGATAATGAAATTTTTGAAATTTTTGAAAACATACCCAGTGATGTGAAAATTTGTTAAATTAAAATTTAAAACAGTCTTGATCGCAATTTTCTTTTATTTGTTGGAGTGAGTGACCGGTTTCGACTCTTTCATAGAGTCATCTTCAGACTCCAGAGCGGTGGATGGACACTGCTAGACGAGTTTCGTCGAACCTCGACGCTCGTGAAACAGTGAGTTAGACGAGCATAGAGGTTCGACGAAACTCGTCTGGCAGTGTCCATCCACCGCTCTGGAGTCTGAAGATGACTCTATGAAAGAGTCGAAACCGGTCACTCACTCCAACAAATAAAAGAGAATTGCGATCAAGACTGTTTTAAATTTTAATTTTAAATGGATAATGCGTTTCTCCTCCACATCATTACCACATTCTTTGTTGCAATATTTCATTTCACAGCATAAAAATACACCTCATTAACGGTTGCATTTGATAGACTGCAGATGGTTTTTGGGGAGTTAGCTTTCCAGAATGGATAGACACACGTGAATGGAGGTGGTTGGGTCTCAGAAGCCCACTTTACAGTTTTCTATGTGAGTGTACAAGATCCATTCCCCAAATACATCTGCAACTTCAGAGTAGTATAAAGCTGGTAAGTCATTGAATCGGTGCGTTCCTAAAGTAAGAGGATGGATAAGGGAGCTCCTGCAAATCGGTTGGTGACTATAGTGTGGTGTTCTGAGATAACACACGAACTGAGTTTACAATAGTTGGTACCAGAAGTACCGTCTACGTCTGTTATAGCTAGAATACCGCTGCACAGATCAGTCACGTTGCTCATGAGAATCACGCCCCCTGGATGGCAGCGCCACCAGTAAGAGAGAAGAGTGCTTAAGCAACTGTGCGTGAGCAGAAGATGTCAGTTGTTGCAAGTTGTAAGTCAGTCCCGGTCTTTCTAGGGAGTATCTGTAGAATATGAAGATGGTATCCGTTCTTTCAGACATGTCCGAAAGAACAGAACACATAGTTAAGGTAACCGGCCATTGACCTTCTTCTTCTGTGCTGGATGCACATGCATTGCCCGAACTCTTACGGGACTCGGTAAGATTGTCTGCCGCAGGGGCACTACGAATGTAGCGTTCGGACATTCAGTTGGGAATGTGGGTCTCAACGGGAGCGTGCAAGGGATAAATCCGTGCAGTCGCACTATCCTCTGGGCCCTCGGTGGCTCAGATAGATAGGGCGTCTGCCATGTAAGCAGGAGATCTCGGGTTCGAGTCCCGGTCGTGGCACACATATTCAATTGTTCCCGTTGATGTGTATCAACGCCTGTGACAGCTTAGGGTCTTTATTTAATTATCATTCCGTTCCTGTAGAATGTTTGTTGTGTCTTCAAGTCTGTAACCGATCGACAGACTATTGTTAGTCTTCAGTACAAACAGAACAGTGAATAGAATTATCGTGTAACGAGCCTGGAGAGTTAACTAAGCACTGTTAGTTTCGAACTGTTGTTCAACTAGTGGATCAAGACAGAAGTTTAGTTTTCTTCCGATTTTATTTCAGGGAACTATAGTCAATGCAGAAGAGATAGGCTAAACCTGCATTCTACGATTGCTGTAGCCAGCATTACCAAACGTAGGTAATATATTTTATTTGTCACTATTTTGTGTTACTTTCATTGCGTGTATGGTGCCCTAGCACCTGCTCATCTGTACTACCATCATCATCAGTGTTCTGCCAAAAGGCAGGTTTTCACATGGTAGTTCTCCAGGCTGTCCGGCCTTCTGCCATCCTCTTCAGGTCTGCATAATTTCCTCTTCCCTTTATGCTGTCTATCATCTTGTATCTCCTTCTTCCTCTCAGCCTTCTCCCACAAACCAATCCTTCCAAAGCATCTGCTAGCAAGCGCTCCCATCTCAATTAATGCCACAACCAGTTCCTTTTACTTTCTCTTACAACCTTCAGCAGACACCTTCTCTCACCAACCGTTTCCAGTACTCTTTAATTACTCACTCTTTCAATCAAGCTAATTCTCTCGATTCTCCTCCACATCCACATCTCAAATGCTTCTAACCTTTTTTTTTATCCTCTCGTCTCGCGTCCGTGTTTCTGCCCCATATAGTGCCACACTCCAGACAAAAGATTTGACAAGCCTTTTCCTTAGACCTTTAGCTAATTTGCCACATAAGAGTTTCTGTGGAATGCTTCCTTCTCTACAGCAATTCGAGTTTTCATCGCTGCGTGACATCTCAAGTCTTCAGTTATTTCTCTTCCAAGATATTTAAATGCGCTTACTTGGCTAATAGTAGATTGTCCTATTTTAATACTGGACAGTCTGCGTCTTGTACTGATGACCATACTCTTTGTTTCTGCTGTGTTTATTTGCATCCCACATTCCACACAAGCTTCATTGCGATCATTTAGCGTGTTATTCACTGTCCGCTCACTTTCTGCCACTAATAACATGTCATCAGCAGTTCTTATACATTCTATTCTCTTTCCACCAATACATATTCCTCTTTTCCCATCTAAGCCTTTCGCAATAATCTCTTCAAGGTATGTGTTATACAACAGTGGTGAAAGGCAACAACCTTGTCTAACACCTCGTCCAATCCTACTTCCCTCTGACACTTCATTTCCCATCCTTATCCTTACTTTCTTTTGTAAATATAGATTCTGTATCAGTCATCTCTCTTTCCCATCTACTCCTTTCCTCTTCAAAATATCCATCAGCTTGTTCCACTGAACTCTGTCAAAAGCCTTTTCTAAGCCTACAAAAACAGCAAAGATTTCTCTACCTTTTTCCATATATCTTTCCCATATAGTTCGTAACAGGCAAATAGCATCTCTTTCTCCTTTTCCTCTTCTAAATCCGAACTGCTCCTCTGCAATCCCTCTATCCAGCTTGCCTTCTATTCAACACTCTTAGCAAGACTTAAGCTGTATGAGGAATTAGACTGACGGTCCGGTGCTCTTCACATTTTTTAGTGTTTCTCTTTTTCTCTGTTGGTACCATGACTGTGGCAAGGAAGTCCTCAGACCATTTCCCTTTGTCATATATCTCGTTACAGAGGTAGACTATTTCCTTTCTTGCCTTGTTTCTCAGACTCTTCAACAGTTCTGCTGGCAAATCATCAATTCCACATGCCTTCCTATTCTTCATCTCCTTCAGCGCCTTTTCTACTTCTACTTTCTTCAGTGGCAGGAAATTTACATCAAAGTGTACTCTCCTAGGTCGCAACATAGTTGTTGAGGCGCCTGGATGGGAGTGCGCGTGATGTACGCAGGAGAGGTCAGTGTGCAGTTGATGACATCGGGAGCACGCATTTGATAACCCTGAATGTTGACAGCCCTTGGTGCTGTGTTGACAGGCCTAGATGCGGTGTTGATGGGCCTGGGTGAAGTGAGCATGGCACTGACGGAGCTAGGCACATCACCAATCTGTTACGCTGGAAGCCCACGTCCAGATGGTCACAAAATTTCTGCAAGGTGTAATAATAATAATAATAACAATAGTAATAATCCCGCGTGGAGTTGATAGTCTCCCATCGGGCGCGTCCCCAGGTGGTGGATAGGGGAGTGCTCTCCAGATATGGAGGGTACCGGGGAAATAAAATACCCGGGGGGGACCAAAACTATCAACCGAAATCCACTAACGTCTGCCTGGTATCCAGCGGTTAGGGGTCAGCGTCTGTTCGCCTAGATGGTGCGGCTGCAGCAACCTTCTGATGTGACAGTTGGATGCTTTCTTCCAGCTGTCAATGACCAGAGGGAAATGTACTAAAAAGTTAAATATACTTGCTAGTTTATTTTTTTTTTATTTTTATAGATGTGCATCTCAGGATAATTTCCGAATGGGGTACCACACAACGTGGCACTACAGAAAACTGGCGCTAATAGCATAGGCACATAGGGAACATACACAACCCAGATCTTTAAGTCCATGGTCTTGGTGACAAGTTGAGAAAATTGTCCCGAAACACATGTGCTAAAAAACGCCACTGTTTTCTGCGCATGTGCCACGACATCAATATGGAATATTATCACCATGCACACTTACTCAGGTCGCACACTGGGTTGGCACACTCTGGATCAGGTGGTTTAGCAGCTGCTGGGTTATAGCCTTCTATTCTTGCACCAGTGCTTGTCGGAGCTCCTGAAGTGTGCTAGGGGTTTGAAGACGTGCAGCGATACGTCGACCGAGAGCATCCCAGACGTGCTTGATGGGGTTTAGGTGTAGAGAACAGGCAGGCCACTCCATTCGCCTGACGTCCTCTTTTTCAAGGTACTCCGCTACGATGGCAGCTCAGTGGGGCCGTGCGTTATCATCCATCAGGAGGAAGGTGGGACCGACTGCACCCCTGAAAAGGCGGACATACTAGTGCAAAATGACGTCTCGATAAACCTTACCTGTTACAGTTCCTCTGTCAAAGGCATGAAGGGGTGTACTTGCACCGATCATAATCCCACCCCACACCATCAAACCACGCCCTCCATACAAGTCCGTATCAAGGACGTTAAGGGGTTGTTATCCCGTTCCTGGTTAACGCCGGATGAAAACCTGGCGAGAATCACTGTTCAGACTATATCTGGACTCATCTGTGAACATAACCTGGAACCACTGTTCCAATGACCATGTACTGTGTTCTTGACACCAGGCTTCACTGGCTCTCCTGCGGCCAAGGGTCAGTGGAATGCACCTTGCAGGTTTCCGGGCGAATAAACCATGTCTGTTCAGTCGTCTGTGTGTCTGGAGACAACTACTCCAGTGGTTGCAGTAAGGTCCCGAGCAAGACTACCTGCAGTATTCCGTGGCTGTCTGCGGGCACTGATGGTGAGATATCGCTGTTCTTGTGGTGTTGTACACTGTGGACGACCCGTACTGTAGCGCCTGGACACGTTTCCTGTCTGCTGGAATCGTTGCCATAATCTTGAGATCACACTTTGTTTCACACCGAGGGCTAGCGCTACGACATGGTGTGTTGGACCAGCCTCCAGCCGCGCTAGTATTCTACCCCTCATAACGTCATCAATATGTGTTCTTTGAACCATTTTCAACACACTGTCACCATTAGGAGGTCTGAAAACGTCTGCACACTTACTCGCTGCACCGTACTCTGACGTGCAGCAACACACCTCTGAGTATGTGGACTGCTGCCAGCCCCACCTTGCGACGACTGCAGGTCAAATGCACTGGATGGTCATATCCCGAGGTGATTTAAACCCACAAACCGCCCACCAGAGCGTTGTTTCACCATGTATCAGCATTATTCTTTATTTATGAGCATGGGTGTATGTATGGGTGTACTTACATTTTCCTGCTTGATACCTGTATAACACAATTTATTTTGTAAAGAAATACTGAGGACTGCTAAGGTTTTTGATGAGATGGGTAGATTATGTTCTGACAGCCATGACGCCATTTTCAATCTTTGTCTCACAGACCTGGACTGAGGTTGTAGACGAACACATGTGTTTATGGAGAATAACCCATTCTAGGCTATGATGCCTTTTTCATCCAGCAGCTCATAGGGATGGGCCGCCATCGTAGATGAGTGCAACCATGTGTGGTAGTAATTGATATTTCTTATTCTATGAAGATAATTCATTCTTGCATGTATTGCTCAGGAGATATTCTTGTCTCTAGCCACTATCGAGAACAATAGTCATGGGGGTATGGATCATCACTGCAGCTTCAGTGGTTCAGTGGAATGACACATCCTTTTTCCTCTATAAGTTCACAGGAATGAACCACCATTATGGCCAGGCAGATGTGTAAGTAATTTGTATTTCTTCTTCTACAATAATCTAAAGCCTGCATACAATGATAATGAGATGTTTCTGTTTTTCTGTGGTGCACTTTACAACAATATTTCAATGCACAAGGAGGAGGACGTTGATCTGCATATGCTGCTAAGAAGCAGTACACCAAATAGCGATGGTATGAGATCTATATTAAACAATGTAGACCCAGATAAATTTCGATATAAGTAACAAGAATTATTATTGACATTTGTGTATGGTTCTTGTTTTTCAAACCGTTGTACACATGATACTTACCAATGTTGTTTCCTCTTATTATTATTATTATTATTATTATTATTATTATTATTTTCGATTATTCACATTTAAGAGAGCGTTTAAACTTGAATTCCTTTATGATGATTGATTACGTTTCTTCTGAGCCCAAATTTTCTACATGTGTTCACTGTGTTGTTTCTTTCGCTCCACTGTCCATTTGCACCCTGGTCTCTTCTGTGTTGTGGAGTCAAATTTTTGTCTTTAGATGATATTCCTGAATTCAGTTCTATTTTCTGCATCGTTTACTGTTATGTGTGCTTGTCTGAGGTCCTCTTCAACTTCTTTTATCCACTTTGTTTTTCCCCTGCCTGAGTTGATGACTTTAAGAGTTCGCTTTGAAATTCTGTTTTCATTCATCCTGTGGATACGTCTGTAGAACTGCATTCTTCTTTTCCTTATTGTATCCGTACCCTTGTCTGTGTATTTATATAATTCTGATGTTGGTCTTTTCTTCCAGATTCCTTGCTCTTGTATTGGGCCAAAACTTTTCGTGAGAATTTTCCTTTCTTGTTTCTCTATTTCTTTGATTTTAGTTTGCTCGCCTATTTCTGTCCTCGGAAGGACCACCACCAAGTTAGTTTTCAACTTGAAAACCAAACATGATGATAACACAAGGAATGAATCCACTAACCCAGGCACCGGTCGCAAGGCTGGCTTTACCTGGTCATCGGATTCCGGGGGACCAGGAGCATCATGTTGCGCCTAAGGTTGAGAACCAGACGACGTCCAAATTATTACACCAAAACAAAGACACTTCATCGGTACACTTAATACTAATACTCTTTTCAAATTGGGCAAGATCAAACAACTTACAGACGTGCTGCAAAAATTACAGATCAAAATCCTTGCAATCCAGGAAACACGATTTAGGGACGTAAACCATTTAGATACAGACAACTACAGGATCTACAAAGGAAAACCAGCAGTTAAAACTAATGAGAAAGGACTCAAACAGTTTGGTACAGCATTTGCAGTCCACAAATCTATCAGCGACTCTGTCATTGACTTCCAGTCTGCCTCAGAACGTATATCAACGCTCTCCGTCAAATCGGCCAACAAAGCATATACCTTGATCAACGTACACGCACCCACAAATAACTATAACAAGAAGAACCGCCAGAAAGTGGATGACTTCTGGAACGACCTTGAAGAGACGATAAACAAAATAGCCAAACACCATGTAATAATCTCGTTAGGCGTCTTTAACGCACAATTAGGCAAAGAGAAAAAATACAGGAAAATCACCGGAACCCATACAGCTCACAAGAGAACTAACAAGAATGGGGAAAGATTGATAAGATTTTGCGAAAATTTCGGCCTCGTAATTATCTCAACACAATTCTAAAAACCCAACAAGAAACTGTATACTTGGAAGTCGCCCAACACAATGTTGGGTGAATTCCAGATAGACCATGTGACCATCTCCAAGAGTAACAGAACAGAAATTCTGAGTGTGAAAACGAGAAGAGGATTTTTTGACTCAGTCCACCATATTCTACAGATAAAGACCAGATTACAACCCCATAGAAAAAAGCCAAAACTAACCAAAGTGCTGAGACCAGTCCCCAAATACATAAAACTCAACAAGGAGAACATCTTACAGGAAATCAGTCAGACAAACACCACAAACTGGACAGAACTTGTGGTCCACGATGAAATTGGGTCAACCCCTGAGAAGGAGAAAACACAGGTGGTGGAATATAATATGTGACCAAGCAATAGAAGAAAGAACCAATGCCTGGAAAAACTTCAATAGTCAAAAATCATCAGAAAAATGGCAACAATTTCTAGTAATCCGAAAATAAACATCGAAAACTATTCGGAGGGAAAAAAGAAATTATGACAAACGGCGACTAGATGCGATAGAACAATACTTTAACCAGAACAACAACAGGAATTTTTATAAGACGTTTAAAGAACATATTGCAGGATACCAGCTACCCAATCTTTGCTTCAAGAAACCGGATGGTTCACTAGAAACTAACACGAAGAATAACTGCCAAATCCTCGCAGACTATTTCAACAAACTTCTCAACTGCGAAAGACCTACAAAGGATATTCACTACGAGACGTCTATACCAAATCCTGATGCTAAACCGTAAACCATCAACGAAATAGTAGAAATTATCAAGACACTGAAAAACAATAGAGCCCCAGGAGAAGATGGAATTATTGCAGAATTATGGAAACTAAATGATGAAAGATTAACAGGAAAAATTCACAAAATTATATTAAACGTTTGGGAAACAGAACACAGACCCCTTCTGAATGGAAATGCGCACTCATTCATCCGCTCCACAAAAAAGGGGACAAAACTGAACGAATTAATTACAGGGGTATCTCACTTGTACCGGTCACATATAAAATCCTATCAAAAGTTCTCATGAATAGATTAGAAGAACAAGCTGACCCACAAGTAGGAGAATACCAGGCAGGTTTTCGCAAGGGACGATCATGCATAGAGCAGATATGGAATCTGTAAATGATTTTCCAGATGAGAAACACCCAAGACACAGTGGTCACTTTTGTAGATTTTAAAAAGGCCTACGACTCAATAGACAGAGTAGCGCTCTGCAAGACGCTGCAAGAATTCAGCATTGACAGAAAGACAAGAACAATCATTTGGGAAACATTAACTGACACGGTCTCCAAGGTTAAATTTATGGGGAATATCTCGGAACCGTTTGAAATCCAAACTGGAGTGCGACAGGGTGACGGACTTTCACCATTACTCTTTAACACCATTCTTTAAGAAATTATCAGGACATGGGAAAAAGAAGTCAAAGGAATCCAAATTGGCATTAGAAAAGATAATAGATTCAATGTGAAGTGTTTAGCTTTTGCGGATGACCTTGCAATCCTCACAAATAATAGAAAAGAAGCTACTAACGCCATAGAGAAGTTACGCGAAATTGCACAAAGAACTGGCCTGCAAATCTCATATGAGAAAAACCAGTACATACAAAGAGTGCCACAAGACAAATTGCCTATTGTGACAACCCATGGGAAAATCGTACAAGTACCACATTTTAAGTACCTGGGAGAATTCATCCAGCCATCAGGGATGAACCTAAAGGCCAATGAGGAAAGAATAAAAAACTACAGTAAGCTTATAAACTCACGTGGAACTATTATAACAAAAAGTCCATATCCATTAATGCAAATTTGAGGCATTACAACACTGTCGTACTTCTGGAGGCACTGTATGCATCTGAAACAACAGAAATAGGCGAGCAAACTAAAATCAAAGAAATAGAGAAACAAGAAAGGAAAATTCTCACGAAAATTTTTGGCCCAATACAAGAGCAAGGAATCTGGAAGAAAAGACCAACATCAGAATTATATAAATACACAGACAAGGGTACGGATACAATAAGGAAAAGAAGAATGCAGTTCTACAGACGTATCCACAGGATGAATGAAAACAGAATTTCAAAGCGAACTCTTAAAGTCATCAACTCAGGCAGGGGAAAAACAAAGTGGATAAAAGAAGTTGAAGAGGACCTCAGACAAGCACACATAACAGTAAACGATGCAGAAAATAGAACTGAATTCAGGAATATCATCTAAAGACAAAAATTTGACTCCACAACACAGAAGAGACCAGGGTGCAAATGGACAGTGGAGCGAAAGAAACAACACAGTGAACACATGTAGAAAATTTGGGCTCAGAAGAAACGTAATCAATCATCATAAAGGAATTCAAGTTTAAACGCTCTCTTAAATGTGAATAATCGAAAATAATAATAATAATAATAATAATAATAATAATAAGAGGAAACAACATTGGTAAGTATCATGTGTACAACGGTTTGAAAAACAAGAACCATACACAAATGTCAATAATAATTCTTGTTACTTATATCGAAATTTATCTGGGTCTACATTGTTTAATATAGATCTCATACCATCGCTATTTGGTGTACTGCTTCTTAGCAGCATATGCAGATCAACGTCCTCCTCCTTGTGCATTGAAATATTGTTGTAAAGTGCACCACAGAAAAACAGAAACATCTCATTATCATTGTATGCAGGCTTTAGATTATTGTAGAAGAAGAAATACAAATTACTTACACATCTGCCTGGCCATAATGGTGGTTCATTCCTGTGAACTTATAGAGGAAAAAGGATGTGTCATTCCACTGAACCACTGAAGCTGCAGTGATGATCCATACCCCCATGACTATTGTTCTCGATAGTGGCTAGAGACAAGAATATCTCCTGAGCAATACATGCAAGAATGAATTATCTTCATAGAATAAGAAATATCAATTACTACCACACATGGTTGCACTCATCTACGATGGCGGCCCATCCCTATGAGCTGCTGGATGAAAAAGGCATCATAGCCTAGAATGGGTTATTCTCCATAAACACATGTGTTCGTCTACAACCTCAGTCCAGGTCTGTGAGACAAAGATTGAAAATGGCGTCATGGCTGTCAGAACATAATCTACCCATCTCATCAAAAACCTTAGCAGTCCTCAGTATTTCTTTACAAAATAAATTGTGTTATACAGGTATCAAGCAGGAAAATGTAAGTACACCCATACATACACCCATGCTCATAAATAAAGAATAATGCTGATACATGGTGAAACAACGCTCTGGTGGGCGGTTTGTGGGTTTAAATCACCTCGGGATATGACCATCCAGTGCATTTGACCTGCAGTCGTCGCAAGGTGGGGCTGGCAGCAGTCCACATACTCAGAGGTGTGTTGCTGCACGTCAGAGTACGGTGCAGCGAGTAAGTGTGCAGACGTTTTCAGACCTCCTAATGGTGACAGTGTGTTGAAAATGGTTCAAAGAACACATATTGATGACGTTATGAGGGGTAGAATACTAGCGCGGCTGGAGGCTGGTCCAACACACCATGTCGTAGCGCTAGCCCTCGGTGTGAAACAAAGTGTGATCTCAAGATTATGGCAACGATTCCAGCAGACAGGAAACGTGTCCAGGCGCTACAGTACGGGTCGTCCACAGTGTACAACACCACAAGAACAGCGATATCTCACCATCAGTGCCCGCAGACAGCCACGGAATACTGCAGGTAGTCTTGCTCGGGACCTTACTGCAACTACTGGAGTAGTTGTCTCCAGACACACAGACGACTGAACAGACATGGTTTATTCGCCCGGAAACCTGCAAGGTGCATTCCACTGACCCTTGGCCGCAGGAGAGCCAGTGAAGCCTGGTGTCAAGAACACAGTACATGGTCATTGGAACAGTGGTTCCAGGTTATGTTCACAGATGAGTCCAGATATAGTCTGAACAGTGATTCTCGCCAGGTTTTCATCCGGCGTCAACCAGGAACGGGATAACAACCCCTTAACGTCCTTGATACGGACTTGTATGGAGGGCGTGGTTTGATGGTGTGGGGTGGGATTATGATCGGTGCAAGTACACCCCTTCATGCCTTTGACAGAGGAACTGTAACAGGTAAGGTTTATCGAGACGTCATTTTGCACTAGTATGTCCGCCTTTTCAGGGGTGCAGTCGGTCCCACCTTCCTCCTGATGGATGATAACGCACGGCCCCACTGAGCTGCCATCGTAGCGGAGTACCTTGAAAAAGAGGACGTCAGGCGAATGGAGTGGCCTGCCTGTTCTCTACACCTAAACCCCATCAAGCACGTCTGGGATGCTCTCGGTCGACGTATCGCTGCACGTCTTCAAACCCCTAGCACACTTCAGGAGCTCCGACAAGCACTGGTGCAAGAATAGAAGGCTATAACCCAGCAGCTGCTAAACCACCTGATCCAGAGTGTGCCAACCCAGTGTGCGACCTGAGTAAGTGTGCATGGTGATAATATCCCATATTGATGTCGTGGCACATGCGCAGAAAACAGTGGCGTTTTTTAGCATATGTGTTTCGGGACAATTTTCTCAACTTGTCACCAAGACCATGGACTTAAAGATCTGGGTTGTGTATGTTCCCTATGTGCCTATGCTATTAGCGCCAGTTTTCTGTAGTGCCACGTTGTGTGGTACCCCATTCGGAAATTATCCTGAGATGCACATCTATAAAAATAAAAAAAAAATAAACTAGCAAGTATATTTAACTTTTTAGTACATTTCCCTCTGGTCATTGACAGCTGGAAGAAAGCATCCAACTGTCACATCAGCAGGCACGCGTTGTAGTTTTTATAACATTTGACACGTCGTTGCTCAAAATTCAGAAAACAAACTGAGAAAGCTAACCAAATGAACTGAAGGCACTTTAACAACTTTGAGAAAACATCGACAATGAATACATGGCAGCAATGGCGCAAAATCTCAAGGTTAAGACATCGATCAGGCATAAACACTGCTGCTGTTGTACTTTTTACAGCACCGCGCCCGCTCGAGGGTTACCTGGCGCAGTTCCTTGACACAGTACAAGGTATATGGAAAAGAGGCGATTGTAGTCCTTGGTGTTGGTAGGAATAAAATTCCTATCATACCTCTCCACCAATGCTGATGGCGGCGGAACGCTGGATCTTCATTTGAAATTGCAATGAACAAACCAAAGTAATATGCCAGCACATTCGCTGTGTCCCCAGGTGTAGATCATAGACGCTCTTGCCGCTGTACAGTAGTTATAGGTCGTATGGCTTCTCATACCATAGATGAGCTAGTGGAACCACTGATCAAGTCCAGAAACACTTGCCAAGACCTCTTCTTGCCCTCTCTGATTGTCTGTCGTGCCTTTGCTCTCGCAATTCGAAAGACTGTAGAGTTCTAGCAGAGTTTTGATATTTAAACCATCTCAACGCCATGCATTTCGTTATTATGGTGGAGCGACACTCATCGTTCCACCATGGAACACGCCGCCTCCGAAGCCAGTCTGAGAGACAGATGCTTCAGCAGCATGATGTATCATATCAGTAATGTGATCCACCCAGTCCTGGACACAATCTCAACGTTTAAAAACAGGTAATTGACTATTTATTGTCCAGTTCGATCCGATAAGTATCCATTGTGGCGGTAAACTTTCAGCGACAGATCCATCGGCAAGGTGGATCTGATAGCTAATTGGTCTCTGTAATGGAAGTCATCGGCCACTTACCAGTGGGCGGCATCGACAAGGCAGGAAAACACAAAGCAAGGTCTGTAGCTAAGAATGACTTAGTGGCAGTGCTAAAATGTGCGCAACCACCAAAGAAGACATAACTTCTCTGACACAAGAAGGTTTTCGACATCCAAACCCAGGGGCATGTTAATGGAGAGCCCCGTAGTGCTATGAGGCAATTGAGAGCATTAAAGGCTCCAAGAATTAGAAAGTGTGGAGTGAGTAGCTAAATCAGATCAGGAAGACAAACATTATCTAAGCTTTCGTTGGGCGGCTGATACACACTACAGATGGTAACAGCCAATTGAATATGCACTGTTACAGCAGTTGCCTGAGTAGCTGCTCTGAGGGAGCAGAAGTGGAGTGGTAAGTATCATTCACAAAGACAGCCATTCCATCTATTGTCCTGTTCCAACTAAGGTCATCTATTCCATGAGGGTTGTATCCCGTGAGCACAAATGTATCACTAAGTTTAAAATGCGTTTCCTGTAGACACAGTCAGTCCCTCCTGTGCTAACAGTTTCAGCTCCTCCACGTCTTCTGTACCGGCTCATGTTCCATTGAAGTAAATGAGTCATTTATGTGGAAGGTTTATATTTCCCCCTCGTCCATCTGCGTGTAGGAGAACCGGCTTCAGAAGGAGGAGAATTGTGTGGGCTCAAGGGTTCATCGAAGGAGAGTTCTAGGTCCATGGCCGAGTCGTCATCCTCTGAGCGATCCTCTTTCTGACAAGCCACCTGCTTCGATTCTGGTTTCTTGATAATACGCTTAACCGTAACCTTCTCCTTCCGATTCGATAATACCGAGGTAGGCCGTGCCAACGCAGAGTGCGACAGTTGCCTTACCAAAGCGACAGCATCAACGACAGGAATGGAAACAGTTGTTACTGCTGGAGTTTGTGTGGAGACAGCAAATGGAGCACCAGAAGCCGTGGTATCTGTAGGAGTCTACATGGAGACAGCAACAGTTCCATCAGAGGCTCAGGTGGTTCCATGACCGTGTGGGCTGCAGATTCCTTGACTTGCGCCATCAGGTGGTGGATTTCCGGGTTCCACTTAATAGGTCAGGGGTCCATTACATACAGGAAGCAGCTACACTGGTAGCTGAGGTTGTGTGGAAGGAACTGGGCGTTTTATAGTTTAGAGGGTCTCAGGAAACCACAGAAAGAGCGTCTGTCTAAAAGGGGCAGGTAACACACAGTAAGGTAGTTTTAGAAGCGATCGGTATTGTAAACTGTCGTAGCTGTGTTGGGAACGAAAGAGAGGTCCAAGCCCTAATAGAAAGCACTAAAGCTCAAATAGTTATAGGTACGGAAAGCTGGCTAAAGCCGGAAATAAGTTCATCCGAAATATTTCCAAACGACCTAAGAGTGCTCAGAAAGGATGCGAGGCGTGTTTTCTAAATAAGTACCGGTTTGAAATTTAAAAAAAAGACTGCTAAGATATCTCAATAATTTTATTTTTACATGAAAGCCTGTACCTCAATCTACTTTTCTACATAATTTCCGTGAATATTTAGGCACTTGTCATAACGTTGTACCAGTTTTTGAATACCCTCCTCATGGAAGTTTGCAGCCTGATTTGTTAATCACTGCATCACCACTGTTTTGATTTCGTCATCGTCTTGAAGACGCTGACCGCCCAGGTGTTTCTTCAAGTGCAGGAACAAATGGTAGTCACTGGACGCAAGATCGGAGCTGTACGGAGGATGATCTAGAGCTTCCCATCGAAAAGATATAATGAGATCTTTAGTCTGATTAGCCACATGCGGACGGGCATTTGTCTTGCAGCAAAACGATGCCCTTGCTCTACTTCCATGGACTGTTGCTTTGATTATGGCGTGACGTAGGCCACCCATGTTTCATCGCCCGTAACAATTTGGCTTAAGAAATCATCACCGTCATTGTGGTGCCGCTCATGGAAAGTCAATGCACTGTCTAAACGTTTGATTTTGTGCACATCCGTCAACATTTCCGGCACCCAACGTGCGCACAATTTGCGGTAATTCAAGTGCTCGTTCACAATGCCATACAAAACACTACGAGAAGCATTAGGAAAGTCATCCCGCAAGGAGGAAATCGTAGAGCGTCTGTTTTCTCTCACCTTATTGTCTACTTCCTGCACCAAACTGTCATTAATGACCGAAGGACGCCCACTCCGTTGTTCATCATGCACATTTGTGCGGCCATCTTTAAATGTTCTCACCCACTTTCTTACCATTCCATCACTCATAATGTTTTCTCCGTAAACTGCACAGATCTCACGATGAATATCAATCGCTTTTAGGCCTTTAGCACTAAGAAATCTTATAACAGCCCGTACTTCACAGTCAGCGGGACTCACGATTATCGGAGGCATCTTAAACACTCAGTGCACAACGTAAACAAGGAAGAATCAGACTGTAATGGCGTCAGTGCGTAGATTAAAGTACAGGCCTTCCTGTGAAAATAAAATTATTGAGATATCTTAGCACCTCTTTTTTTAATTTGATAACGGTACTTACCTAAAAAAACACGCCTCGTTGATGAAATACAGTTGGTGGTGGAGTACTTATTGCTGTCAGAAGTGGTTTACCTTGTAGTGAAATTGAATTAGATAGTTCCTGCAAAGTAGTATGGGAAGAGGTTACACTTCACACTCGGACTAAACTATTAATTGGATCGTTTTACCCATCCCCGACTCAGAAGAAATAATTGCTGAACAGTTCAAAGAAAACTTGAGTCTCATTTAAAGTAGCAACCCCACTCATACAATTATAGTCCGTGGCGACTTCAGTATACGCTCGATATGTTGGGAAAAATATACGTTTAAAGCCGGCAGCAGGCATAACACGTCATCCGTAATTGTACTCAATGCTTTCTCAGAAAATTATTGTGATCAATTAGTTCATGAGCCCACTCCAAGTGCAAATGGCTGCGAAAGCATACTTGACCTCTTAGCAACAAATAATCATGGACAAATAAGAATTATCATGACGAATACAGGGACTATCGACCACAAGGCAGTTGCTGCTAGGCTCAACACCGTAACACCCACAACCATCAAAAAGAAACGCAAAGTACATCTATTTAAAAAAGCTGATAAAAGTGCTGTTAACATCTTTTTAAGAGACAGTCTCCACTCCTTCCGATCTGATCACGTAAGCATAGAAAAGATGCGGAATGATTTCAACGAGATAGTGTCGACGGCAATTGAGAGATATATACCATATAAACTAATAAGCGATGGTACTGATCCTCCATGGTACACAAAACGGGTCAGATTGGAGTTGCAGAAGTAACGAAAAAAGCTTACCACATTTAAAACAACGTAAAATCAAGATAGGCAAAATTCTGCATAATTTCCAAATATAGCGCGAGCTTCAATGCCAGATGCTTTTAATAATTTCTACAATGAAACTCTGTCTCGGAATCTGGCAGAAAAGCCGAAGATATTCTGGTTATATATAAAGCACACCAGTGGCAAGACGCAATCAATGCATTCACTGCGCGAAAAGTATGGTGACGGCACTGATGACAATGCCACGAAACTCCTTCACCAAAGAAGACGAAGTAAATATTCCTGAATTCCAACCAAGAACAACTTCCAAGATGAGGAACATAGAGGTAGATATTCTCGGAGTAGCAAAGCAGTTTAAATCACTTAATAAAGGCAAGGCCTTCGGTCCAGATTGTATACCAGTCACGTTCCTCTCAGTGTATGCTGATACAATAGCTCCATATTTATCAATTGTATACAACCGCTCACTCACAGAAAGATCCGACCTAAAGACCGAAAAATTGATCAAGTCACACCAATACCCAAAAAGGAAAGTAGGAGTAATCCGCTGAATTACAAGTCCATATCACTAACGTCGATTTACAGTAGGACTTTGGAACATATACTGTATTTGAAAATTATGAAGTACCCCAAGGAAAACTATTTATTGACACATAGTCAGCACGGAAGCAGAAAATATCGCTCTTGCGAAACCCAAATAGCTCTTTACAATCATGAAGTAATGAGTACTGTCGTCAGGGGATGTCAAATTTATTCCATATTTTTAGATTTCCAGAAGACTTCCGGCACCCATCCTCACAAGCGTCTTCTAACCAAACTGCTTCCCTATGGAATATCACCTGAATTGTGCGACTGGATTCGTGATTTCCTGTCAGAAAGGTCACTTTTCGTAGTAACAGACGGAACGTCATCGAATAAAACAGAAGTAATATCCGGCGTTCTCCAAGGAAGTGTTACAGGCCCTCTATTGTTCATGGTATATATTTACGATATAGGAGATAATCTGAGTATCCCTCTTAGATTATTTGCAGATGGTGCCCTCATTTACCATCTTGTAAAGTCATCTGATGACCGAAGCGAATTGCAAAATGATTTAGATAAGTTGTCTGTATGGTGCGAAAAGTGGCAATTGACCCTGAATAAAGAAAAGTGTGAAGTTAATCACATGCGTACTAAAAGAAATCCGCTAAATTTCGATTACCCGACAAGTCACACAAATCTGAAGGCTGTAAATTCAACTAAATACTTAGGGATTACAATTACAAATAACCTAAATTGGAACGATCAAATAGATAACGTTGTGGGTAGAGCAAACCAAAGACTGCGATTCATAGGCAGAAAACTTAGAAGTTGCAACAGATCTACTAAAGCGACTGCTTAGAATACACTTGTCCGCCCTATTCTGGTGTACTGCTGTGTGTTGTGGGGTCCGCATCACGTGGGACTGACGGATGACATCGGAAAAGTACAAAGAAGGACAGCTCTGTATTATCGCGAAATAGGCGAGATAGTGTCACAGACATGATACGTGAATTGGAGTGGCAATCATTGAAACAAAGGAGTTTTTCATTGTGACTTGATCTTCTCATGAAATTTCAATCACCAGTTTTCTCCTCCGATTGCGAAAACATTCTGTTGGTACCCACCTACATAGGGAGCAATTATCACCACGATGAAATAAGAGAAATCAGGTTCAAAATGGTTCAAATGGCTCTGAGCACTATGGGACTTAACATCTGTGGTCATCAGTCCCCTAGAACTTAGAACTACTTAAACCTAACTAACCTCTGGACATCACACACATCCATGCCCGAGGCAGGATTCGAACCTGCGACCGTAGCAGTCCCGCGGTTCCGGACTGAGCGCCTAGAACCGCTAGACCACCGCGTCCGGCTAAGAGAAATCAGGGCTCGCACAGAAAAATTTAAGTGGATGTTTTTCCCGCGCGCCGTCCGAGAGTGGAACGCTAGAGAGACAGCTTGAAGATGGTTAATTGAATCCACTGCCATGCACTTAATTGTGAATAGCAGAGTAATCACGTAGATGTAGATGTAGATGTGAAGTGTCGCTGCCCGAGCATTTCTCGGTATCTAGGTCCAAAGGTGACATCTGAGTGGAAACACAATCGCAGGTGTCTTCGTGAGTACTATAGCAAAGGAAGTGGAAAAGGTTATTGGTTGTAGGTATTTATACACCTTCTTCTCTTGAGCGTCATATTTAACTCTTGAATTTTCTTTTTTTTTTTCGTACACTATACAGTCTCTGCTCCAAGGTGGATGTGAACCTGAACAACGGACTCAGAGACAAGGTGAAGCACACATCATTGCGTCAGAGTGAGAGGCCATATCACACTTACCACACACATAGCTCGTCCATCACACGTGAGAGTAGTATGTCTGAACTTATGGAGCATGAAACACCTCATAAGTTCAGGAAAGTATCGTCTGATTTTCAGTCTTAAAAATCCAGCTTTAATATATTCTGGCAAAGTAGGCGCATCAAACATCAGTATAAACGTGTCAGATTTTTCCAATTCTGCATCCATATGACGCATTGCATGTTTCACGTCAATGATCCCTTCGTCAGCCCATTCCTCCTGCAGCTCTCAAGTGTCCACGTGCATGATAACATAGCGTGTGTCCTCTCCTGAACTGTTGAGGTTAAAGTGCTTCTCAACTGCAGTAGGACTCTCACTCAAAAATTTGGGCTTCAAAAGGTTGTTAACTTGCTGTGATCTCGCTCTTTCGACCAGCAGTATGCCATTGGCAACCTTTTAAGAGGCCTGAGGATACAGCCAAACTATCAAAGCCCTTCTGGATATAGAAGGGCGAAATCTTTTCAACTGAACCATCTCTGATCACAAGAAACACATTTTGACCCGCCGGAAACCCTCTTTTACGGTGCAATGCCTGAACTTTAGAGGAAGATTGATCAGAAATGCTAACTCCCGTGCTCGCTTAGTAGGATGGGTGTCAGTACTACCCAACGGATGAACTCAACTGTGCGAATGCGACAGTATGCAATATTAGGCAATTTATAACACTTAAAACACTTGGTAATGTCACTTTGAAGCCGAAGTCATGATTGTGTAAGTGTAAATGTAACACTGTAAATAAACAACAATCTAAAAGTGCATGAGGTTGTGAATGGCTAAGTGATCCCACGAGCAGCTAGAGAAACAAATGGTCCACCCAGACGGAGCCCGCTTGCCTGAGTAAGTCTTACATAACTGACGTCCCATAGGTTGAGCAGAGGTCGCCTGCTAACTTCCGTTCTGCCTCTACAGCCATGCATCTCATCAGCGCTCAGCACACTTTGAGATTTATTTTTTGGTAGAGGTTTTTACCATCCTCGTGATCTGGGCGGTCAAGCAAAGGTCCTCGTTCCATGTGAAAGGCAACGTTCCACCGCCAAGCCGCATAGAGGTCGCCGAAGGATGCGAGCTTATGGTGACAGGAGCCAGGCTGCGCTTACCAGTCCCCAGCTTAGGAACCCGGGATCACGAAGCCTGTACCCAACAAACACAACTTGGACAACTGAGAGCTCCTGAGCAGGAGGGAACGTGCAGTGCGGGACCTGTATCAACCAGCACAGTTGAGTACTATGCTGTCGACGGTACTACCGTCACTTCTGCTATACAAAGTGATGTCCTACAGGATAGCGGATAACTTACATGTAAATGCCTTGTTGCTGAGAAAAAGTGTTTAAATCGCCAGTGCTTATTTAGTGTATCCGTAGTATATAAAGCAAAAAAAAAAAAGAGTTATAGTCGAATATCGAGAAGGCATGTTCCCGAAATACCACTATGTTGATTAATGGGTCAAAACAAACAGTTCTGAAAGCAAGTTCACTTACTGTAGCGAAAAGTAACAGTTATATGCTAAATAAAATTGTCGCGACGCAAACAGTGTGAAATACGATGAAACTAGATAAACAGTTCATACAATGCGTTAGAGTTCCTTCAGATCCAAAATAAGGTTTTTCTGTAACATTTTAAATATTAGTTTCTATTTATTATTATTTCAACACCGAGATAAAAGGGGAATGTGGGAAAACTTGAAGTAGCTTACAGATTAAGCAGATAATGTTAAATTAGGGTACCGTGACAAGAAGAAGAGCAATGTGAAATTTATTAATGGCAGATCAAATGCAGAGGGAGTAGCGCGGGAAGGATGCCATTCTTTGTTTCCCGCACGAACGATCTCAACGTCTGGATTCAAGAAATATGTCATGTGATGCACAGCGCATATTTTCCTTTTCGTTGTCATTTTTATTACCCAATATATTTCTCAGTGATACTCTCATAGGTATTTAAGGAATTGTTATTCCATCATGTGCAGACATTTATCTTTATTTCTTTATTATAAAGTATTTCACTTCTTTGGGGCTTTCAACCTGACGGAGGTACATTTCAGGTTTTGTGTAGATGCACACTTGAAATACTGTTGCCAACACTACCACTGGCAGCCTCTGTTATCTTGAAACACGCAGCCAAGGTGGTAAGCTCTGCCATCTGTCTCACAATATTATAGAAAATTCCCAGTAACGCACTAGATTTTATGAATTATTCATATTTGTGACCTATTCTCACACTTATTTAATCATACAGATCTTCGACTTTCTTTGCTTAGTTCGTTCTTTTGATACCATATTAAACTTTTACGCCTCCACCCTCCCCGAAAACCTGTCGCCCCGTCCACTCTCCACCCCCCCCCCCTGGTCACAGAGTCACCCCTGTCCTGCTCAAAACCAGAGATTTATTGGTGTCTCTGATCTATTAGGGCAGAGAATTACATCGTCTGAGAGTCCTGAAAATGACTGTAAAACACCAATTTCTGTTCTGAAAATTGTTTACTTTGTGATGTCAAATAACCAAAGAATCAAATATGACACTTTCACAACTTGACCTATGAATTCCACATGAACGTGTATTTCATGTAACCAGCATAGTCGCCATGACTAATGTACTTAAATGAAATGTAGAAGAGCGAAACCGCTATCACAACTGAATAATTTATATTTTATTTACTTTTGTCTATTTGACAACTCGCACGCCCCAGTTTATACTCGCCTAAGGTCTACAGGCAAAGTAGTAAGGTACAATATTACCAACAGCGTTCTGCGTGAGGTACTGCTTGTGACGTTGTTGGTTCCAGAGACGAATATGCGCTCTGAGCGATACGAAAAATTGGGAAAGTGAAGTATCATGTATGATACCGAGGAACTGAAGACAGCGTAAAATATACTACAGTTACGTTTAGATATAATACTCACAGCACATAAAATTTAATTTCAAAAATACTTTGTATTATCTGATTAGATTTAACTGTCTGTAAGATACTGACGTCTCACACCTAGCAACTGCTGGAGCACCAGAGTATATCCGTTACGGTAGAACTATGACTCATCTCTGCATCATACCTGCTATAGTTAACTGCTGTAGGAGCCATTTAAAGGCGCTACAGCTCACCGTACTCATGTGTGATACCAGCAATCCTTGCATATGGCTATAAATGTCATGTCAATTCGTACAGGAGCTTGATAAATGTGCTGCATATTCATATCATCCTGTCCGAAAGCGATAGTAAGGTTTGCATTATCCCTCATATGGTAACTGATTCAGAGTACTGGAATATGATTGGCTGAAATAGAAGACATCAACCCTTATATGGAGATCGAAACATAAATATTTCTGTATTTTATCCTGGTTTTCCACAGGAACGTCACAAATATAAATACCCTGTTACGCTTTACTTTGTCAGCTGACGTAATACCTCTGCTCTCGATGTATGACATGTTATCCAAATCGTGCAATATCTCCTGAAGCTGCTAGTATTGGGTTGATATAATATCTTTGAAAATACGCTGAAGAGCCAATGAAATTGGTACACCTGCTTAATATCGTGTAGGGCCCCTACGAGCAATCAGAAGTGCCGCAACAAAACGTGGCATGAACTCGACCAATGTCTGAAGTAGTGCTGGAGGGAACTGACACCATGAATCCCGCACGGCTCTCCATAAATCCGTAAGACTACGAGGGGATGGAGATCTCTTCTGAACAGCGTCTTCTGAACGGCTTCTGAGATATGGTCAGTAATGTTCATGTCTGGGTAGTTTGGTGGCGAGCGGAAGTGTTTAAACTCAGAAGAGTGTTACTGGAGCAACTCTGTAGCAATTTTGGACGTATGGGGTGTCACACTGACCTGCTGCAATTGCCTGTCTGTCGGAATGCACAATGGACATGAATGGATGCAGGTGATCAGACAGGATGCTTACGTATGTGTCACCTGACAGACTCGTATCTACACGTATCAGAGATCACATATCACTCCAACAGCAAACACCCTACGCTATTAAAGAGTCTCCAGTAGCTTGAACAGTTCCTTGACAACATGCAGCGTCCATGGATTCATGAGGATGTCTCCATACCTGTACACGTCCATCTACTCGATAAAACTTGAAACGAGACTCTTCCGACCAGGAAACATGTTTCCAGTCATCAATAGTCCTATGTCGGTGTTGACTGGTCCAGGCGAGGCGTAAAGCTTTGTCTCGTGAAGTTATCAAGAGCATTCGAATGGGCCTTCGGCTCGGAGAGTCCATATCGCTGATATTATGTTGAATGGTTTGCACGCTGACACTTGTTGATGGCCTAGAATTGAAATCTGCATCAATTTGCTGAAGTATTACACTTCTGTCACGTTGAACTATTCTCTTCTGTAGTCGTTGGTCCCGTTCTTGCAGGATCTTTTTTCGGCATGGGCGATGTCGGAGATTTGATGTTTTACAAGATTCCTGATATTCATGATACACTCACGAAATGGTCGTACGGGAAAATCCTCACTTCATGCTGTGTCCCTTCGCTCGGGCGCAGACTTTAACACCACGTTCAGACTCTCATGACCTGGCATTGTAGCAGCAGTAACCGATCTAACAACAGCACCACACACTTTTTTTGTTTATATAGGCATTGCCGACCGCAGCACCACATTCAGCCTGTTCATATATCTCTGTATCTGAATACGCATGCCTATACTACTTTCTTTGGTGCTTCAGTGTACAGACGCATACTCAAAGTGAACCCCGTCAGGAGGTGTTAGAAATGACAAAGTAACATTTGTCGTGCCGCTGTCTGACATCGCAACAGCTGTGGCTCACATATCATAGTGATCTAGTATTTTTCTTGTGTCCAGTATCACTGCAGGACCAGTCAGGTACTACAGAGTCCTAGCGGCAAGAGTATTTCGTCCATTCAGCTATGACGGTGACTACAAGTTTACATTAATGGTCAAGGGATTTTACAGAGAAACAAAACACATGTAGCACATGTTCTTTTATTTTTTAGAAATTCTTAAATGCGGCTTGAAATGAGTACGTACTTAAGTAAGACCGCAGTCCAATGCGAACATCAGGCATGAAAAAAATGTTCAAATGTGTGTGAATTCTTATGGGACTTAACTGCTAAGGTCATCAGTCCCTAAGCTTACACACTACTTATCCTAAGGACAAACACACACACCCATGACCGAGGGAGGACTCGAACCTCCGCCGGGACCAACCGCACAGTCCATGACTGCAGCCCCTAGACCGCTCGGCTAAGCCCGCGCGGCCATCAGGCATCACTAGTTAATATACACTCCTGGAAATGGAAAAGAGAACACATTGACACCGGTGTGTCAGACCCACCATACTTGCTCCGGACACTGCGAGAGGGCTGTACAAGCAATGATCACACGCACGGCACAGCGGACACACCAGGAACCGCGGTGTTGGCTGTCGAATGGCGCTAGCTGCGCAGCATTTGTGCACCGCCGCCGTCAGTGTCAGCCAGTTTGCCGTGGCATACGGAGCTCCATCGCAGTCTTTAACACTGGTAGCATGCCGCGACAGCGTGGACGTGAACCGTATGTGCAGTTGACGGACTTTGAGCGAGGGCGTATAGTGGGCATGCGGGAGGCCGGGTGGACGTACCGCCGAATTGCTCAACACGTGGGGCGTGAGGTCTCCACAGTACATCGATGTTGTCGCCAGTGGTCGGCGGAAGGTGCACGTGCCCGTCGACCTGGGACCGGACCGCAGCGACGCACGGATGCACGCCAAGACCGTAGGATCCTACGCAGTGCCGTAGGGGACCGCACCGCCACTTCCCAGCAAATTAGGGACACTGTTGCTCCTGGGGTATCGGCGAGGACCATTCGCAACCGTCTCCATGAAGCTGGGCTACGGTCCCGCACACCGTTAGGCCGTCTTCCGCTCACGCCCCAACATCGTGCAGCCCGCCTCCAGTGGTGTCGCGACAGGCGTGAATGGAGGGACGAATGGAGACGTGTCGTCTTCAGCGATGAGAGTCGCTTCTGCCTTGGTGCCAATGATGGTCGTATGCGTGTTTGGCGCCGTGCAGGTGAGCGCCACAATCAGGACTGCATACGACACAGGGCCAACACCCGGCATCATGGTGTGGGGAGCGATCTTCTACTCTGGCCGTACACCACTGGTGATCGTCGAGGGGACACTGAATAGTGCACCGTCATCGAACCCATCGTTCTACCATTCCTAGACCGGCAAGGGAACTTGCTGTTCCAACAGGACAATGCACGTCCGCATGTATCCCGTGCCACCCAACGTGCTCTAGAAGGTGTAAGTCAACTACCCTGGCCAGCAAGATCTCCGGATCTGTCCCCCATTGAGCATGTTTGGGACTGGATGAAGCGTCGTCTCACGCGGTCTGCACGTCCAGCACGAACGCTGGTCCAACTGAGGCGCCAGGTGGAAATGGCATGGCAAGCCGTTCCACAGGACTACATCCAGCATCTCTACGATCGTCTCCATGGGAGAATAGCAGCCTGCATTGCTGCGAAATGTGGATATACACTGTACTAGTGCCGACATTGTGCATGCTGTGTTGCCTGTGTCTATGTGCCTGTGGTTCTGTCAGTGTGATCATGTGATGTATCTGACCCCTGGAATGTGTCAACAAAGTTTCCCCTTCCTGGGACAATGAATTCACGGTGTTCTTATTTCAATTTCCAGGATTGTATATCTAGACGTACTGATGCACAACAAGCGACATGTATCATAGAGTTAACTGATGATTTCCTCCGAGAGATTACGAGATTGTCGCGCCAACGCCATGAAAGTATGAAAGCGTTACAGGTTTCCTCCTATAATCTGTACGTGTTTAGATGCTACCTTAGCTGGTTTTCTACAAAAATTTTGGATCACATAAGTGGCATAGATGAAATTTTTAAATGTTTACTCCTGTAGAAAAGTGCACTACCTGTCGTTAAAAGTTTTAATCTTGCGTGGTAGGTCCCCTGCTGTGACTGATAAACGCGTCTCACTGAGGGACCTGCAGCAATTTCATTAACATGACAGTAATCTGCATCAAAGTGTTGTGTAGAAGTGTCCCCTCATCTATTGACACTATGACGTTTGTGACACTGTATTCAGGGTCTTTGAAAGCCTCACTGTGTAGAACTGACGGTCCGTGATCATTCCCACAATTACGCGTTTGCTATCACTGCAGTTTCTAGTAGCAGGTTGATTTATACTATATTATTTTCGCACCAGGTGTTTGTGTTGGCTTCGCGTAAGTTGCAGCAAAAAAAAGGGCGGTCAGACCACATCCTTCTTCTTCCACTAACAGTACCACCACTAACAGTTTTGCGCCACCTACACTGAAGAAAGAGAGCTGCTGCGCAGATTGTTTCAGCGTGTTCACCCTTCGAGAGTTCTTACTCGGTCTTACTCGACTAGTTTAGCGGCTTTTCTGCCGCTGTATTTAACTTTTGCAGTAGTGTATACAGCTTTAAAAGCTGGAAAAATAGATGTGTGTCATCTTTGTTTTCAGATATACAAGGAAGAAGCACAAATGATGCTCCATAATCAACACATCATTATTGTTCGCTTGGATACTGTTTGAAAAAGTGGATTAGAGGATGAAAATAGACGATAAATGTGACACGAAAAGGCGACAGTATTAGTTGTTAATTTAAGCGAACGTTACGAGTGTGTACTTCAAGTTCTAAGTAGAGAAGCATCATTCAACTCTGTGAAGTCTTCCATAAAGCCAGTGGGAAAGGAGAGTTTTGACTGCTAGAATTTGCTGTTTTCAGGAAACCTACTAAGCCCAGTAGTCCTAAACATTCTGGAACAAATTGTGACAGAATACGTCACGATGATGAAACTGGAAGACTAAGGATTTTACGTCAAGGATAGTGTTGATGCAGATTACATGGTCATCTAGCTTAAATACAGAAATGCTTATAAGATGATTCTCAAAATTTATAAATGTGCTATGGAAGAGTGCCAAATGTCGAATGCATTTGTTTTTCGATTCCTAAACAACTGATGCCTGCTTTATGTATCTCAAACATATATTTGACAAGTTACCATCAGTGTTTCAGGGTGATGAGTTTATTCCAAGAATGACTAAGTTGATAAGCATTTTCAATCGGGTGGAGAATGTCAGCTGGACGGACCTCCTCCTGTTAAACTGCACTATGAAGACTGTGAAAGGAGACAAATAAATTATTTATATGCCATTCCATTTTTCCTGACAGACAGTCGTTATAGCCCAACAATCTGGTAATGGGGCCATTCTCTTTTTCATTTCAGTGCAAGTACTTTTCCGACTGAGTTGCTGTGACGACGTATTTTTATCTACTACGGAAAATGTAACTGTACAGCAACCAGCCTGTGTGGGTATTCGTTCACACAAGTACTGAGGTGCTGAAGTGGGTATGTCCACGGGGCTCCCGGGGTGGGCGCCTGAGTCAGTCATCACGGCAGTAGTGTTGTGGGTGGATGGAGCTGCCCCCATCCCGGTCAAGTGAAGTGCTGGTGCAAGCGAAGGAAGACTGTTGTATTTAATAAAGTACATAAGTATCCTATCACGGTGTAAGAATGTTCTCAGCAATAATCTTACATTGTCCTGGTAGCCAATGTTTGTTTAACACAAGAATAGGTGCAAAAGTAGCAAGAACGTATGTATTGCAATGTAATATTGGTTTGTACTGCGGTGGTAGTTACAAAAATACCAAGAGAAAACTCTAAACATCACTTGAATTTGATGCAGACAGTGAAATGGTTCAAATGGCTCTGAACACTATGGGACTTGACATCTATGGTCATGAGTCCCCTAGAACGTAGAGCTACTTAAACCTAACTAACCTAAGAACATCAAATACTTCCATGCCCGAGGCAGGATTCGAACCTGCGACCGTAGCGGTCACGCGGTTTCAGACTGAAGCGCCTAGAACCGCACGGCCACGCCGGTCGGCCACTTAGTGAAGTTGATTGGTTAATGTACAGAGCGTGAATGCGAAGTCCACCTAACGATGCTGAGTATGGTGAAGAGGCTGCTCATAGGGTACCAACAGGAAAGTACTACATCAATAGGGAAAGGGACCATCAATTTGGATCATAAATTATATTAATTATGATTGAGCTAAAAGCACAAGTGGACTTACTGGTAGCCATCTTGTATCAGAAATTGCGGTAATTATAATAACACTTATGGGCGAGTAACTGGATCCAAAAAAAAAAAAATAAATAAAACTAAGAGCGCTAGTGGGCAGATTGTATACAGTATGGTCATAATTTATATGGTTTGTTTGGATAAGGGTGATTACATTAGGCTAGCCCAAGAGGGCATAAGGAGAACCATTGACCATTTCAGTAGGGTGTCCCATACATATATTACTTAGTGGCGTATCAATCTGTAGGCAACCCACGACCAGATGTATTAAATGGATGAGAAATCTGGAGGACATGCTAGGTTGTACAAAAGTCAGACAACTGCTAGCATTAGATCGTTGAAATTTATCACGCAGAGATCGAAGATAGGGAATGAATACTAACCTCATCATTTGGGAAATGTAATGGCTGCTGTCAAATTAACAGCTATCTACAGCATAATATTGTGTATCGGCCATCTGCGTCTATTCTTACTGTGCTGTGCATCCGCATACAATTTCGCGTAACTCCCGCGGATTTGGAACCCCTCTGGCCGCAAGAGCGCATGGAGCATTACTGTCGCCAGTAGAGGGCAGGTCGGAGGAAACGGCAGTTAACGGCAGCGGCGAGCTGGAGAAAAGGAGTGTGACACGGGTGGCGAAGAGCGCAAGTGAGCTGGCGTGTTGTTGTGGCCAAGTGTCTGCGGTGGTCCTTTGGCAAGAGTGGTGTCTTTGTTCACTGCGAGTTTGGCGAGCCCGAGTGTTGGTCACAGCCGTGAACATTGCTCGCTAAAAGCTACTTCGGCAGGAAGCACAGTATTCCGGATGTCCTCCGTAATTGAAGTTGCTAGCTGTTTGTGTCCTTTGTGGTGCCGGGTTGGAGTCCGGTGTGACCTTTGCAAGTACTGGACGCGGTAGCGTCAATGGATGACACCCGTTGGTTTCCAACTATGAGTAATCTTCGTTACATCCTTCTCTCGGCGCTCTCTAAGCAATAGCTTGCCAATGGGCGCTGGATTTTACGAGAAATCACAGTGAGCATCCGATTAGTGTACACGTCACTTGGTGTCGGGTGGTCGCTATTTTGACTCCGTATTGTGGTTGCCCGTTGTTTTTTATATATATATATATATATATATATATATATATATATATATGTGTGTGTGTGTGTGTGTGTGTGTGCTATTTATGAAGGTTTTACCTGTTACTACTTGAGTTCAGTTCTGTCAATGTGTGTGCGCTTGTGGCCGTCATTATGCCAAACTGATTTCAGAATCTGAGGGTACAAAATGCGAATGTAGTTCTTCTGATTTACGAGTTGTACTTTACAGTCGGTGAAAATTGTTTACTCTAGCTACCTTATTTCTGAGGAATGTCTATAGTTGCCTGTTGGCTAGTATCACGAGCTCGAGCTACTTACTAAATTGTTTGCATCTACTAAAAAAAAAAAAAAAGAAAAGAAAACTAAACACTAAACAAAGATTTTATGCCTCAGTAGTAAATTCATAGTTTTTTGCATAACGTTCGTCCTTTTCTGCATTTATGGCATGTTTAATTTTAATTTTTACTAAATAGTTAACGATTTGAATTGTGGAAGCGCAACCGCCGTTCTATGTTAGTAGAGATGGAGGAATTATTGCTGCTGGTGTTGCCTCTGCCACCGTCTCTGCCATCATAAACTTGAACCACAGTCGTCAGTCATTATGGCTACTTCTAAAGCAACGGCGTTTTGGTAATTACTAACAATAGCCGATGGTTGATATTTGTGCCATATTCATTTGATCATATGTTTTGCTGTTCTAATGTAAATGTATTTTTACTTCATTTAATATTCTTTACTAAAGGGAAGTGAGTTTGTACCGTTGCCGTTTTGAGGAATTTGCTGTCAGCTGTGTTATTGAAATTTAGTCTTCTCAGTTCTGGATGCAATTTGTTAATTTTATTCTTGGATTTTTGCTTTTTAAAAAGAAATTCACTAGTGTTTTTAGAAATTTTAATAATTTCATTTTGGCTCACCAACTTTCCACTCAACATCAGCTCCGTACCACTTTTCACCTACATCTGACAACTCAGCATTTCATTCTTACAAGCTTGGGAGAAAGTTCATCGATCCATTTTCACACTATTCCTCCACTGTTCACTCTCAAACAGCATGCGTGCGGGAAAAACGAACACTTAAATCCGTCCTTTCGAGCCACGATTTCTCTTGTTTTGTCACAATGGCCACGTCTCACTATGAGGGTGGGGTTCAAATAAGTGTTTCCGCATTGCGAGGAGAAGGTCAGAGATTGAAATTTTTTTGAAATCTCTTGCCGTAAAGACATTTAATGATTGCCACCCCAACAATTGTATCATTTTGGTGACTTTCTCTCCCCTGTTTCTCAATAACACAAATCCTCTTCGGTGTCCTCCGTCAACCAAATATACCGCCGAGCAGTACTCTAACAGAGGAAGGACAAACCTAAGGCGTTCACGGCGCCGCAAGAGGTCGCTACAGCTGCGGACCTCTTTCCTTCTGCTCGACACGTAACTGCAAATAGAGCCAGCCATATCCATGCACCAGGCAGTATTTAGGCTGGCGCAGGAGCCTGGAGAGGTCCGTCCATACATGGGGTCTGGACCCCTCCACCATCCTCCACACCTATAAATCCCTCATCCGCCCTATCCTTTCTTACGCCCATCCAGCCTGGATCTCCGCCCCCCCCCCCTACCTTTTATAAATCCCTCCAAATCCTTGAACGCCATGCTCTCCACCTCACCTATCACATTCGTCTCCCTTCCCCCACGCGGATCCTGTATGATCTCATCCCCTTCCCCCACCTCCTCCTCTTCCTTGAAAGGATACGGATCCTGTACACCTCCCGCAAACTCCATCCTCCTCATCCGCTTGTCTCACCAATCCTCTCCCACCCCCGCCCGCTGCCGCACCTGTATTCCCACGTCCCACCCTCCTATCAATTTTGATCCTCCCCACTTCCTGTGTCCTTTCCTTTCGGCACCCTCCCTCCCTTCTCTTCCCTTCCCTTCTCTTTCCTTTTCCCCCGTCCACTCCCTCCTCACCTCTTCCCCCGGGCTTCCCCTTCGCCTTCCTCCCTTCCCCCTATCTCCCCTGCCCTTGGCGTCTGCTCTCCCCTCTCCCTCTCCCACCCCCCTCCTCCTCTCTTGGCAGGTCCCCGGACTCGTACACGGTTAGTGAACATTCGCGCGCCGGAGATCAACGCCTCGTGTTCTGTGTGTGTCGTCCTTTTGTGCTTAAGTGGTTCAGTGTTATTCGTTTTTGTGCACCTAAGTTCATGTGTGACAATATTCATCTCTGTCCAAGTGTCTGAATAAATTTTATCTTGGACTCTACGCCCGTGAACGGCTCCATGTATTTTAAAAAGTGTTTGTCTCCGTTTCTACGTCCACCATGTTTTTTCTCTCGATGTCGTCATTTGTGTGTTCTCTGAGGCCAAAGAGCGGCGTAGCATGCTGCTGCTGGCCTGCCTGTTATCAGGTTTGAAAATAACAATAGAGAAAAAAAAAACTGGAGAGGCAGTTAACGCCGAGCGAGCCCACTGATGTCATCGTAGCCGCCGCGTCATCGTCCACCGCCGCCAGCATACCGGAGCCTTTCTCGCAGGGCCTCTACTCGTCCTCGGACTCGGGTGACGGCAACGTGGACCCCGCGCCGCTCTTCACGAGACTCCCGGGGCTTGATTTGGTGTTGTATGGTTACTACAGACAGTTTACGTTTGGAAGAATCACTGATTTAGTTATTGGTAGGCTTGCAGTCCTACCTCACGAATATTGTTTTGTAAATTTTGAAGAAAGAATTTAGTTTAGATAAAAACGCCATAACGCACACTCTGAGATTTTCCTATCCGCGGACGGCAGATATATTAGTGGCGACGAGGAACTTTACGAATTTTCTACGTGTGCATCTCTCCGGTGGAGACGTAGTTTCTTCTATTGGACTGTTTCAGTTGCTCAAGTATGACCGAACAGATGGATGTGTCCCAGCAGATGCTCCTCCTGCTCCAGCATATGCAGCAGACGAACCAGCTTCTGGTCGAACGTCTGGAGTCACTGGCTAGCACCCCTCCGGAGGTCCCACAGCGTCTTGCACGTATCGACACCATGGTCAAGAATGTCCGGACGACGCCGCCTCCTTTCCAGCAGTTTGACCAGAAGGTGGAAACATGGACCAACTACGTGGCGCGTATGTAGCAGCACTTCGTGACCCACGGCATCGCTGCGGACGCTCAACAGCGTGCTTACCTCCTGGCGTATGCGGGGCCTGAGATCTAACGCCTCTTGCAGCAATTACACCCGGAGGTGGAACCCCATGCTCTCCCTTTCGAGATTCTTAAGGTCAGTCAGATAATTTTGATTCCCAAATTCACGTGGCTGCTGCCCGGTATAAATTCTTTAGCAGCCACAAGGCCACGGGGCAGTCTTACCGGGAATGGATTGCCCATTTACAAGGGTTATCTCGGGACTGCCGTTTTCTCTGTCAAAATCCTGCCTGTAAACAATCTTACGCAGATTCCCTGGTGCGTGACATGATCCTGGTTCACACACTAGATGACAGTATCCGTACCGACCTGCTGAAATTGAAAGATCCTTCTTTGGAAGCATGTCTTCCGTTCATACGGGCGTTCGAGCGGTCGGTTCGTTCAACTACCTCTTTCCAGGACCCATCTTCTGTATATGCCACCCGCTCTACACGTCGGTCATGTCCTCCTCCAGGTCAGAGGGACACACCGGGCTCTGGTACTGCCCTCACGTTTGGTCGACGCCCACAAGCATTGCCCTCCTGTCGAAATTGTTTTTCCCAGCACTCTCGACCTCAGTGCCCCCATAGGCGTGCCAAATGCGCCGTCTGTGGTAAGATTGGTAATCAAGCCGAGGTCTGCCATTCTTCCACTAAAATGGTGGTCGATTCTACTCGCTTAGATCAATTTGATACCGAAGAGGAGGACTCGACCAGTGGGTTGCCAACGGTCTCCTTGGTCCAAGGTGTTTTTCCACACTCTATAAAGGCTATATCCATCCGTCTGTCGATTAATGCTGTTCCTCTCGACTTTCAGATAGATACTGGCTCGTCTGTAACCATCATTGACTGGAAGTCCTATGTACGGGTTGGCTCCCCACCTTTACATCCCTTTGACATCCCTCTTCGCAGCTACAGTAATGACATCCTCAAGGTCTGTGGACAGTTTTCGGCACCAATCCAATATCATTCTACTGCCTTCACTGCTCGTATATTGGTCATCAATTCTCCTGGCGCCAACAACCGCTTAGGCATGGATCTTTTCAACATTTTAGGTTTGGAGATCCAGGATGCGACACCCTCAGTTCGGTCCGTTGCCAATCACTCCTACCTACAAGAGTTGATGGCACAGTTCAGTTCGGTGTTCGAACGACTCACCACCGGCATAATCGAGTTCCAAGCTCATGTCACCCACCTGCCCACAGCAGTACCTAAGTTCTTCAAGGCGCGTAATGTGCCCTTTGCTCTCAGGGATGCACTAGGCCAGGAGCTTCAGCGACTTGAAGATGAGAAAATCCTCACGCCAGTGCCTCACAGTTTATGGGCATCACCAATCGTTCTGGTGGAAAATCCTAATGGTGCATTGCGCATTTGCGGGGACTTCAAGCATACAATCAACACCCAGTCAGTTGTTGACTCGTACCCCATTCCCAAAGTTGAAGACATCTACTCACACCTCGCTGGCGGGCGTATCTTCGCCAAAATCGACTTAAAGGATGCCTATCTTCAGATACCGCTCGATGCTGACTCTCAGCAGCTTCTTGTGATCAATCGGTTGCCTTTTGGAATAGGCAGTGCACCAGCCATTTTTCAACGGTTTCTGGAACAGCTGATGCGAGAGATACCAGGCACTGCCAACTATTTAGATAATACCCTGGTTGCGGGAAAAGACGCTCGGGATCTGGCAAACAACCATTGTACCCTATTTTCAGTACTCCAACAAGCAAACCTTAAGGCCAATAAGTGCTCCTTTTTTGGGAACTACGTCGGGTATATAGGCCATGTGTTCAGCGCTGCAATGATCAGGCCGATGGCCCAACATGTAGAGGCCATCCAGCAGCTTCCACCTCCTTCCAACACCAGTCAATTAAAGTCTGTCCTGGGCCAATTAAACTATTACCACAAGTAATAAAATTATAAACAGCCGACCAGTTGCAATGGATAAAGAATTCTTTACCTAGGTTTCAACAAATTTAAATTTGTCTTCATCAGAAGGTGGCCTAAGGACAATGAACATCATAGCTTACATTAGAAAGGTATGAAACTTAAGTCAAAAATAGATTTTAACACAAATTAGAGAGCTCTTGCATTACAGAAACATGAGAACGACGACTGGTACTTACAATTTTACATTAGTATGGACTGATGTATCATCGCCGTTTTTACAAACGTCTGCATAGATCCATTTGTCAAAATTAAAATATAGCCCTAGAAATAGGGTTTGTCACGTAAATATAAATTAGTACATGGATGTTGCAGAGCTCACAACCGACTGAGTGTAATCGGCCAGCGTAGTTACTCTGCGGCCAGGGCAGGTGGCGATCATGGCGCGAACCATGTGCCGATTGGCGTACAAAAGCAACGTGTAAATTATCAGTATTAATAACGTCCTTAGATAAAGTAACAATAAAAAGAAGGAAAGCGTTTAACACTCCCGTTATAACAGTATGGGAGCCTTGGTACAATTAATGTAGTTATACATGAAAAAAGCAAGTGGCGCTAACGCCGAGAGAGTTACGTACAGTGGCATATACAGCCAGAATATAAAAATTACATTACTATATTAGTGGAGCACACACGGTATATATGTCAGAACTTTAAAATTGACAACAATGGCTCTTAAGACAGAATTACGAACCCTGGTCCACAATCCAGTTAATACACATTCGCAGGGAACCAACGTTTTAGTTTTTCACATAAGGGCCGATGTAGTGGCAGCCATACATCGTGAGAAAACCACATTACATAAAGGGTAGTGAGCTTAAAGATTTGAATGTGCATCATAGCTTCCTGAGAAAATAGACCACTGAGGTTATCAGCATTAATGTTATACCATAAACAGTACAGGTTTAAAGCCTTCGAAAAATTGTCTACAAGCAAGATTCAACTGGTCGTTCAGTATATTACCGTCTTTGAGCTCTAGATGTTTAAAAATTTGTAACTCTTCCCACAGATCTAGTCTACGCCCTTTGACTTGTCTGTGTAGGATAACCGCGTCTTCTAACTGTTTAGGCGTATGGCCGGCTATCAAGAGGGGTTCAGCAAAAGTTGTTGTTGTTGTTGTGGTCCTCAGTCCTGAGACTGGTTTGATGCAGCTCTCCATGCTACTCTATCCTGTGCAAGCTTCTTCATCTCCCAGTACCTACTGCAACCTACATCCCTCTAAATCTGCTTAGTGTATTCATCTCTTGGTCTCCCCCTACGATTTTTACCCTCCACGCTGCCCTCCAATACTAAATTGGTGATCCCTTTATGCCTCAGAACATGTCCTACCAACCGATCCCCTCTTCTGGTCAAGTTGTGCCACAAACTCCTCTTCCCCCCAATCGTATTCAGTACCTCCTCATTAGTTATGTGATCTACCCATCTAATCTTCAGCATTCTTCTGTAGCACCACATTTCGAAAGCTTCTATTCTCTTCTTGTCCAAAATATTTACTGTCCATGTTTCACTTCCATACATGGCTACACTCCATACAAATACTATCAGAAATGACTTCTTGACACTTAAATCTATACTCGATGTTAACAAATTTCTCTTCTTCAGAAACGCTTTCCTTTCCATTGCCAGTCTACATTTTATATCCTCTCTACTTCGACCGTCATCAGTTATTTTGCTCCCCAAATAGCAAAACTCCTTTACTACTTAAAGTGTCTATTTCATAATCTAATACCCTCAACATCACCCGACTTAATTCGACTACATTCCATTATCCTTGTTTTGCTTTTGTTGATGTTCATCATATATCCTCCCTTCAAGACACCATCCATTCCGTTCAACTGCTCTTCCAAGTCCTTTGCTGTCTCTGACAGAATTACAATGTCATCGGCGAACCTCAAAGTTTTTATTTCTTCTCCATGGATTTTAATACCTACTCCGAATTTTTATTTTGTTTCCTTTATTGCTTGCTCAATATACAGATTGAATAACATCGGGGAGAGGCTACAACCCTGTCTTACTCCCTTCCCAACCACTGTTTCCCTTTCAAGTCCCTCGACTCTTATAACTGCCATCTGGTTTCTGTACAAATTGTAAATAGCCTTTCGCTCCCTGTATTTTACCCCTGCCACCTTTAGAATTTGAAAGAGAGTATTCCAGTCAACATTGTCAAAAGCTTTCTCTAAGTCTACAAATGCTAGAAACGTAGGTTTGCCTTTCCTTAATCTTTCTTCTAAGATAAGTCGTAAGGTCAGTATTGCCTCACGTGTTCCAGTATTTCTACGGAATCCAAACTGATCTTCCCCGAGGTTGGCTTCTACTAGTTTTTCCATTCGTCTGTAAAGAATTCGTGTTAGTATTTTGCAGCTGTGGCTTATTAAACTGATAGTTCGGTAATTCTCACATCTGTCAACACCTGCTTTCTTTGGGATTGGAATTATTATATTCTTCTTGAAGTCTGAGGGTATTTCGCCTGTTTCATACATCTTGCTCACCAGATGGTAGAGTTTTGTCAGGACTGGCTCTCCCAAAGCCGTCAGTAGTTCCAATGGAATATTGTCTACTCCGGGGGCCTTGTTTCGACTCAGGTCTTTCAGTTCACTGTCAAACTCTTCACGCAGTATCGTATCTCCCATTTCATCTTCATCTACATCCTCTTCCATTTCCATAATATTGTCCTCAAGTACATCGCCATTGTGTAGACCCTCTATATACTCCTTCCATCTTTCTGCTTTCCCTTCTTTGCTTAGAACTGGGTTTCCATCTGAGCTCTTGATGTTCATACAAGTGGTTCTCTTTTCTCCAAATGTCTCTTTAATTTTCCTGTCGGCCGTATCTATCTTACCCCTTGTGAGATAAGCCTCTACATCCTTACATTTGTCCTCTAGCCATCCCTGCTTAGCCATTTTGCACTTCCTGTCGATCTCATTTTTGAGACGTTTGTATTCCTTTTTGCCTGCTTCATTTACTGCATTTTTCTATTTTCTCCTTTCATCAATTAAATTCAATATTTCTTCTGTTACCCAAGGATTTCTACTAGCCCTCGTCTTTTTACCTACTTGATCCTCTGCTGCCTTCACTACTTCATCCCTCAAAGCTACCCATTCTTCTTCTACTGTATTTCTTTCCCCCATTCCTGTCAATTGTTCCCTTATGCTCTCCCTGAAACTCTCTACAACCTCTGGTTCTTTCAGTTTATCCAGGTCCCATCTCCTTAAATTCCCACCTTTTTGCAGTTTCTTCAGTTTTAATCTACAGGTCATAACCAATAGACTGTGGTCAGAGTAAACATCTGCCCCTGGAAATGTCTTACAATTTAAAACCTGGTTCCTAAATCTCTGTCTTACCATTATATAATCTATCTGATACCTTTTAGTATCTCCAGGGTTCTTCCATGTATACAACTTCTATCATGATTCTTGAACCAAGTGTTAGCTATGATTAATTTGTGCTCTGTGCAAAATTCTACCAGGCGGCTTCCTCTTTCATTTCTTAGCCCCAATCCATATTCACCTACTACGTTTCCTTCTCTCCCTTTTCCTACACTCGAATTCCAGTCCCCCATGACTATTAAATTTTCGTCTCCCTTCACTATCTGAATAATTTCTTTTATTTCATCATACATTTCTTCAATTTCTTCGTCATCTGCAGAGCTAGTTGGCATATAAACTTGTACTACTGTAGTAGGTGTGGGCTTCGTATCTATCTTGGCCACAATAATGCGTTCACTAAGCTGTTTGTAGTAGCTTACCTGCGTTCCTATTTTCCTATTCATTATTAAACCTACTCCTGCATTACCCCTATTCGACTTTGTGTTTATAACCCTGTAGTCACCTGACCAGAAGTCTTGTTCCTCCTGCCACCGAACTTCACTAATTCCCACTATATCTAACTTTAACCTATCCATTTCCCTTTTCAAATTTTCTAACCTACCTGCCCGATTAAGGGACCTGACATTCCACGCTCCGATCCATAGAACGCCAGTTTTCTTTCTCCTGATAACGACATCCTCTTGAGTAGTCCCCGCCCGGAGATCCGAATGGGGGACTATTTTACCTCCGGAATACGCCATCATCATTTAATCATAGAGTAAAGCTACATGCCCTCGGGAAAAATTACGGCCGTAGTTTCCCCTTGCTTTCAGCCGTTCGCAGTACCAGCACAGCAAGGCCGTTTTGGTTATTGTTACAAGTCCAGATCAGTCAATCATCCAGACTGTTGCCCTTGCAACTACTGAAAAAGCTGCTGCCCCTCTTCAGGAACCACACGTTTGTCTGGCCTCTCAACAGATACCCCTCCATTGTGGTTGTACCTACAGTACGGCTATCTGTATCGCTGAGGCACGCAAGCCTCCCTACCAACGGCAAGGTCCATGGTTCATGGGAGGGGGGGTCCGCAAAAGTAGAGCTGTGTATATTCGCTCCTTTTTTACCTAATAGGTGTTCTTTATATCTTGTTTTCACAGCTCTGCCTGTTTGACCAATATAATATGAAGGGCAGTTATTACAGGTTAGTTTGTAAACACCTGAATTGGAAAACCAATCGCTGGCAATCTCTACTGAATGTACAAGATTTCTTTTTAAACTGTTATCTGTAGAGAACGAGACGTTACAGTTATATTTTTTCTTTAGAAGACATTTAATCCTATACGATATATTACCCAGGAAAGGAATGGAAATAAATTTTTTAGCTTCTTTGCTATCAGTGGGGAGGTTGTTGCTCAAAGTCGAACAGTTTTGGGAAATTTTCTTATTGAACAAGTAATCGATCATATTCTGATTGTACCCATTATTAGCCGCAATCGCTTTGATGACATTCAGTTCCTTTTGTTGATCAGCAGGTGATAAAGGAGTAGTTACCATTCGGTGAATGGCAGAATGAAAAAACGCCAGTTTATGAGCTTTTGGATGTGTTGAATCAGCAGGGATGACATTATCTGAATACGTTTCCTTACGGAAGATATTGAAATTGAAGGAACTATCCTGTATAGAAATTGTTAAATCGAGGAAGTTAAGTTCACCTTTTTCATTCTGAAGTTCTTTTGTGAAGGAAATCTTTTCATGTGAACCATTGAAAGTTCTAAAGAGAAGCTCTAACTCATGATCAGTACCATCAAAAGCAATGATAATGTCGTCAACATAACGTGCATAATAGCGGATTTTTTGGCGTAATTCTGAACTTGAATTAAAGAACGTTATTTCCAGGGCGTTGATAAAAACATCTGCTAAAATACCGGCGAGGGGGCTACCCATTGCTAGACCATCTGGTTGCACATACATTTTCCCATTAAACGTGAAATAATTGTATTTTAAAACGACCTTAAGCAAACCAATCAGTTCCGCACTCTGAATTTAACTTAGTTTTTTATGTTTGAGAAGATTCTTTTTTACAAGGGCTACGGATTCATCAACCGGGACATTTGTATAAAGACTGACGATGTCAAATGACACCAGTCTAGTGTCAGGTGTACATCTTACAGTTTGAATATTGTTAATTAATTACTTACTATTTTTAACGGAAAAATTATTTTCAAATATGAAAGCATCTTTAATTTTAAAATGGAGGCGCCTAGCAAGTGTGTGATGTGGACTACCTATTCCATTCACTACAGGGCGAATCAGTTGATTTTGTTTGTGCAGTTTAAACTGACTACTGAGCACGGGTGGTTTCAGGTTCATATTTATAAGCCATTTCTTTTGGAAGTTATTGAACAGGCTGACAGAACTAGCTAAAGTACGCCGGATTTCATTTTGTAATTCCGCGGTTGGATCTACGGTAACCTCAGTGATGTCATTTTCCTCAAAAAACTTTACAGTCTTTTCTATATATTCATTTTCATAAGCCACGACAGCGGTGTTCCCTTTGTCACTCTTAGTGACTAAGGCGTCGTGTTCTCTAAGCTTACGAATAATGCTTTTTACTATACTATATTCACCCAACTGCCCATTAGGAAATAATTTAATTTCTTTTTCTATTATGTTATTACATTCATAAGCACATTTGACTTGCTCGGTTTTCTCTAATTTCAGGGATTGTAAACCGATTTTAAGATCTACAATAAGATTACAGATAACTGGATATTTATCGAGTTGAGCAGGCAAATTATATTTAAGGCCTTTACATAACAAGTCATTCTCAGCCTGCGTAAAAGTAATATTGGTTTTATTAAGTATTCTTTCGTAAAATTGATGTTTGACACTATTGCCTGCTGTATTAACATTTTTACTTGTGGTCCTATTACTAAACTTCAACAAGTTTCTTTCATGTCTGGCCTTGATTTCTTCTTTACGATTAAAGAGCCATTCATTAATACTATTCCACAGGTGGTCAATTTGGAAATTACACAGATCTTTAAAGGCTTTAGTTAAAAATAGGTGTATACAGTAGGCTTCACTATTAAGAACATCTTTTTTCTTGTACAAATTCACTGTGCTATCCGAAATGACTGAACGCACCATGCAGCAGCCGTTGCTGAGCCATTACACAGACTACTTCGCAAGAATGTGAAATGGCATTGGTCACCTGAATATAACAAGGCCTTCCAGGCACTTAAAAAGGCCCTCCTCCGGCCCACTTATCTCGCCCCTTGTGACCCATCCAAACCTCTGGTCTTAGCAGCGGATGCATCAGATTATGGCTTGGGTGCCGTCCTGTCCCAAGTTATGGATGGTGTAGAGCGGCCCATAGTTTTTGTCTCCAAAGCCTTATCAAATGCACAAACGAACTATAGCCAAATTGGAAAAGAAGCGTTAGCCATTATATTTGCACTGAAAAAATTTCATGATTATGTATATGGCAGAAAATTCACGTTACTTACAGACCATAAGCCTTTGCTCCCCCTCTTCAGAATGTCAGCTTCTGTTCCAACGAAGACAGCCAGACGCCTTCAGCGCTGGGCCTTGTTCTTGTCTAGTTATCACTATGAGATTCAATATCGGTCGACCATCCATCATTCTAATTCGGATCTGCTTTCCCCTTACCCCTTGGACCAGACCTGGAGTTCGATGAAGATCCTGATGCGTGCTTCCACATTGACGTTGCAGAAGAAGAAGCCATTGCCAACCGGCCGCTGGATGCCAAGCTCATTGCTCACCACACAGCCACAGACCCGGTACTGGGGGAGGTATTAAACTGGGCAAAAGTGGGGTGGCCAACCGATCATCGACAGCATCACCACCCAGACGTGCAAGCCTACTGGTACCACCGGCACGAGTTATGCTCTCGCCAGGGGGTGCTTCTTCTCCAAGGAGACATGGGAGAACCAGGTTCATCATCCCCTTCGCCCTCTAACAAAGGGTCCTCACATTACTACATGAGGGTCAATGGGGTGTGGTGCTTACCAAGAGACTTGGTCGTCAACATGTTTATTGGTGAGGTATGGACACGGACATCACCAAACTCGTAACCTCCTGTCAGACATGAGACATGTCAGAGTAAACAAGCAGCCCCCCTCACACGTCATTTCTTCTCTTGGCCGGATACCACAAGCCCTTGGTCTCGCCTCCACTTGGATTTTGCGGGACCCTTCCAGGAACACACATGGCTCATACTTGTCGAAGCTGGTACTGGTTTTTCACACGTTTCCCAAATGTCCAATACATCCGCAGGGCAAACCGAACAAGTACTTGCCCGTATCTCTGCCATCGAAGGATTGTCAGAAACTATTGTTACTGATAATGGGCCCCAATTCACATCTTCGGAATTTACCACCTTTTGCGCTGCCAATGGCATTGAACTACTCCACACTGCCCCTTTCCATCCGGCATCTAATGGAAGAGCGGAACGATTTGTCCGCATTTTTAAAACTCAGATGTCCAAGCTGATACAGCACCATCCGTTAGAAACGGCTGTGCCGCTATTTTTGGCCTCGTATCGGGCTACCTCACAAGAAGGAGCAACACCAGCAGAACGTTTACATGGCCGTGCACATCGGACATTACTATCATTAATGCAGCCGTCCCATCTCAACCTTCTAGTCGATGATCCCGTCATCACTGCTTTGCACTGCAGGATTCACTTCTGGCGTTAATGTACCCCAAAGGTCGTCCTCATTGGTCCCCAGTAGTTATATCCCGCCTGCTAGGACAGGCTGTGGCTGAAGTTACCCTCCTTGCAGGCCCTGTCTCTCGCAAACATATAAACCAACTGCGGATCAGTCGTGGGGAGACTTCTGTTCCTAGACACTTACCGTCTTCTTTTGTTAGCGATCCTCCTTCCCCAGAGTCAGAGGGGCGCCTTCCACCACGGCCAAGTTTAAACAGCCGGCAACCAAACCTCACGTCTCCTCCGACAGCAGCACCAACCCCAATGGAGGCGGACCCAGATATTCCAGCCACCCCAGCCACCGACGCGAGGCTGACAGAACCACACGACGTCGAGATGCGATGTGCCCTCTCCTCCCTCATTCACGGTTGGGGGGGGGGGGAGGGGGGAGGAACAATGTGTCCAGACTAGGCGCCTGCAACTCTCGTTTCCCGCGAAGCAGACCGGTACAGCGGGCCTCGGACCGAGTAGGGGTCAGCCTGGCCGGTCGTCCCGGAAACAGAGACGCTTTCCAGAGACCACCAGGAGGCGTCCACGGCGCCGCAAGAGGTCGCTACAGCCGCAGACCTCTTTCCTTCCGCTCGACACGTGACTGCAAATAGAGCCAGCCATATCCATGCGCCAAGCAGTATTTAGGCTTGCGCAGGAGGCTGGAGAGGCGGTTCACGCCGATCGAGCCCACTGGTGTCATCGTAGCCGCCGCGTCATCGTCCACCGCCGCCAGCGTACCGGAGCCATCATCGCAGGGCCTCTACTGGTCCTCGGACTCAGGTGACGGCAACGTGGACTCCGCGCCGCTCTTCACGAGACGCACAGTGCTTGGTTTGGTGAAGTTGTATGGTTACTACAAACAGTTTACGTTTGGAAGAATCTTTGATTTAGTTATTGGTAGGCTTGGAGGATCAGTCCTACCTCACGAATATTGTTTTGTAAATTTTGAAGAAAGACTTTAATTTAAGTTAAAACGCTATAATTCACAATCTGAGATTTTCCTATCCGCGGACAGCGGATATATTTGCGTGTAATGTAAAATATAAATACATATAGATTTCACGAACCAGCTATGTCGTGTTGATACCAGCAGTGTTTATTCGCATTATAAAAGTAGCGAGTTGTTGAATCAGATCTAACACGTTGTAGGAAGCACGGCGATACAATAATCACATACGTCCTGGCAATACGTCACAGAGAATCGCTTGCAAGATGGACGAGGAAAAAATTTACCAGATCTTTGCAAGTCATTTAAATTTTGATGCCACAGTTAAAGATGGGAGGTTCTACGTCATGGGAGGGGTACAAAACGGCCTACCTCGAAGTGAATGAGAGAGAGTTTTGTCTCGGCCTTGATTACAGTCGCTGGGATTATTAGACATTGACAGAATGATCTCGGAGACTGGAGCAGGGTTACAAACTGGAGAAGGTTCTAGCATATGAACTTGGCAAGTTACGGAGCATGCATGATTTGTTACCATGACAGTCACGGGAAAGTGTCGTCCACTGATGGGCATCAGTTTTAGCTCCGAAACGTTGAAGTATGCTGACTGCAATGCTATTAGAAATGTTTCATTCATTTACAGAGTTCTCTATTTTCCAAAGCGCTTCATGTATATATATGATTAATGAATGAAGTGTAAACTCACCGCGTTAGCATTGTCTCATCAGTTGGCGTTACATGTGCAGTGCACTACAAAAATGGTGACAATGCGTTGGAATAGTTTAGATGTTTATCTGTCACAATAGTCCAGCTTGCATTTAGAAGGCATGAAGGAACAGTGCGGAGCACTGAAAATCCTCATGAAATTGTGCTGCATGAGCGATATTCGCCATTAGTTAATGTTGTCCGTGCAGTGCGACCGACGAGGTTGTGTGGCCCATTTCTTACGAAACTCTCTATTTGTCATCTTCATATGTTGTGGTTGTGATTGTTTCTGCAATTGACTGCTGATTCCGATATTTCGTCTTCAACCCATCGACGAATGTCGCTAACTAAACAATGAACCTCAGCATCGCTGGATTGGTGGTGGGGGTGAAGATGTTTTGGCTCCCTTGGTCGTCTCAAGTACCCTGACCTAACGCCTCGCAACTTTTTGCTTTGAGGGTAAATTGAGCATGGACCAAGTTTATTTATTCCCTCTGCCAAGGGCCCCGGATTGGCTAAGATAATTTATCAGCACTGCTGTGATGATAATTGACGGGATTTGCTTCTTACGGTATGGAACGAGCTCGACTGCCGCTTAACCGTGTGTCGGGTGACCAGAGGGGCACGTATAGGCCATTTGTAGAGTACGGCTTCATACTGATACATCAATCATATTTGTGCATATAATACTTTGCAAATTACAGAGATTTGAAACCGAATGAATAATTTGTAGTAACCTTGTACATACTGAGTTTCTGTACTGTATGCTGTAGGGATTCATGATGTGCACAGTGAATCCTGTAATTTTTCGTATGGTAGCCAGAGCAAACAGCAAATAAACGCATTTGTCTTTGAACGTTATAATGGACGATAAACGCTTCTGCCTGCCCCCAGCTTTTATTGCATATCTATTGACAGTTAATTAATATGCGTTAAACTGATATTAGAATTCCGAACAAGCGTTCTTCCCTTCTACTAATAGCCGTCTTCGTCAGATATCCGACAGCGCATACAATCTCCTTCTCTTCCGTGTCCCTAAAGTTAATATTGAAGTTTATCGATGGTAGTGCCCTAGTCATAGGTCATATGTAAAACAAATGGCACCTTCTAGGCCTTTATCAACTTCTGATGAAATTTCGTTTGCGATAAACCATGGAAATGAGCTTACGGCACTGTGGGCCGGGAGTCCCCCATACCGGGAAGTTCGGCCTCCGAGCGCAAGTTATTATTGCATTCGGCGCCACATTGGGTGACTTGCGCGTCGGAGATGAGGATGAAATGATAATGAGGACTACACCCAGTCCCTGAGCGGAGAAAATCTTCGCCCCCAGCCGGGAATCAAACCCGGGCCCCTTGGCGTGGCATTCCGCCGATCTGACCTCTCAGCTAACGGGGGCTGACGCGATAAACCATGCAAAACATACATAAGACATCATCACAAGCAATTTCTTCAATTTGAACGAACCACTCGTTACACGGCTACTTTGGAAATCGTACAAACAAAAAAATCACATATATCCAAATAATACAAGACATTCAGTATTCTGCAATAATTTTTTAAAAAAATTTGTAGTTTGAATCGATGCCCTTTTACACATATGCTACAAGTAATAAGAACTCAGTCTGACATAATTATTACCAATGTACCTGCAGGCCAGAAGGTGAGCAACAGGGTGCTGTAGGTGGTCACTACGGAGATGAAAGTGGCGACGAGGCTCAGTCTAACGGTGATCACGCCCAGCAGGTTGGCCACGGGGCGTCCAGAGGACACCTGCCGCGCCAGCAGCCTCAGCTCGCGGTGGGCGGCGCCGCCCACGCGCCATCTTTCCAGCAGCAGCAGCTGCGAGCACAGCCCTTGCGTGCGCCTCGCTTCATTCTCCGTTAACTGAACAGCAACGGCCGGTAACGCTAGGGATGCCGCGATGAGAACATCACCTGACCATAACCACCACTTACCGAGACTCTGGCCTCCAAGGAATCTCCCTTTTGTTACACGGTGATGTATCACCAACACAGTTACCAGTGATAACGCTATGAAGTATAACAGAAGGAAAATTTCGTGTGCAGTGGTAACTACAATTGACAGCTCACAGAGCATTGCATACGCTCCTCTGAGTGATCGCAAGCATGTTGGCACATAGTGAAGTCTTCCTCTATTCTCTTGTAAGTTTCCTATCGGTTCATATCCTTGATTTGTGAGCATTTGTCCACGACGAATCTTTTGTCGTACATCAACTATGCAAGCATTCAGGAGTGAAATTCTGTGCCATACCAGCAACTGTAGGTTCGCAAATCTAAACAGCGTTAAATAAGCTGTTGTAAAACTGTATATGCTAAAAAGTACACCTAGAATGTGATGTGTCTCTTTAATAGTACTGAAATTGACAACGTAAATCGTGCTAATATAGCAAAATACTAATACCGTTTGAAGTTTTGCAAATTTTACTTGAAATGTATTCACATGACCAACATGTGTAACCAGTACTCGGTCACATGACACTATTAGCCGAAGCATTCTCTCGTATCTTCCTGCGTTGCAGAAGACATCACAAACTATAGACAATATCGCTAATGCAGGTAAACGTATAATTGCCAAAAGCGATACCAGGTAAAGGACACAAAACGTATGCAAGAATCCGGAATAAAAGTACATTAAAGCACAGGCAGAAATCAAGTGTAATATGCCAGCAAGGGTGACTGCAACAAAGTGTGATGTCGATTTCCTAAGCGATGCGGTGCTCATGTCAATCGTGAATGGCGTTAGACCACATAGTTTGCAAACAAAATGGAACGATCTACTGGCCATCAGTAGTTGCTTAGTGAAATCTGGCACTGTTGTTGTGGAGCCGTCTGCTGACGCCATCTGAAAAATGCAAACGTAACACACAGTTAGAGCCACAGTACTCCGATTAAATGTACTTTTACTTTCATAATGATAGTAAAAGCGCCATATGACAGTTCGCGCACCAGCACTAATAATTACCACTGCGTTTTACTTGAGTCACTACTTGAACTCGTCAAGTTGTGATTTCATTGGAGCTACGAACTACCATACCTTTTTGCTGTGGCATTCTGAAATACTGGATCTAAATAACGCATTGTGTAGCAACGTTTCCTTCCTTTGCACTTTCTGTACTCATCAGTCTTGTGATTTATTTGATGCAGCCCCCCCCCCCCCACCCACCCACGAATTTCTTTTCCGTGCCAAGCTCTTCATCTAAGAATAGAGCTTGTACTCTACATCACCAGTTATTTGATGGACATGAACCAATCCCTGTCTTATTTACGGTTTTCAACTTGTACAGCTTCCTGCAGTACCAAGGAAGTTACTCCCTGATATCTCAACACATATCATTCTGTCCCTTCTTCTTGTGAGAGTTTGCAATGTTTTCCTTTCTTCGCCGATTCTGAAGATAAACTTCTGATTCCTTATCAGTCAACCTAAATTTTCGACATTCTTCTGTCGCACCACATCTCAAATGTTCCGACTACCTTTTATTCCGCTTCCTCTACAGTCAATGATACACTACCATTCAACGGTATACTCTAAACATACATTATTAATAATTTCTTCCTGAAATGAAGTCCGCAGCTCCTGGTCGTGCGGTAGCGTTCTCGCTTCCCACGCCAGGGTTCCCGGGTTCGATTCCCAGCGGGGTCAGGGATTTTCTCTGCCTCGTGATGACTGGGTGTTGTGTGATGTCCTTAGGTTAGTTAGGTTTAAGTAGTTCTAAGTTCGAGGGGACTGATGACCATAGATGTTAAGTCCCATAGTGCTCAGAGCCATTTGAACCATTTGAACCTGAAATGAAGGCGAAGATTTGATTGTAGTAGATCTCTTGACCAGCAGTGTCCTCTTTGTCTGTACTAGCTGCTTTTTATGTCCTCCTTGCAACGATTTTCATGGCATATTTTGCTACCAAGGTAGCAGAATTCCTTAGCATCGCCTATTTTGTCATTAACAAATTTGAAGTTAATTTTTTCACTGTTCTCATTTGTGCTACTTTTCCCTACTTTTATATTTTTCCGGTTTACTGTTAATCCATGTTATGTACTCACTGAACAGTTTATTTCACTCAACAGATCTTGTAATTCTTCTTCACCTTCACTGAGGACAGCAATGTCATCAGCGAATCTTATCAGTAATAACCTTTCACCCTGAATTATAATCCCATCTCTTCCTTCCTTTTATTTCCGTTATTGCTAATTCGATGTTTGGATTGAAAAGTGGGGCTGAAAGACCACATCCCTGTTTACATGTTTTTTTAATTCAACTACTTAATTCTAGGTATACCAGTCTTATTGCTTCCTCTTTGTCCCTGTCTGTTTCGTATATTATCCGTCATTTCCTACAGTTCACCCGTATTTTTGGCCGAATCTCGGACCTCTTGCAGCATTTTATATTGTCTAACTTTTTTCCCAGTTTTACATATCCTGTGAACTTCTCTTGATTTTTCTTTAGTCTTGCTACGAGTGTCAACCGCAACGTCAGAACTGCCTCTCCGGGGCCTTTACTTTTAGTGAAGCCAACCTAATCGTCATCTAACAGTTCCTAATTTTTTTCCCATACTTCAGTAACACTACTCTCATCATCAGCTTATCTGTTCTTGCTGCCTTCAGAACTGGATGGATGATATTTTCCCGATACTCTGAAGGTATATTGCCAGTCTCATAGCTTCTCCACACCAACATGAATAGTCCTTTGATTTCCTCGTGTCCTAATTATTTTAGAAATTCCAGTGGAATATCGTCTATACGTTCTACCTTATTTAATAGTTACCCTTTGAAATACGTTTTAAATTCACACTCTAATACTGAATCTCCCACCCCTTCCACATGAGCTCCAGTTTCTTCTTCTTTCGCTTCATAAAGTAATACCGCCCACTAACAGAAGCCTTCAGTTGAGGAAGCAAAAGCTAAGTGTAAGGAAAGGGAAATGAAAAGGCGCAGTCTAGATACAGTAGCGGTCAATGAAGTGAAATGGAAAGATGACAAGGACTTCTGATCAGATGAGTATCGGGTGATATCAAAAAATGGTTCAAATGGCTCTGAGCACTATGGGACTTAACATCTTAGGTCATCAGTCCCCTAGAACTTAGAACTAGTTAAACCTAACTAACCTAAGGACATCACACACATCCATGCCTGAGGCAGGATTCGAACCTGCGACCGTAGCAGTGGCGCGGTTCCGGACTGCGCGCCTAGAACCGCGAGACCACCGCGGCCGGCTCGGGTGATATCAACAGCAGCAGAAAATGGTATAGTGGGAGTAGGATTCGTTATTAAGAGGAAGGTAGGCCAGTGAGTGTGTTACTGTAAATATTTCAGTGATAGGATTGTTCTTATCAGACTCTACAGCAAACCAACACCGACAACGATAGTTCAGGCATAGATGCCAACGTCGCAAGCTGAAGATGAAGAGATAGAGAAAGTACGTGAGGATACTGAATGCTAATACAGTACGTAAAGGAAGAACAAGAATTGGTAGTCGTGGGGGACTGGAATTCAGTTGTAGTGGGAGGGGAGGAGGGGGGAAGTAGAAGAAAAGGTTACAGGAGAATATGGGCTTGGGACAAGGAATGAGAGAGAATAAAGACGAATTGAGTTATGAATAAATTTCAGCTAGTAATAGCGAATACTCTGTTCAAGAATGACAAGAGGAAAGAGTACACTTGGAAAAGGCCGGATGATTCTGGAAGATTTCATTTAGATTACATCATGGTAGGACAGAGATTCCATTAGGTACTGGATAGTAAGGAGTACTTAGGAGGAGATATATACTCATATCACAATATAGTAGTGATGAAGAGTAGGCTGAAGTTTAAAAAATTAGTCAGGAAGAGCCAATACCCAAAGAAGTGGGATACGGATGTACTAATTAACGTTGAGATACGCTTGAAGTTCTCTAAGGCGGGAAACGTTGAATGAATTCACCCACGAATCTGCCGGTAGTTCCTAATAATTTCTTGCCTGAGGACGTAGTGACAAGGCGGATAGGAATATTATTTCTTACTGACGAGAGCTTGTGCACCTTCGTAGAACTTCGTTGTATACGGCCACGTAGCCACGTGGCTGGGAATTGGCCATGGGATTGGTGCTTGAGATCGTTTTTGAGCATGCTTCCAGTTCTGACATTCATCTAGTGACCAAGGGATGCATCCCGAAAACCGTAGTTATGACCGGGGGATTACAACTGATCATAATTTATTTGTATCCCACTAGTCATGGACAGATGCTAGAGGAGGATATTTCTTGTTTTATCACTCTCCTGATGACTGCGGGAGACCTTCGCATAGCGCGCGCGCGCGCGCGCGCGCGCGCGCGCTCGTGTGTGTGTGTGTGTGTGTGTGTGTGTTGGAATAGGTATATGTATATTTCCGTTACCAAGAAAGGAACATAACCATTTTAATGTCCGGCTGAGGTATTAGGAAGATTATAATTAGTCATTGAATCCTAATTCCACATACTAATTCGAAGTCTTGAAATGAATGAAACGGAATATGTTATAAGAATTTGTTACGTTATTTTGTAAATTTAATCGCATGCAATTTGTGTTTAATTTATAGGTTAAAACGCTTTGTTCCGGTAGGAAATATCATCACTGACTGACAAATGAAAACGAGAAGTCAACGTTGAGACTCAGAAGTGTAAATATGGGTAGAAGAGGCATACCTGTCAGTGGAGAAACCTGTTAGATTCTGTAAAACGAAGGTGTAGTTATGGACGGATGGAGTAATGGGGGGAAAAGAACACAAAGTTTTTAGATGTTGATCGTCTGCGCTTTGTGGCAGTTGCGCGAAGACGGGCGGACGCTATCGTAGTGTTAATTAGTAGACAACTGGTAATTTCGGAGACGGTTAAGCGGTTTTCGTCGTTGTGGAAGGTTTTCAGATGAAAGGAGAAGTCTCATGTTGAGAGAGTGGATGCATGTGAAGTTGGGGAGATGAGTGGAATATAAAAATTTCTAGACAGATTTTGCAAAGAAACTGTTGTAATAGGGCACTAAAATTTCGAGAAGATGTCTGTTTAAGAAATTCGACAGAGAAGAGGAATCGTAGGAGGCCAAGTATTAGAAGGGAGAAGAAAGGCGTGGAACAAGAATATAAAAACAGAAGACTTCTGACGATTCAACGCGGAAAACAACGTGAGGTCATGACTAAGTATACACGGAGAAGCGGAGAACCATAGCATCGTGAGAATACAGCGTCATAGTGACTATGAAATAGATCTTTATAAAATTCAAACAGTTAAGTCGAATTCATTAATTAAAATAAATGATTAATTGGTTAAATTTTAATTGACTCTTAGTTTTAAACCTTCTATAGTTGTTAGTGGGAAAATTACCGAGTGTTGTAATTAAGTAATACAAACTGTCTGCTGAAAGCTTCATTTGACACTGTCATTACAGAACAGCTTATTCTTCCAAATACATTCACGTGTAATTAAAACAGGCCCACTTACTCACAGTAAGACAATGATTAAAACTACTTAATACCTCTGCACAGATCAGAGGTAGCAAAATTGGTCTTTAGCGTAACAGTTTCATTTTGAGCTTCCAAGAATTTTGCGGAAGTGATTTCACAAATTTATACCACTTTTGTCTTCTTAGGCTTCAGTGCCTTAGCTCTTGTAATTCCACACGCAACCAGTATTTCAGAAGAAAATACTTATCATTCATTTTTTAAGGTCATCTCAATATGTACCGAGCAATCAGTATTCTTTAATAATTCACAATAGCTTACATTCTCATAGCACCGCTCCATTTTTGTTTTGAGTCATCAGTCTTCTGACTGGTCTGATGCGGCCTGAGACTAATTCCTGTCCTGTGCCAACCTCTTCATCTCAGAGTAGCACTTGCATCCTACGTCCTCAGTTATTTGTTGGATGTATTCGACTCTCTGTCTTCCTCTACATATTTGCCCTTTGCAGCTCCCTCTAGTACCAACGAAGTCAGTCCCTGATGCCCTAACAGATGTCCTATCTTCCTATCCCTTCTTTATGTCAGTATTTTCAACATATTCCTTTAGTCTCCCATTCTGCGCAGCACCTAATTCCTTACCTTGTCAGGTAGCTATTCGTCTGCAACGCCTCGTCTCAAATGCTTAGATTCACTGCTGCTCCGGTTTTCGCACATTATATCTTATACTACCTATGTTTGATACTAGTACAATTCTCTTACCAGGAATGCCGCTTTTGCCAGTGGTTGTCTGATTTTGAAGTCCTCCTTGCTCCGTCCGTCATTGGTTATTTAGCGGCCCAGGTAGAAGAATTCATCTACTTCGTGACCATCAATCCTGATGTTAAGTTTCTCGCAGTTCTCACTTCTGATACTTCTAATTACTTTCGTCTTTCTTCGACGTACTCTCAGTCCATATTCTGTACTCAGCGGAGCAGCCAGAGGTTCAGGGCACTCTCTTGCCCTTGGGATTGGAAACTACCCTTAAAAGGCGGAAGAATCGGCAATGATCAAGGGCATGAAAATACAGATGGTAATTGTTAGCAGTGCTGTGAATACCTGTAAGGGGTATTCATACCTCATAACTGGAGAAGTGTCAGTACGATCTCTCCATTGGCAAATTATTGCGTATAGCCCCCGTTCGGATTTCCGGAGGAGAAGTACCAATGACGAGGTGACCATGAAAAAAAGATTGAATAACCAACGCAAGGATGACGTTCTACGAGTCGGGACGTGGAATGTCAGTCGTTAAAACGTGGTGGAGAAGCCAGAAAATCTCTAACGGGACATGCTATGGCTCAATGTAGATATAGTGGGAATGAAAAGAAAAATATTTCAGGTCAGACGAGTACAGATTATTATTAACTGTAGCCGAAAATAGTATAACCGGATTAGAATATATTATGAATAGTTAGTCAGAAAGTGAGTTCAATGATAGGGCTGTTCTCATTAGATACGACAGCACCCCAACATCCACAAAAGATCAAGTAAACATTCCGACATCGCAAGCAGAAGCTTAACAGTTACAATAAGTGCATGAAGTTACTGAACCGGTAACTGAGTACTTGACTCGAATTGAAAATCTATAATGGGGGATTGGAATGCGTTAAAGCGCAGAAGAATGTGTTATGGTTGGATAGGGGAGGGGTAGTAGGTATGAGAGAGGAGGCAGAATGATTGAGCTTTGCAATAGCTTTCATCTAGTAATAGCGAATACTCTGATCATACAATGTAAACTTTCACGGCCGGTATTGACTTCACTTAAAACTTCCGGGCTGACACATTTAAACAGCATTAATCCGAAAATCCAGTTCACTATGGAGACAGAAAGGAATGGGCAATTGAACTTCCTGGATGTGTCTGTGATTAAACGACCGGACGGAACGTTGGGCCATAAGGTGTATAGAAAGCCCACACATACTGATCGTTATCTACACAATGATTCAAACCACCACCCTAGACAAAAAAGAGGTGTAATGAAAACTTTGGTAGACAGGGCGCACAAACTTTGTGAACCTGTTTATTTAAAAGATGAGATTGAACATCTACGGTCAGCTTTCGTAAAGAATGGCTTTTCTAGCAAGGATATAGATCGAGCACTTCGCTCTAGGCAGAGAATCAGGAGTAACGACGAACAACGGTCGTCCATGGGCAAAGTTTTTCTTCCGTTCATTATCAAGGTTACAGATCGCATTGGGAAAGTTTTAGGCAAGTATGGGGTGGAAACTATTTTCAGACCTACTAGGAAAATAAAAGAATTCTTAAGGTCGGCAAAAGATGCACGGCACCCTTTGGCTACACCGGGGGTATATAAAATTCCTTGTAGTTGTGGACAGGTTTACATCGGTACCACAAAGAGAAGTGAGAACACCCGTCTTGTCGAACATAAGAGCAATTGCCGCCTAGGTCACACGAATAAATCGGCCGTAGCGGAACATGTTTACCAGGAAGGTGATCATGAAATAAAATTCAGCGAGACGAGCGTCATATCAAAAACCTCGCATTATTATGCACGCTTGTATAGAGAGGCTATCGAGATTGATAAACATCGTAATAATTTTAACAGGAAAGACGAAGGTGTTAAACTGGATAAAATTTGGATGTCAGCGTTGCACCGCAAGCGTGACGATCGATTACTTTCAATGGAGAATGTTGGCATTACCAGAGACAATCTCATAGCCGACGCCACGTGATCGACAGTGGCGCCCTCTGTACTGCCTATATAATCAACGCCTCCTCGAGTCCTCTTCGCAGTTCGCCGCTTTATCTCCGATGATGTCTCCCGCAGTCGGAGACGAAACGTTAGGAGACAGTTTTATACTTCGACCACGGCCTATCAGCCCGGAAGTTTTAAGTGAAGCGAATACTCTGTTCAAGAATCACAAGAGCAGGGGGTACACTTAGAAGAGGCAGGTAATTATTGAAAGAGTTAAGTTACTCTACATCATGGGCAGACACAGGTTGCGAAATTAGATATTGGTTTGTAAGCCTACCAAATAGCAGGTACACACTACATCTAAAAGTTAATTGTGATGGACAGTAGGCTGAGGTTTGTGAGACTTGCCAGGAAGAAGCAGTACGCAGTCAAGTGCGATACGGAAATACTAAGGAATGAAGAGATACGCTTGATGTTCTCTGAGGCTATAGATACTAGAATAATGAATAGGTCAACAGGCAGTTCGGTTGAAGAGGAATGTACATCTCTAAAAAAGGCAATCGAAGAAACTGGAAAGCATAGCATAGGCACCAAGACTGTCACTGCGAAGAAGCCGGGGTAACAGAGGAAATACTACAGTTGATCAACGAAAGAAGGAAGTACAAAAATGTTCAGTGATATTCAGGAATATAGCTTTACAGATCACTTAGTAAGATAAGGAAAAACGGATGCATGAAAAATTTGAAGAAATAACATGAATGAAATTAAAACAAGGCCGGTAACATTAACAGTGTGCAGTTCTAAATGCATGAGACTGGCAATATACCGTCAGATTTTCGGAAAACGTCATCCACACAATTCCGAAGATGCAAGAGCCGACAACTGCAGGAATTACTGTATCATCTTAGCACATATTCAAGTTTCTGACGATATAGAGATCAGTTGTTGTTGTTGTGGTCTTCAGTCCTGAGACTGGTTTGATGCAGCTCTCCATGCTACTCTATCCTGTGCAAGCTTCTTCATCTCCCAGTACCTACTGCAACCTACATCCTTCTGAATTTGCTTAGTGTATGCATCTCTTGGTCTCCCCCTACGATTTTTACCCTCCACGCTGCCCTCCAATACTAAATTGGTGATCCCTTGATGCCTCAGAACATGTCCTACCAACCGATCCCTTCTTCTGGTCAAGTTGTGCCACAAACTCCTCTTCTCCCCAATCCTGTCCAGTACCTCCTCATTAGTTATGTGATCTACCCATCTAATCTTCAGCATTCTTCTGTAGCACCACATTTCGAAAGCTTCTATTCTCTTCTTGTCCAAACTATTTATCGTCCATGTTTCACTTCCATACATGGCTACACTCCATACAAATACTTTCAGAAAAGACTTCCTGACACTTAAATCTATACTCGATGTTAACAAATTTCTCTTCTTCAGAAACGCTTTCCTTGCCATTGCCAGTCTACATTTTATATTCTCTCTACTTCGACCATCATCAGTTATTTTGCTCCCCAAATAGCAAAACTCCTTTACTACTTTAAGTGTCTCATTTCCTAATCTAATACCCTCAACATCACCCGACTTAATTCGACTACATTCCATTATCCTCGTTTTGCTTTTGTTGATGTTCATCTTATATCCTCCCTTCAAGACACCATCCATTCCATTCAACTGCTCTTCCAAGTCCTTTGCTGTCTCTGACAGAATTACAATGTCATCGGCGAACCTCAAAGTTTTTATTTCTTCTCCATGGATTTTAATACCTACTCCGAATTTTTCTTTTGTTTCCTTTACTGCTTGCTCAATATACAGATTGAATAACATCGGGGAGAGGCTACAACCCTGTCTTACTCCCTTCCCAACCACTGCTTCCCTTTCCTGTCCCTCAACTCTTATAACTGCCATCTGGTTTCTGTACAAATTGTAAATAGCCTTTCGCTCCCTGTATTTTACCCCTGCCACCTTTAGAGTTTGAAAGAGAGTATTCCAGTCAACATTGTCAAAAGCTTTCTCTAAGTCTACAAATGCTAGAAACGTAGGTTTGCCTTTCCTTAATCTTTCTTCTAAGATAAGTCGTAAGGTCAGTATTGCCTCACGTGTCCCAGTATTTCTACGGAATCCAAACTGATCTTCCCCGAGGTCGGCTTCCACTAGTTTTTCCATTCGTCTGTAAAGAATTCGTGTTAGTATTTTGCAGCTGTGGCTTATTAAACTGATTGTTCGGTAATTCTCGCATCTGTCAACACCTGCTTTCTTTGGGATTGGAATTATTATATTCTTCTTGAAGTCTGAGGGTATTTCGCCTGTTTCATACATCTTGCTCACCAGATGGTAGAGTTTTGTCAGGACTGGCTCTCCCAAGGCCGTCAGTAGTTCCAATGGAATGTTGTCTACTCCGGGGGCCTTGTTTCGACTCAGGTCTTTCAGTGCTCTGTCAAACTCTTCACGCAGTATCTTATCTCCCATTTCATCTTCATCTACATCCTCTTCCATTTCCATAATATTGTCCTCAAGTACATCGCCCTTGTATAGACCCTCTATATACTCCTTCCACCTTTCTGCTTTCCCTTCTTTGCTTAGAACTGGGTTTCCATCTGAGCTCTTGATGTTCATACAAGTGGTTCTCTTATCTCCAAAGGTCTCTTTAATTTTCCTGTAGGCAGTATCTATCTTGCCCCTAGTAAGATAAGCCTCTACATCCTTACATTTGTCCTCTAGCCATTCCTGCTTAGCCATTTTGCACTTCCTGTCGATCTCATTTTTGAGACGTTTGTATTCCTTTTTGCTTGCTTCATTTACTACATTTTTATATTTTCTCCTTTCATCAATTAAATTCAATATTTCGTCTGTTACCCAAGGATTTCTACTAGCCCTCGTCTTTTTACCTACTTGATCCTCTGCTGCCTTCACTACTTCATCCCTCAAAGCTACCCATTCTTCTTCTACTGTATTTCTTTCCCCCATTCCTGTCAATTGTTCCCTTATGCTCTCCCTGAAACTCTGTACAACCTCTGGTTCTTTCAGTTTATCCAGGTCCCATCTCCTTAAATTCCCACCTTTTTGCAGTTTCTTCAGTTTTAATCTACAGCTCATAACCAATAGATTGTGGTCAGAGTCCACATCTGCCCCTGGAAATGTCTTACAATTTAAAACCTGGTTCCTAAATCTCTGTCTTACCATTATATAATCAATCTGATACCTTTTAGTATCTCCAGGGTTCTTCCATGTATACAACCTTCTATCATGCTTCTTAAACCAAGTGTTAGCTATGATTAAATTGTGCTCTGTGCAAAATTCTACCAGGCGGCTTCCTCTTTCATTTCTTAGCCCCAATCCATATTCACCTACTACGTTTCCTTCTCTCCCTTTTCCTACACTCGAATTCCAGTCACCCATAACTATTAAATTTTCGTCTCCCTTCACAATCTGAATAATTTCTTTTATTTCATCATACATTTCTTCAATTTCTTCGTCATCTGCAGAGCTGGTTGGCATATAAACTTGTACTACTGTAGTAGGTGTGGGCTTCGTATCTATCTTGGCCACAATAATGCGTTCACTATGCTGTTTGTAGTAGCTTACCCGCGTTCCTATTTTCCTATTCATTATTAAACCTACTCCTGCATTACCCCTATTTGACTTTGTGTTTATAACCCTGTAGTCACCTGACCAGAAGTCTTGTTCCTCCTGCCACCGAACTTCACTAATTCCCACTATATCTAACTTTAACCTATCCATTTCCCTTTTCAAATTTTCTAACCTACCTGCCCGATTAAGGGACCTGACATTCCACGCTCCGATCCGTAGAACGCCAGTTTTCTTTCTCCTGATAACGACATCCTCTTGAGTAGTCCCCGCCCGGAGATCCGAATGGGGGACTATTTTACCTCCGGAATATTTTACCCAAGAGGACGCCATCATCATTTAATCATACAGTAAAGCTGCATGCCCTCGGGAAAAATTACGGCCGTAGTTTCCCCTTGCTTTCAGCCGTTCGCAGTACCAGCACAGCAAGGCCGTTTTGGTTATTGTTACAAGGCCAGATCAGTCAATCATCCAGACTGTTGCCCTTGCAACTACTGAAAAGGCTGCTGCCCCTCTTCAGGAACCACACGTTTGTCTGGCCTCTCAACAGATACCCCTCCGTTGTGGTTGTACCTACGGTACGGCTATCTGTATCGCTGAGGCACGCAAGCCTCCCCACCAACGGCAAGGTCCATGGTTCATGGGGGGATAGAGATCAATGAATAAAGAAAATTGGGGGTCTGTTACGTGACGTTCAGTTTGGCTTTAGGATAGGTAAAGACATCAGGGAGTTCGCTGTGTCTTCGTTTTGTAATCTAAGCAAACCCGGAAAAAACCAAAACACGTCAATAGGATTTGTTGACTGGCAAAAAAGCGTTCGAACAATGTAATGTGGTGCAATATGTTCGAAATTCTAGGAAAAATAAGGGTAAGCTATTTGGAAGGACGACTAATACACTACTGGCCATTAAAATTGCTACACCACGAAGATGACGTGCTACAGACGCGAAATTTAACCGACAGAAAGAAGATGCTGTGATATGGAAATGATAAGCTTTTCAGACATTCACACAAGGTTGGCGCCGGTGGCGACACCTACAACTTGCTGACATGAGGAAAGTTTCCAACCGATTTCTCATACACAAACAGCAGTTGACCGGCGTTGCTGGTCAAATGTTGTTGTGATCCCTCGTGGAAGGAGGAGAAATGCGTACCATCACGTTTCCGAGTTTGATAAAGTTGGGATTGTAGCCTATCGCGATTGCGGTTTATCATACCGCGACAATGCTGCTCTCATTGGTCGAGATCCAATGACTGTTAGCAGGATATGGAATCGGTCGGTTCAGGAGGGTAATAGGGAACGCCGTGCTGGAACCCAACGGCCTCATATCACGAGCAGTCGAGATGACAGGCATCTTATCCGCATGGCTGTAACGGATCGTGCAGCCACGTCTCGATCCATGAGTCAACAGATGGGGACGTTTGCAAGACAGCATGGACTATCAGCTCGGAGACCATGGCTGCGGTTACCCCTGCATCACAGACAGGAGCGCCTGCGATGGTGTACTCAACGACGAACCTGGGTGCACGAATGGCAAAACGTCATTATTTCGGATGAATCCAGGTTCTGTTTACTGCATCATGATGGTCGCATCCGTGTTTGGTGACATCGCGGTGAACGCACATTGGAAGCGTGTATTCGTCATCGGCATACTGACGTGTCACCCGGCGTGATGGTATGGGGTGCCATTGGTTACACGTCTCGGTTACCTCTTGTTCGCACTAACGGCACTTTGAACAGTGGACGTTACATTTCAGATGTCTTACGATCCGTGGCTCTACCCTTCATTAGATCCCTGCGAAACCCTACATTTTAGCAAGATAATGCACGACCACATGTTGCTGCTCCTATACGGGCCTTTCTGGATACAGAAAATGTTCGAATGCTGCCCTGGCCAGCACGTTCTACAGATCTCTCACCAATGGAAAATATCTGGTCAATGGTGGCCGATCAACTGGCTCGTCACAATAAGCCAGTCACTACTCTTGATGAACTGTGTTATCGTGTTGAAGCTGCATGGGCAGTTGTACCTGTACACGCCATCCAAGCTCTGTTTGACTAAATGCCCAGGCGAATCAAGGCCGTTATTATGGCCATAGGTAGTTGTTCTGGGTACTGATTTGTCAGGATCTATGCACCCAAATTGGGTGAAAATGTAATCACATGTAAGGCCTAGAATATATTTGCCCAATGAATACCCGTTTATCATCTGCATTTCTTCTTGGTGTAGCAATTTTAAAGTCCAGTAGTGTATATAACGTGTATAAGGACCAATAGCAAATAGTAAGACTTGAAGACCAAGAACGGAGTGCTCGGATTAAAAGCGCTATAAGACGGTGATATAGTCTTTCGCCCCTGATCACCAAACTATTCATCGAAGAAGCAGTGACGAAAATAGAAAGAAGTTTGAAGAGTGGGATTAAAGTTCAAGGTGAAAGAATATCGATAAGATTCGGTGATGAAGTGGCTACCGTCAGTGGAAGTGAAGAATTTCATGATGTACTGATTTGAATGAACGTTGAGATGGGTACAGAAATGGACTGAGGGTAAACCGAAGAAAGACTAAAGTAACATCGCAACTGGACACCAAGAAGCAGACGTAATTAAGGAATTTTGCTACCTGGACAACAAAAAAACCTTGGTGGAGGGAGCAATGAGGACGTAAAAAGCAGGCTAGCCCTGGAAAGAAGTGCATTGTTCACTAAGGGAAGTCTACTAGTATTAAACGTAGGCCTTAATTTGAGGAATAATTTTTTGAGAATTTTTGTCTTGTACACAGCATTGTATGGTAGTGAAACATTCGCTCTGTGAGAACTAGAACAGATGAGAATCTACAAATTTGAGATATTGTGCTACATAAGACTGTTTGAAATTAGGTGGACTGATAAGATAAGGAAATCAGAGGTTCTCCGATGAACTGGTGATGGAAGGAGGGAGAGGATGATATTACATCTCATAAAATTTTCTCACGTCCAGTGGTTTAAAATCCACCATCTTTCGGCCTATCCCTCCTCGGCCACCGGCAACTGGTGACTGCTGAATGACTGCCGCTGCCGTCCTTATATAGCTGCGATGTCCTCGGTGACGTCAGTGGTGCTCGTTCCACGCCATGTACGGTAATGTCTTCATTGCGCGCTTGCCGTGAAAACTTCAGCTTTCCGATGGACGGGTTCCAAGCTGTGCTTAGCTGCGGGCAGCCCTCTTTATTGAGGGTGTTGTCAGAAATTTTTAACGCGACCGCTTCTTTCATAACACTGTCCCAAAAACTAGTAGTCCGCGTAATAACAGACGTCTCGGCAAATGCAATAGGTGCCCGTTTTCTAAAGCGTGTTCCGCCACCGCTGATTTGTCTGGATACCGTGGGCGGAAACATCTCTCGTGTTCCACACGGCGCTGTTCAACAGTGTGTATAGTCTGTCCGATATAGATCTGTCCACACCCACACGATATTTTATATACTCCTGGCGTTCTGAGTCCAATATAATCTTTCAGAGGCCTCATTAGCTGTCGAGTTTTAGCCCGTGCCCTAAAGCCGTATCGATGTTATGCTTCTTTAGAGGCCGGCTAAGCTTTCCTGTTATTGGGCCACATAACGGCAAGAATGCAAGCTTCTTCGTGCCCTCCTCGTACGTCTTTTGCTTATGTTTCTTCGGCAAGGTGACCTGCGAAATCTGGCGGTTGTTTTAGCCGAGTTCTTTGAAGTCTTTCCGCAAGTGGCTCCGTTCCTACGGAAGGCATTCAGCGTCTGAAACGGCTTCCTCTCGATGCACAGATGTCCTCAAAAGAGAACCTTTCTGCGAAGGGTGATGACAGCTGGTAGCATGGAGATGTGGGCGGGTTTCCGATAACCACTGTGGCTGAGACACCTTTTTTCTTTTCGGCAGAGAAGGACGTCTAGGAAAGGCAAGGCACCATCTGTCTCTCCTTCCATCTTATATCTGATGTTATCATAGATGCTGTTAATGTGGTTGAAAATTCCTCCCAGCCTTTCGCGCCCATGAGGCCAGACAACGAATGGTCTTCAGCTAAGCACAGCTTGGAACCCGGCCATCGGAAAGTTGAAGCGGGTAATGGAAAAAATTACCATATGTGGCGCGGGAGCGAGCACCACTGACGTCACTGAGGACAGAGCGGCTATATAAGGACGACAACAGCAATCATTCGACAATCAAAACTTGAAAATGGCCGAGGAGAGCTCAGCTGGAAGCACGTGGATTTCAAACCACTGGACGCGGATGGAAGCCCTAGAAAATGTCATCAGTATATATGGCCGCGAAGCTATACGCTCGTAATATTACATGTGTTACCACATCAGGGAATAACATTCATATTACTAGAAGGAGCTATACAGGGTAAAACTGTAGAGGAAGACAGGCAGCAACACAACCAGCAAATATTTAAGGACGTATGTTTCATTTGCCACCTCTCAGATGAAGACGTTGGCACAGGAGAGGCACAGGAGAGACCGACGAGAAGAATGATGGAAAAAAAAAAAAACTGTATCCCTATTTGATCTAGGGTCGGCGAGGTGAAACACTAACACATAGGCACTTACATTCAGGGATTTAGAGAGAGACGAGTAGCGAGAATAAGATTCAGGAGCTTGCAACTAGCATCGAATTATTATGGTGAGTCTGAATCAAGTTAAAGGTGTGTCATTTTGATATAAGCTACGATTCGGTGTGTGCAACCGTATTTCTTCTGCACACTTGCATATGAACTATTAGTAACAGCTCTTTACATTTTAAATTTGTTTAATAGAAACAGAGAAGAAGTGGCATTATGCATAATTGTCAGAGACTACAGATCGCGCTGTGGAGTGCATCAAAGGTCTACAAGCACATACGAACATCAGTGCAAGGTGCACAAGTAAACGAATGTGGATGGCAGTATTGTCACTTAGCAGACGAGAAAAGAATTAAATAATTACATAAACAAGGAAGGAAAAGTCTATTTTATATGTTAACAGTGGCAGGATAGCTGGTACCATTAACCCAAAAAAGCCCGTTTAGACAGTTCGTCATTTTTCCAAAAGTAGTTTCCGATCAATAGGTAAATGTTATCAGTAACTAGTAATAGGACTATACAAGACAGAAGCAGAATAAGTCACCAACATAAAAGGATATGGCACGAATTTTGTAAATATTATTGTAAGACTGAAAAATTTAGCTATTTGTAATTTAGAGTAGGACTCTCTACACATCCAGTTGATCTTGTTCAAGAATTAAGAAAGAATATACCAACACAATGGAGAGAACAAAATAAGATATACGCAGATTATTATTTAATCTAATGGTACAGTTTTCGGGATTTACTGTAAAGTCTTAAACACTTGAAGAATTTGTTGAAAACTCTATCCTTGAGGTTTGATCAAAGAACGTTAAAACTGTTGAATGATGAACGCAATTTTGTATAGTCCACAGTGTACGTTAGGCAGTGTTACAGCTCACAGTCAGAAGATACTCCAAAAATTACGTTACATGGGCATGGCGCTGTATAATTCTGTACTCAAATAAAAGTGGAGTAAATAGCCGACAGAATTTTATGGCGGGAGTGTAATGTGAGAACGTTGAGAGTTTTATGAAAAAAGTGAAAGGGGCAGAAACCAAATATTTACCAACCATTCAACAGAAACAAGTAAGAACCAACGGGAAGACAAGAAAGAATGATAACAGAAAACTTTCTTTTATGAAGATTACTCAAGGTATTGTGAGAACTCACGTGTAGTTAGACGGGAAGAGACGAATGAGATATTGATGTCACAAATCTCGAGGAAGTACACGTAAAAAATTGGAAAGAGCGTACTGAGTGTAACGGAGCACGCAGAATGATGTGCAAAAACAGCAAAGGGAGAACACTGACGAAGATGAGAGTGAGGTCACGGGCTGCTGGTTGCAACCCACAAGGGGATGGTCTGACATGTAGGTCACCCATTTTGATCAAATTTTGCAAGGCGGATGTACATTGAGAATAAAGAAACACGTGTTTCAGTTTTTCGCTAGAAACTCCATAGTTTTTTTTTTTAAGTCGAGGACAAAATAGACGACGTAAGTCGTATTTTGAATGCTATACATCGAAAGAGCGTCTAGAAACAAACATTTTTGTTAACATAATATGGCGTCCAAAGTTGATAATGTTCGAGTTACTGACGTTTTGTGTTTTCGTACTGTAGCGTAGGTGCCCGACATTCATCATGTCCAGCAGAGCGAGTTTCGCAGTCTGGCCTGCACGGCAGCTCAGCGTGTTCGGTCAGAGGTCTGGCTGACCTCTGTAACAAAAAACTTGAGTGAAGTATTTAACGATGAAGATGACGAGGTGTCACGCAACGCCCGCCCGGACCAAGCGACGGTCGAGGCATTAGGCTACCAAATCCCTGGTCCGTGTTTGTTTCTTGGTGGTGGCTTTCATCTATCGACAACTACTTTTCAGTGTATCTGAGAAATTTCTGATAAGGAAAATAATTTTCATTCACTTTCTTTGAAGTAAAACATCGCGACGAGTGATTAACAATCAAATAAATATATATAACGTTGTGACAGCTATTTTCATCGTGGTACATGGCGCGGTGGGTAAGACTTTCGTACGTCATGATACTCACCCGACATGCACTGTGAAAGTGATACCACCGAAATATACCTCTCTTTGTTAACCACGTGACACAGTCTCCAAGATGTAAAGAATTTCATTGCGGACTTCAAAATCATGCGTCTGCACAATATAGCAGAAAATTCCTAGATAGGACAGATGCCATCAAATTTCATACATCGGTCCATATTCAATTATCCACGCCTGCCTTTCGAGACATCCTTTTATGCGCTTGATATGTATCCAGAATCTACAGTATATCTGATAGATCTGTTTTCTTTTTTTCAGATAGGTTTTCCACGAGCAACGTAGCGGGAAAGACATATCCATGCAGCGAGATATCTTTTGTGTGTTGCACATGATGCGAGAAATACTTATGTTTCGACTGCTACTATAATACGTTAAAACCCCACTGATAGCGAGAATGCATACGATCAGCTAGGGTTACGGAATAATATGCCTTAGGTGTATTTTTGTACTATGTACCACTATGAAAATAACTATCAGTATATTATATACACTTATTTATTAATAATGCCTCCCGATGTTTGCCGGCCGTGGTGGTCTAGCGGTTCTGGCGCTGCAGTCCGGAACCGCGGGACTGCTACGGTCGCAGGTTCGAATCCTGCCTCGGGCATGGGTGTGTGTGATGTCCTTAGGTTAGTTAGGTTTAAGTAGTTCAAAGTTCTAGGGGACTTATGACCTAAGATGTTGAGTCCCATAGTGCTCAGAGCCATTTGAACCATTTTTGAACCTCCCGATGTGTTACTTTTTAAAAAAGGCAAATAAAAGCATTCCCATTCTCAAAATACTATAAGATACAACGAAAAAAATATCGAATGAAAAAAAGGCATAAACAAGAATCGAACACGGGCAAGCAGTTTCGGAAGTTAACGCTTTGACAGCTCGACTTCCGATTACGCTCTGCTGGGCGCATTGAATGGCGGATACCCAAGATACAGCATGAAAACACAAAAACGTTAATAATTCGAACATAATTAACTTTGAGCCCCGTATTATATTAATAAAAATATTTGATTTTAGAAGATTTTTCGATGTGTAACATTGAATACAACTTTAACCGCAACTTTTTCAAAAACTAGGGAGTGTCTAACAAAAGACCTAAATAACTGTTTATTTTCAATACAGAATGTCCTTCCAAAACTTGATAAATATCGGTGAACCACATGCCAGACCGTCCTCTTGTGAGAATCGTGAACTCGAAAAGAAACGACAGCACGACGAATGAATAAAGTCGTAATGAATTTAATCACTCTGACAATACCAGTATACATCAACGAGACAACGAGTCGTGGAACATCACAACCGTAGAAGATACAGCTGTGTAAAAGGCAAAAGAGAAGACGACATGGAATTAGTATTTAAGGACGGTGAAAATAAACTCGGTGTCATTGTCACAGTGACAGGGAATTAGAAGAAAAGGTTCAAATGGCTCTGAGCACTATGGGACTTAACTGCTAATGTCATCAGTCCCCTAGAACTTAGAACTACTTAAAAAGGACACCACACACGTCCATGCCCGAGGCAGGATTCGAACCTGCGACCGTAGCGGTCGCGCGGCTCCGGACTGTAGCGCCTAGAACCGCTCGGACACTCCGGTCGGCAGGAGAAAAGGAAGACAAAAGTAATGGATAGTAGAAAGAAGATGAGAAACGTGGGTGTACACTAATAAGGGAAGAAGGAATACTGGGAGAAACAAATACTATTTTATATGCATCGTATCGTCCAAAACTGCAATGCATGTGGCCTTATTCAGGGGAAAGAATAGCGAAGTTGAGGTGGGATGGGAGAACAGTGGAGGAACGTGTCAAGAAAAGAGAAAAAAATATTGTTGTAGAAGGTGAAAAGAGAGAGGATAATGGTGATGATGATCATCTTGACTGAACAAACAAGGAGCCACAACTGACAGTGGTCAAGTGTGTTGCAAGGAACCACGACAAAAAGAGAGATTAGGACGAGATCCAAAAGAAGAGACAAATATTCATTACAGATGTCAAATAGGAGAATGAAGGGAATGAAGATGTAAGCAAAGAACCTGCGGAACAAGAATGGAGGTATAAAGATAAAGGAAAGATGAAGATGAGAAGGATGGAAACAAAATACTCTGCATTGGAGAAACTAGTAAGCAGGGTGTTTGTTTATCGAAACAGCACTCTTGAAGGAACAGGATCTGGTAGAAATGCTATACGATGGGAGGCAGTGTGAACATAGACAACATGGAATGAAAAGCAGAAGAAAAAGTAGTCAGTGAGCATGGACATACGAAGGAACAAGGCTTTGTGCAAACGGAGTATGATGGGTGGCAGAGTGACGCAAAAGAAGTTATAGCGAAGACACTGATTCCAGTGTAAATATGTAACAAAAATTATTTACAATGAAAGAAAAGACTAGACATCGCTGATGTATATTTCGAATAAACCTAATTGTTTTTAAGGATGGAATGTCAGTAGCAAGTACCGGGATTCTTTTGTTATGTAATCTGGAAGAAGTAGGAAAGGAAGGGGCAGTAGACAGTATCCACAGACAAAGCAAATATCATTAGATATGCTGAAACCAACAATTAAGTGACAACCATATAAACGGGTAGAAATGCCAAGCATAAGTTGTCTATTAAGAAGGCCTATTTCTGACGAAAATAAGATTTATTAAAGGAATTTGTCTCAGACAAAGAGTCCTACAACGTTATGTTATCGTTATGTTCTGTGTGTGCTGCAGTGAGGCAGTGCAGAAAGATTTCCGTGAGACAGTAAATGAAATCCAGTGCGATTCTTCCGTTACCCATGTGTTCATGTAGGGAGGCGACTATCTCCTCTTCACGTTGAAACCTTAGGTGAAGGACAATCGTTGAGCTATTTAAGCTCTGTCTGCCCATAAAGACGTGACAGAGGTAGGTCAGCGCAGCGTTTGTAGACGTGGAAACACGGTTCCCAGGTTGTAAAACTGCCTTACACATTGTGCTCCATCTCACTCGTTTCGCCACGTTTGCCTGATTAGTTTCTCATTCATTTACCGTGGGTGTTTCGCGCTGTGTCAACGTGGACATTGGCGCATCAGACTCCCGCCACTATAGAGAAAAGCGTGCTCTGGCCTCCACTATCTTGAAATCAGACTGACAAAGCCAGGCTTGTCGTTAGCTCCGTCGCCTGAGGAGGATATGCAACGGCAGATATCGGAGTAGAGGCTACAACTTGCTGCCCACCCAAGTGATGACGAAAAGTTTGTAATCACTACGATCTACGTTGCCCCTTGAAATGAATCTCTAGGACTCTCATGGATAATCAACAACTTATAACTCCCAATCTCTCTCTGTATACTTCTCTTCCGAGTACACTTGAACCGTCTTTTTTTTTTTTAATTTCTTGTCCAGGCCTGATAGTTACTGCCACACTGTCATTCCGTTTGGGGCTGGAGTAAGCGAAACTGTCTAGCTCTTTAATCCTTTTTCCAGTTCACATAGTTTCAACTGTGTAACAGGGGTACTTCCACTAATAATCCTGCAGTGTTTATCAGTGGCTCCCATAATGGAAAAACTGTCCCTATTCTCATTTGTGTGGAACAATATACCTCATTTACGTTAAATTTGTACTGACTGTTTCTTGTATGTAACAGCCCCAACTGTCCCAGAATATTCATACAGCAACATTACAAAACAATATGTATAGTAGGACTAGAAATCTGACGCTGCCATGGCCAACGTGACGAGAGAATTTCGCTGAAAAAAAAGCTTCACACATCCAGTCCATAACATTACGGAAAAGTTTTAAAGTCTCAGATTGAGTATTAATAAATAATTCGCAAACCTTTACTCACAAGGCAACAAACCCTACATTAATTAAGCGTAACTCCCACCCGATTCTATCAGCCTCGACCTACAGCTTCCGTACAGCTCCCATAGGGACAGGACAGTCACTATTAGGTGCTGGTAAGTTCCTGTGGGGCCAAATTGCTAAGGTCATCTGTCCCTAGGCTTACATACAATTTAATATAACATAAAATAACTTACGATAACAACAACACACACATCCGTGCCCGAGGGAGGACAAGAAACTCCTACGGGGGGAGCCGCGTAAACCGTGGCAAGGCACCCAAGACCGCTCGGCTACCCCACGCGGCCCACTGTTAGGTCTTCTGTCTTTTCACACTACACAAGTAAGTACCTTGCATTATATCATTTAACCTATACAATCTACTTTATACCTACACACATCAAACAGATTGCGCTGAAGTGTCACCCAAAACTTTACTAACAAAATAGTACTGTCGCAGGTTCGAATCCTGCCTCGGGCATGGATGTGTGTGATGTCCTTAGGTTAGTTAGGTTTAAGTAGTTCTAAGTTCTAGGGGACTGATGACCACAGATGTTAAGTCCCATAGTGCTCAGAGCCATTTGAACCAAAATAGTACTTATTACAGTATGATTATCTAGGCGCTCTCACTTCAAGTGATTTTTGAACTGTAAAAAACCTCACTTAAAATAAACAACAGACTTGCATACAATATAACATTCGGGCTATTGTGCTATTGTCTTTCTTGTGCTGCGCTCAGAATTTACAGATGTGGCATCGTTTGCCCGAAATTAAAATTATTTTAATTAGGAGACAGCAATTACATCCAAAACATGTCAATATGTAAACATATAACCAAATACTATATTGACGTTACTATAAATTAGTTACTATAAATTAGGTCCCAGAACTATAGATCTCTTCACACAATTCGATTACAGCTGAGAAGCGTCATTCATTGATGCACAAATTTTTGTTTGGATGATGTTAATTCTGTAGTGCGTTTTCTTACTACACATTTTAAAACAAGTAGGGCTCCTAAAGTTTTCATTAGTTCGATAAAATTTTCTCCGCGTGAAACTACCTTTCCATTGTTCCAGTTGATTTCATCGCTGTTCAACTGGTACTCATCATAATTATTCGTATAAATTCAGGAAGTTTCCGATTTTCTGCCAATCTCTGTGTTCAAAATAAACCTCGATCAGTATGCCCATGCCTATTATTCGGCTGAGACATTTTTGTGGTTGACGACGTGGTCACTTTTTTTTACCTGTTCAGTCAAGAACATTTCCTGATTCCTGTAGATCCTATAGTCACTGTTCGAACGACAAGTGACACGTTTACACACAGAAGTTAGCTTACAAATGATGGCCAGAGCACTTACGTGCTCGTCACGAAGTATCATGTCACGACTCATTACAACCCCTATTTAAGCGGCTTCCGTCTTTAGATATTTTACAACGGCTGAGGTCGACATCTACTTTTATGCATCATATTTACGGAGTACTTTTTCTCACATACTTGTAACCTTTTGCACTGAGTACCATTTGACCATATTTCATTCTCCCCTCTTCTTACCTACCTTCTGTATCAAAATAAGTATATCTAGCAGTTGTTTGTTTCCTTATAAAAGTCCAAAACAGAACGAAATCAAAAAATTCTTTTTACACCTTGTTATCTACGCTATGTTGATGTCCACGTTATTTTAACGTATTCCTTCTGAGTTTTGAGCAGAACAAGACACAGTCACCGTTCATTAAAATAGCCTACAGCAACAGTGGAAACAGAATATCGAAAATAATTTTACAGAACCGCTAAATGTAAGGGCTGGACCTCTCACCGTATGAGATAAAATCATGAAAAACCTTTCTTTATTAAAATAGGGGGGCGAACTTACGAATCTGGTATGCTACCTGTTATGGTAACTCTGCTGATGAATTTAGTGCTAAGAAATTTACGAGCAGCAATCAACCCTTACATCGTTGCATTTAAAGTCCCGCCAATTTACGTATTGAATCACGGTTCTGCAGAAGCCAACATTCTTTACTTGTGAATATCGTTCCTCACGTTTCCATGGAGGTGAATGAGCACACCAGTAAACGCATTACACCAGGGATCACAATGGAAAAATTTGTATGTGAGTTGTTGTACAATACGGAAGTTATGTTGTTTCACAGTGAACGTGGAAAACCGAAAATAGTAAAACTAAATATTTCAAAGGTAATGAACAAGGCAGAAGTATTGTTGATGTGTTTCATGTATGCCTATTAAAAATAATTTTAATGCATACAGCAATAAACTTGCAACCACATTGGTAATTGTGTTAACGTGAACCTTATGCTGAAAACGTTTTGATAAATCTGTATACTTACTGTGATGATGTTATAGACAGATATGTGCTCGCTTTTATGTAACTGATAATCGAAATAATATATAACGTTTAAATCGGTGCCAAGGCACACAACCTTCTGTCAATGAAAGAAACTCAAGCTGTTGTGTCAGATGCGTGCACAGAAAGTACTGTATACAGGCCTCACAACAGTCTCAAATGGTGTCCATTTTTCATTAATATAATTCACGTGGTCGATAACTGTTTTCTCCATTGGTGAACTGACGTCATATCTGATCAAGATCCGCAAACGCTGAGTAATGGAATAACAAATTCACTGTTCGTATCAAATTTCTGTGTGTAAATGGAAAAGTTTGGCGTTCGACCATGGTCGTTTCTTGAAGCTATCTGACATTTCAAATGCCCTTCATGTGTGACAACGCTTTGTGTATATTTAAACAGATACATCGATATTGATGGTGGTGGAGTCTTGCTGCCCATATATGACTGGATGATGTAGGCATGGATGCCACTTGAAATAAGATCATATGGGTTAACTCTTTGTGTATGTGTATGTTCACTGCATTTATCCAAAATTTCACCGTGGTAGATAACATAGTTCGTAAATCCATTATCTTATTTTGTTCTGAGACGACCTTTGTTTCCTGGTTTCTGTTAAAGTTGTACAGAAACTTGGCTATGTGTTTCCTGTAACCACTTACACTTAAAATCCGCTGTTGCAATATACCAGCTGGTGTAATTGTTTTTAATACGCCATTGATTACGATGGTTTAAAGCACGCAGAATTCCGAGATTCTTTGTCATACATATTGTCAAAACTCTTGACAGATCATTTAATAAGCATAAGAGCTAATGACTTATAATCTGTGCAATAACTGGAATTTGCTTTCTGTGCAGATGTGCTACCCACTACACCAACCTCGCATTGTTACTATCGCCCCATCTATCTTTGTTGTCATCTGTTAATTAAAGTCATGAATATTAATGTTCTCATTATTCACATCTTAGAGAAGTAGGTTTTCGGAGCTCTTCCCGCAGTGCGGCGATTACGTGTGCAGTTCAGCTGCAGAGCAGCGTGCAGAAGCCTGCATCCAGTAACAGGCGTCTTGTTCATATGCCATACTATCTTTCAGCAAGGCGTCCGTATACAGTAGTTCCATACGTGAACACAGAATGTGATTCTACTGGCATACCAAATTATATTTCATGCAAACAATCTTCTTAAAAACAAATTTTCACTCGTTTGTAACTTGGAAGTCTTGGTACCTTAATGGGTACCTGCTGATCCAAAGGTCTCAAGTCAACATTCAGTCGTCTAATGACTTTTCTATCATTTACCATTGCTTTCTCCTTTGAATACCATTTTATATGTGAAAAATGCCACAGATTATCACGATTCGGAGTCTATCATAAATTGTAGGATGAAGATAAGTGTGTACCATCTACGAATGGATCAGATTCAATATTGCACTACAGCTCAAGACAATCTTCAGATTGAAGAGAGCTTTACCTTTAAGTGATCATCAGGTGCTGTGTAGCTGTCATTGTTCATAAAACTTGCTTGATGGCAATTTCTGTGGTAATGTGATAAGGATTTTTAGTTGAAATAACGACGTACTTATAAAAACATTCTCGAAAAAATTGATCGGTATGCCACTGCCATGTCTTAAACTCTTCTTGTGCTGATAGTATAATTTATGTTGATGAACGACCACAATACTAATTAATGTTTCTTGTTTTACAGATACGTGAGATGACTGTTATGCTATGCCGCTGAAAAGGAGTGTATTAGCACACATGTGTGAAAAAAAGACAAAAAATCTTAAACCTCCAAAATCTAAATCACTAAAAATCCGTGTAAGAACTCAGTCACTTACTGCCAATTTACTCTACCCAAATGAAAACGACCTTTCCCTTGTTCACAAAACGTAAAACTCTGTATGAAAACATATGACTCTCTGTGCTACACTTACGTTTACCTGTCAGTTCCAAGGATTTGTTATTTAACAGTACATTTGAAATTGAATTTCTGTTCAATGAAATTCATGTATTTCTTGTTCTTATTTAACACTGCTGTATACAATTTCTGTATGGTTTATGGAATCTCCTATAAAACTTCCTAACAACAAATAGGTTATTATTTCTACAAAAACAACTTTAGGAAGAAATTAAGTAACTACATACGGCTGAACACACATGTAGCGTCAAAATTTTATGGGGTCTGAAGTATGGAATGAAAACTGTGTTTTGTAACATTGTTATATATGTCAATATAATTATTAATCGAATTCACATAAATATTGGTGTGACTTTGAAAATTTCTTACTTTACTTGCGTCACTTAACTTTACGCGATCACGCGCTGCTATAAGGTTCCACCTCGACTGGGTTCTGTTTTGTGCCTCCTGGCTCCAATCATTCTCTATTCCAGTCGGCAGTAATTCCTCATGGATTCCTTCCCTCCATCTCTTCTTTGGTCTTCCTACTGGGCGTCTTCCGTAGGGAGTATAATCCATTGCTTTCAGAGGCCATCGGATTTATCCATCCGACTGAAATGTCCTGCCCGTACAAGGCGCTTGGTTCTCATCAACCCTACAATGTTTCATCTACTGTACTTTTCGTCTAGTTCACAATTATGTCTGATCCTCCATTCTCCAATGATCCCATCTTGTACCGGATCAAAGATCTTCCTTAGTACTTTTCGCTCAAAAACTAGAAGATTGTTCAAGTCTCTTTTCCGGGAACTCCAAGTTTTACAATCATACAGTACTACAGTTTGAATCATTGTTTATACAGCTGGGGTTTGAAATTCCTGGACAGACCACGCGATGCAAGAAGTTGACTGAGACCAAAGTAAGATCGGATGACGGCTGTGACCCTCGCTTTGATTTCTGCTTCACATGCTGCGTCTTCTGTATAGATTACCCCCAGATATTTAAATTCACGAACCCTTTTGTATCATCGCTTTCCGACTATCTAAGGGGTCTCTTGAATAAGCATGGGTCCTGCTCATCACCAGATGTTCTGTCTTTGAAACATTCACGAGGAGTCCAATTTTGCTCGCTTCGGCCTCCACGGTTTCACTCATCCGCATTAAATCCTCCTTAGGTCTGGATAACAGGGCCACATCATCAGCAAATGCGAGATGTGTGATTTTCTCGCCCGCTACCTCTATACCCTCGAAGCTTCTACGAGAGACTTCTCTCACTATCTTTTCGAGTGTCAGGTTGAACAATACTGGTGACAGACCAACTCCTTGTTTCAACCCTGTCTTTATGTTAAAACTCTCCGTCAGTTGGTTCCCGAGTTTCACTTTGGCTTTTGAATCAGTGAGACAAATTCCAACTAGGCTGACGAGTTTCTTAGGTATTCCAAACTCTGTTAGGCAGTTCCTCAGTCTCTCCCGGTGGATGCAGTCATACGTCTTCTTAAAATCTATGAAGAACACATGAAGTTCTTCGCCATACTCCCACAACGTATGGGTGAGTTGTCGCAGCATAAAGATGTTGTCGACAGTTGAACGGCCCTTTCTGAATCCCCCCTCCCCCCCCCCCCCCTGATATTCATCAATCACTTCTTCTGTAAATGGCTGTATTCTTTCCACTATACAGCTGGACAAGATCCCGTAGCAGACATTCAGTAGGACGATTCCTCTGTAGTTAGTGCAGTTGATTTAGTCACCTTTCTTGTGCATATGGCATATGACAGCTGTCTTTCAGTCTTCTTTTTAAGTCTTTAAATCGAAAGCACTTTTTCATCAGTTTCCAGACACAGTTCGCCAGGAATTTCTGTCCTGTGCCGACCTTCTCATGTCAGAGTAGCATCTGCAACCTGTGTCCTCAATTATTTGCTGTATGTATTCCAGTCACTGTCTTCCTCTACAGTTTTCACCTCTACAGCTCCCTCTGGCACCATGAAAATTGTTCTCTGATGTCTCAACGCATTTCCTGTCATCCTGTCACTTCTGTTCGTCAATGTTCTCCAAATATTCCTTTCCTTGCCGATTTCTGCACAGAACTTCCTCATCTCTTACTTTATTAGACCACCTTATTTTCATCATTCTCCCGCAGCACTACAAGTAAAATTCTTCGATTCATATCTTTTCCTGCTTTCCCGCAGTCAGTGATTCCCGACCTTACAATAATGTGCTCCAAACCTACGTCCTCAGAAATTTCTCCCTCAATCTAAGGCCTATGTCTGATGTACAAGCTTTTTATTCACCAGGAACGACCTTCCTGCCTGTGGTAGTCTACTTTTTTATGTCTTCCTTGCTCCGTTCTTTGTGATTTATTTAATTATCCCGTTGCCAGATTTCCTTAACTCCCCCTACGTCGTCATCCCTAGTTCTGATGTTACGTCTCTTACTTTTCTCATTTCTGCTGCTTCTAATTACTTCCATCTTTTTTGGATCCCCTCTCAGTCAATATTCTGTACTTATTTGACTGTTAATTTCATTTAGAAGATCCTGTAAGTCTTTTTCACTTTCACTGAGCAATGTCACGAGTGAATCTTTTCGTTTACATCCCTCACCTTGAATTTTAATCTCACGCTTGAATCTTTCTTTTACTTCCGTCATTGCCTTTGCGATGTACAGAATGAACTGTAAGGGTGAGTGATAACGTCCTTGTCTTACACATTTTTTTTCCGACGTCTTCGTTCTTGCTCTTCTATTCGTATTGCTCCCAACTTGGTTCTTGTGCATACTTTATACTAACCATATTTCTCTATAGCTTACTACTATTTTTTCTCAGAATTTCGAATATCTTCCACCATTTTACGTATTCGAACGTTTCTTCCACGTCGACAAATCCCATGAACGTCTGTCGATTTTTTCTTAAGTTTTGCTTTTGTTATCAACCGCACTGTCAGAACTGTCTCTCTAGTGCCTCTACCTTCCCCAAAATCAAACTGGTCGTCATGTAACACATCCTATATTTTCTTTTCCATTTTTCTGTTTATCGTTCTTGCCATCATCTTGGATGCATGAGCTGTTAGACGGATTATGATGTAATTGGTTTACTTCTCTCACGTTTCATATCTTACACTCTTCGAAATTGTATGGATGATGTATTTCCGATAGGCTGGTGATACATCGCCAGTCTCATACATTCTACACAACGAGGTGAATAATTGTTTTGTTGCCACTTCCCCATGATTTTAGAAATTCTGATGGAATGTTTTATCTATTCTTCCTGCCTTATTTGATCTTAAGTTTCCCGAAGCTCATTTCAATTAATATTCTAATACTGAATCCCCTTTCTCCTCGCCGGCCGGAGTGGCCGAGCGGTTCTAGGCCCTACAGTCTGGAACCGCGCGACCGCTACGGTGGCAGGTTCGAATCCTGCCTCGGGCATGGATGTGTGTGATGTCCTTAGGTTGGGTAGGTTTAAGTAGTTCTAGGGACTGATGACCTCAGAAGTCCCATAGTGCTCAGAGCCATTAGAACCATTTTTAAACCCTTTCTCCTCGCTTTCGACTGCAGTTTCTTCGTCTATCACGTCGTCAGATAACTACTCCAAGTCCTTCAATGAACTCTTTCCACGATATCCTTGCATTTAATAGTGGTTTTCCGATTCCACTCTTAATGTTACCGCCCTTGCTTTTACTTTCACCGAAAGTTGGTTTGACATTTTTATATGCTGAATCTGTCTTTCCGACAATATATTCGGTTTAGAATTCTTAACAACCTTCATGCATCAATTTCTCCTTAGCTTCTTCACATCTTCACTTTATTTCTGTCCTAACTAATTTCTATTTATGTATACCTAAACTGCATTGAACACTTCTGTATTTCCACCTTCGTCGATCAACTGCAGTGATCAGCCAGAAAATAATGACCACCGACCTACTATCGATATAAATCCGTCCAGCGGTAGCATCGTCACCTGGCGAGGAATTACTGCCAGACACATGCACAGTGCATGTAGTATAGCTGAGCGTGCTGGCCATGTATAGAATGGAGAAGGCACGCGATATATCTGAATTTGACCAAGGGTACAAGGTGCATTCAAGTACTAAGGCCTCCGATTTTTTTTCTCTGGACTGGAAAGAGATAGAAACATGCGCATTATTTTAAAATGAGGCCACTTTCATTGGCAATACGTCCCAGAGATGGCAGCACCGTACGGCAGATGGAATTTTACCGCCAGCGGCGAGAATGAGAACTGTTTTAAATACTTAAAATGGCGACGTTTTCCTTACTTGAACAGCGTGCAATCATTCGTTTTCTGAATTTGCGTGGTGTGAAACCAATTGAAATTCATCGACAGTTGAAGGAGACATGTGGTGATAGAGTTATGGATGTGTCGAAAGTGCGTTCGTGGGTGCGACAGTTTAATGAAGGCAGAAAATCGTGTGACAACAAACCTAAACATCCTCGGGCTCGCACAAGCCGGTCTGATTACATGATCGAGAAAGTGGAGAGAATTGTTTTGGGGGATCGCCGAATGACTGTTGAACAGATCGCCTCCAGAGTTGGCATTTCTGTGGGTTCTGTGCACACAATCCTGCATGACGACTTGAAAATGCGAAAAGTGTCATCCAGGTGGGTGCCACGAATGCTGACGGACGACCGCATGGCTGCCCGTGTGGCATGTTGCCAAGCAATGTTGACGCGCATCGACAGCATGAATGGGACTTTCTTTTCGTCAGTTGTGACAATGGATGAGACGTGGATGCCATTTTCCATCCAGAAACAAAGCGCCAGTTAGCTCAATGGAAGCACACAGATTCACCGCCACCAAAAAAATTTCGGGTAACCGCCAGTGCTGAAAAAATGATGGTGTCCATGTTCTGGGACAGCGAAGGCGTAATCCTTACCCATTGCGTTCCAAAGGGCACTACGGTAACAGGTGCATCCTACGAAAATGTTTTGAAGAACAAATTCCTTCCTGTACTGCAACAAAAACGTCCGGGAAGGGCTGCGCGTGTGCTGTTTCACCAAGACAACGCACCCGCACATCGAGCTAACGTTACGCAACAGTTTCTTCGTGATAACAACTTTGAAGTGATTCCTCATGCTCCTACTCACCTGACCTGGCTCCTAGGGGCTTTTTCCAACAATGAAAGAAACTCTCCGAGGCCGCACATTCATCAGCCGTGCTGCTATTGCCTCAGCGATTTTCCAGTGGTCAAAACAGACTCCTAAAGAAGCCTTCGCCGCTGCCATGGAATCATGGCGTCAGCGTTGTGAAAAATGTGTACGTCTGCAGGGCGATTACGTCGAGAAGTAACGCCAGTTTCATCGATTTCGGGTGAGTAGTTAATTAGAAAAAAAATCGGAGGCCTTAGAACTTGAATGCACCTCGTAGAATGTGATGGGCCAGAGACTCGGCACGAGCATTTCGAAAACTGCACTTCTTGTCACGTGTTCGAGGGGTGCTGTGGTGAGCGTCTTACACACGTGGTGAAAGCTGGGTGGAACCACTTCCAGACGTCAGGGGGCTGTTGAGCATCGTAGGCTAGGCAGACGTGAAACAGGACATCCGGCGAACTCTTGCGGTACTCATATCGGACTTCAGTGTTGGGCAGAGAACAAGTACGTCTGAATACACAGCGCACCAGATACTCCTAACGATGGCCCTCCGCAGCCAACGACCCGTGCATATGTCAATGTTAACCGCACGACATCGACAACTACGACTTAAAAGGGCACGTGATCCCCGGCACTGTACGTTTGTGCAGTGGCAGAGCGTCGCATGGTCTGATGAATCGTGATACCTTCTTCATCAAAGTGATTGGAGCGAGTGAATCTGTCGTCTTCCAGGCGAACAGCTCCTTGTAACCTGTACTGGCGGTGGCTCCGTTATGCTCTGGGAAATACTCACGTGAGCATCCATGGGTCCAGTGGAGCTGGCGCGAGGCACCATGACGGCCAAGGAATATCACACACTGTTTGCAGACCACATAAGTTCCTTCATGACGATCGTGTTTCCTGAGGGTGAAGGCATTTTTCAACAAGATATTGCGCAATTTCATAAGGCCAGCAGTGTGATGCAGTGGTTCGAGGAACATAGCGATGAGTTACAATTGATGTGCTGGCCCCCCAACTCCTCAGACCTGAATACATCTGGTATGTAATTGAAGCGTCAGCGCTCATCGTCCCCTTCCCTTGAATTTATGGCAATTAGGTGACTTGTGAGTGCAGATATGGTGCAAACTCCCTCCAGCGGTCGGTACTGTTGTCCCTGCCGAAGGTGGACATAGTGACCCTCGGGTAGATGGTCGTAATGTTCTGGCCGTTCAGTATACTTCTTCTGTTAGCACAGATTTCTTCACAATTATCTTCCTTGTATCTACGCTTTTCTTTGTAACTTGCGTGATAGTCCATTTTAAAGACGTGTATTCCTCTTCAACTAAACTGCCTACGTAACTATTCTTTATCGCAGCATCTATAGTCTCAGAGTTCTTCAAGTGTATTTCTTCATAGCTTATTACTTGCGTATTCCACTTCTTTGATCCTTCCGGAATAGTTTCTTATACTTTTTCTTACTCTTCATCATTACGAAATTGTGATAAGAGTCTGTATGTGCTCCTGGGTACGCATTATAATCCAGTATCTGATCTAGGAATCTCCACCTGACCATAATGTAGTCTAACGAAAATCTTCCAACATCCGATGGCCTTTTCCGAGTATACCTCGTCCTCTTGTGATTCAGCAGAAATAATCACCATTACTAGATGGAGTGCATTGCTGAATTTAGTTAGCCTTATTCCTGTCTCATTCCTACTTCCAAACCCATATCCGTCCCCTACAACGGCAACAAATCCATTTACAGTCTAAATTGCACTTCTTCCTGCCATAATATGGTCCAAACAGCGATCTTTCATTATCACAAAACGACACTTTTCCAAACTAAATATTAGTCAGGGCATTTACAACGCACTAAAGACGTCATGTAACTGTAGAACATTTTCTTGGTTGTCTTTAGAAAAGACTATAACGTCATCCCGATGTATCAGCCATTCTTTTTATTTCAAACCATGCAGCATCCTGCTCATTGGGCACTGAAATATCGCGGCCATGTTTCTCAATCCGAATGTCAATGCTGGTACTGAAGAAACCGTAAACTGTGTTTGGATCATTCCTCCCATGCTGCCTCAAAATGATGGTATCCACTTTGCCAATTCATGGTCATAATGTGACGGCTTAGTTCCCAGTAATCTAAGGCCTGTGGGGTGTTAGGCACTGGCAGACATTTATGACTTCCTTTGATTTAAACACTTGTAGTCACAATGAAATCAAGAGGCGATATTTCATTTGGGTCCATTCTGGTACTGTTACTATCTGTGAGCCAGAAGGTTTGATACTTTTCTCTTCAATCACAGATCGGCTGGTTAAGAAATCTATTCACAACTGGTTGTAGATGAAGTGAAATTCGATACTGTTTTTCTGTACTAGTGGGAGTCCTATGCTGCATCAGCTGGCAGTGGTTCAGGGCCTGAAAAATTCCGCTTATTGTTCTAATAAGCTTTCCAACTCTTACCTGTCACTTGCAAATGGTATACCATCCCCCAAAGAGCAGTTAAATCAGTAGACTGCTCCAGATTTCAATATTAAAAAAAAATGGCTCTGAGCACTATGGGACTTAACATCTGTGGTCATGAGTCCCCTAGAACTTAGAACTACTTAAACCTAACTAACCTAAGGACATCACACACATCCATGCCCGAGGCAGGATTCGAACCTGCGACCGTAGCAGTCGCGCGGTTCCGGACTGAGCGCCTAGAACCGCTACACCACCGCGGCCGGCTTTGAATATTCATACCTGAAGTTACTATTCAGGACTTTCTACTTTTAAGTTATCTGTCTGTGCTCCTTTTGATAGGTCTACTTTTTCTGAAATAGAACTACCAGTGCTAACAGGCAATACTTGGTTTCCATAAAACTCTCCTACACAGGATAAACTGTGGTGAATAAAATATTTTGCCTTACCACATTTTTCGATTTCCATCAAGGTTTCAGCCACACATAAAGTTTAAACTGGCATGTCTGCTCCTAAGTCCACCCAGAATACCTTCCCTCTACGTTTCGGTGTTATATCCCATGAGTCGAGTCTAAAATACCTAGACGCAACTTAGTCGGTTTCCCTCACTTCTGCACTGATCCTTCTGTCAACTAGTTTCTCTCAGCAGCGAATTAAGGTGGATTAATGTTCCATCTAGCTCCACTATGCGCTGATCCTGCAAAGGTGTGTCTCACGCCTCCATTGATTGGGAGTTCTGCAAAGTGACTGCAACTTTCCCTGCTTTGTTTAAAATTGGGTTACGAACTCCATGCTACAACCCTTTGCCAGCATTTCCATTTGGAGTGTCCAGCCTGTTTACACTTTTAACACTGTCACTTTCCACAACATCGTGGGATGTATTCCAGCTGACCACATCTCTAACGCATAATCTCAGTACTAACTACTACTTCCTTCTCTGTAGGCTTGGTCACTATGTCGCTTTCAACCAAAGTTGTCGTGACTGTTACAATCGCTTTTAAACGTTCTGAAAACTCTGCAAATACTTTGCGATCTCAGCAGGTAAATCCCACAAAAATGCATCTAACACCCTATGCTCTGCCTGCTGCAAACTGACGATGTTGGTGCTATCGTCATATATTGATGTTTATATGTTAATACTTATCTTTGTCATGCGTACGCAAAACTTTCTACCGATTCTCCTTTGTTTGTGTTATCCAATTAAGGTGTTCCTTATAGTAACTCGACGTGTACTTTCTTGTATATCACTCCACTAACCTTTCCTGCGAGTACCGGAAAGTTTGAACATTTCACAGCTTTTTGTCATGCATTACAAATGCCCTAGGATCAGATGCTAATAATTTCTCGTCATGTATGTTAAATGCCCTCCAAAGACTAACACCAAAATGGAATTTCTGTTGAGGTGGGCAGCTGTCTAGGACTGCTGAGGACAAGTTGGGAATTGACTGTTACCTTCTTTCTACCAGTAGGCATATGCATACCACATTATCAACCTGTGTTTATGCTAGATTATCCAGGAAGTGCTGAATTGCTTCGTGAGTAAGAACTGTGCCACTTGCAGCTGTTTTGCTCGTGTCTTACTACTAGAAACATATAGCTTATCACAGAAAAAAATAAAGGAGAAACTGTAAAAAATTACATAGGCACACATAGAAAAATATCTTAAATAGGACACTTACCTGGACATTTCAGTTGAACACCACTGCTGAACTGCCACTGTCATCGCCAACTTTGCATCCTCCAGCAGTTCTTCTGACATCACTGGTAACACTGTAGAAGATATTACGGTCATTTATAGCAAAAACTTTATCGACTTTCTAATTAGACACTGCCTTAACGCAGCACTGTCCACACAGACGAGAGGTTTTGAGTGATTCGAACAAGTAGAGGACTGTACCGGAGGTAGTGTTGTTGTTAGCAGGATCCCCCATACTGGGCAAGCCTTTTGCAGAGGAGCCAGGCAAAGAGTCTCACAATGTTCCATCTTTTCCTTCATCTGATACCGAGTTTTCCTTTCTTGAGATGTCAACATCCCTGAGGGGTCGCCCATATAGGAACTGTATGGAAGGCAACCCCTTAGGTTCTTAGCTAGGGCTGTCATTACTTCCATTTACTTGTGTTAGGCTTCTGCTGCATATTCTCCCCTCAGCCTCCCTTGGCTAAGTATTAGGTTTCGTGGTCTCAAGGTGCCTTACCTTCCTTTTCTCTACTCTAAAGAGACAGTGAAAGATCGATAGCTTAGTTGAGGCAACTACTCTAGGGACGAAACTTCAATTAAAAGTGTGGAGGCGGAAAGGTGGGATCCCCATCATCAGACTGTGATTACATGCTGCCTGTTACTATATCAAGCAAGGGTTTCTTAATAAGCTGGTTGAACAACCGCTACAACGAGTAGTCATAAAAAAGAATGAAAACTTGGGACTATGAGACAAACTACTCCTCAGACCATGGAATGTTCGCTGTTTAGCTAACGAGGAAACAGAACTTATTAAAGAGTTGGAACAAAGAAAATGTAATATAGGGCTTTCAACAGAAACGAAAAAGAAACCCACAGGAAATCAATACTTAGGCGGCTACACCTTAATTTGTAGTGGAATATGGCTAAAATTTAAATGTAAGGGATCAAAGAAGTCTTTCTTTGTCATGAATAATAAATTTCCAACATAAAAATATTATAAACTGCCAAATTTTGAAAATCGGTGAAATGGGACACACGTATCTCATGAACCTAACTAGATTCGTATTTTCATGTGAACCAAGCACTTTTAGAGCAAAATTTTTAATTTTGTAACGATTTTATCTGGATGGTAATTCTGATTTATATATTTAACGAATCAGTAGTACATATTAAACGAATCAGTAGCAAAACACATTTATTCTCCTGACAGTGAAGAACATGAAATGCCACCTAGAAGTTTTAAAAATAAAATTTGAAGGTGAGTTATACACATCACACACACCAATGATTTCTGCAGTTTATGAAGTTTTCTGGAACATATACATAACAATACATACGACGTATGTACAAACGAGAATTACTGAGGTGCATAGTGATGTTTCTAAGCAATGTCTATCCTGTATAACAGAACACAATTAACGACTTTAGACATTGTTGGAATGGAGAATGTGGTGATTTGATGGGGTTTTCGCGAAATTATAAATACACGCCGCCCCATTTGATCACTCACAGGCTTCTATATATCCACCGCATGGTCAGTAGTATTTTTCTCCGAGTTCCGAAAGCATGGCGCAGTATGTTAGCATTACACAGATATGAGATACAGGTGTCCCAACGCCCAAAATTGCGTGTAACTTTAGTGGCACAGACGTATCTCATCAACTACGAAAGTGTTAAACAGCAATGAGGTGGTAATCAGTTGCATTAATATTATCGATAAGAAGTAAGTTAATCCAAACACAAAATTTCCATTGGAAATGGAGTAGGACGGAAAGTTGTTTGTCTTAGATGTATTCGTGGAACGGAAAGCATATCGCAATTCGGCCATTCTATGTATCGAAAACGGATGCATATAGACGTCTGTCTCAACAGACGGGATTTACTTCACCCACCTAACAACAGTGTTTCACAGAACACCATTACTCACAGAGCCAGGACTATTTTGGACACAGAGCATCTCGGCTCTGAGATGAATCGTCTGAGAATGGTACTCAGAAGCAACGGATATTCAGGCCATGATATTAGGTGAACGCTGTCGAGAAGCCAAGATGCTATTTCCCTTCAACAAAACAATGGGGTCCAACACATAGCGCTGTTTCTACTCTGCGGTGCAACAACTAGTAATATAGGTAGAGCAAGACAGGCAAGGAATCAGACTAGTGTTTCACCTATCCACGAAGACTAAGGACATGCAGCAACCTGTTAACGATGTGCCAGATATTCAAAATATCCGTTGCAGGTATAGCAGCAGTTACGTGGTACAGTTCACACAGACTGTTGCTGATCGCTGTTTTGATCATCAGTGGCATCTGAAGTACAGGAATTTTGACAATTCAGCAATGGCTCAACGCAGCCTATTAATGTTGTCTTTGAGCAAGAGAATTGTCGCTCGCACTTTGAGCCACTGCGACTCTGTGATTAGGAAAGCAATGGAAATTAGACTCTGTGATAAAACTCCAATAGAGAAGCCGGTTATGCTTCGAATTGTGCACTCGTTAAAGAGAAAGCATAGAAGAAGACTTCTCGTAGTTTACCGCCCGATACGAGTGACTGCACAATTGACAATAGTGTAGAAAGTGCAAAATCAGTATTAATGAGCAGAGAGGGCACCACCTAAGTATGCGCTATTTCTGTGATGATGTAATGATGTAATCCAACCTACCACATGCTGGCTCTTGGGTGTAAATGTGTCAGACCCGCCAGTTTTGCGACATCTGAGGTTCAGAATCCCACATCCTCAACAGCCGTTGGAGCAAACCGGCTAGGGCATTCCCGAGTGCTACTGTGCATGGGCAGGGAAGGGGGAGAAGTTGTTGGATTCTGCTTAGGCGAAAATATACAGAAGGTTGACTGGTCAGGACCTGCAAGTGGACATCCAGGGCTGCCGTTAAATGACAGATCAGGAAATAAGATAAAATAAGCTAATATATTTCATTGTACGGTATACAAGCGGCGCGCCTTGGGTCGGAAGGCAACAGGTTTAGGCCACTCTAGGAGGTCGAATAACTAATTGAAGTTATCAGACAATGTTAAAGATTTATAATTGAAGTGGGCAACGGAAGGGGATGCGGTACATGTTCACTTATGTCGGTGGCCGGTCCTGGAATGCAGAGCCAGAGTCTCTGCCACCCACGAAGTCTGTTCTGCTCGAGTCTGGATCACAAGAGAGCGAGGCAACTGCCTTCTGCACTGCAGAATCCTCCAGCGCCCACACACGTGACCTGCATCCCACGCACGCTATTGAGTAAAGACGATGACGTGAATTCACTAGCAGTTTCAGCAGAGAACTCAAGGCGTCTCTTGTCAGTAGCTTTAACAAGACAGAACAGCCTCTGTTCCGAAAGGCAGGCAACTTGTGTGTGTGTGTGTGTGTGTTCGGGGAGAAACTTGTAATGATTTGGCTGTGCCTTTGTAAGAAACTTTTTAAACAAATTCCCCAAAATATTCATTGACTGCCTGACCCTGTACAGTACATTAATAGTCGGTGTTCACCACCTTCCTGTTTTTTATAGAGTCTTACTAGAACTCACCTATATACTATATCAGTATCTCTCTCTCTCTCTCTCTCTCTCTCTCTCTCTCTCTCTCTCTGTGTGTGTGTGTGTGTGTGTGTGTGTGTGTGTGTGTGTGTATGTGTGTGTTTGTGTGCCGCACGCGGGTACCTATGCACTCATCATCCTCCTTATGTCGCCGTTTGCATCGTCGTCAGTGTCCATCACAGTTCTTCCGTCACCTCCATCTTGCCATTGCCGATGTAGTCTCACCACCTCCATCTTCGCTTTCGCCGCTGCAGTCAACTCATTGCCGCCATCTTCAACGCTGTTGTAATCATCCTCTTCTGTCATCGTGATCATATCCCCCTGGATGTCACCAGTAATCACCATTTATTAATCTCGTATTTTAAGCTATAATGAACGCTTCTGCTACTTCCATCATTTATAACATCACCTCACCCACTCCAGCTAAGTGGGTAACTTCCTCATCACTCTAGATCTGCCATTCACTTCTCACTTTCATGTCCCCATCCGCAGTCACATCTTTCACTTACCTCACCCTTCTCACGACCTGTTCTCCACCTTCTAGCACTTACTTTGCCTATCCACCATAGCCAACAACGGCCAGTTCTGCAAAACCAACAAAAGCTCTGTGCTACGCCAGAAGACACACTTCTTGAAATCAAATCAAGAAAAAACCGCACAAAATCAGTCCAGAAAGAAGGACCTTCTACAATTCCCCAAATCCCACTCCATCCTATTACTCTGAAGAAACGGCAGAAGCCCCTAATGCAGATCTCACTGCCAGCACTATGACCAGAACACCCAAATTCACCCCAGTCCCTCACCTGCACCTTCTTCTACGGCCTTTCACACCTTCATCCCATCCCACACTGACCGCATACACTTAATGCCAAATCTGTCACTCTCGAAATTAGATTGCACATTCCTTGCAGCTGAGCAGGGTAACTACACAGCCTCAGGTACCTTGCCAGAGTTCGGGCGGCACCCCCCATCGGAGGTTCGAGTCCTCCCTCAGGCATGGGTGTGTGATGTTGTCCTTAGCGTAAGTGAGTTTAAATTAGATTACGTAGTGTGTAAGCCTAGGGACCGATGGCCTCAGAACTCTGGTCCCGTAGGAATTTACCACCACCTACCATCCTTCCAATTCCAACGCCACAACAATTTGGTCCTTATTAAATCCACAAATCCCATCTCCTACTCAGATATTTTCCTCAAAAACCCATGCATCACCTTTGGGCGCAGAAAGAGTCCTGATACGCAGCTGCCATCATAAAATCAAACCCCCCAAATCCCTCTCAAGTTCTTACTGTTGACAAAGTCCCCCCTTTATAGTGACCATCGCACAACCAGTTGTAAAAATCGACCCATCTTTCCTGACTGTATGACCATCCCACATCCTTAAACAATATCGAAGCCTCACCTCCGCTCCAGCTTGCAACACCTGCGATGATATCCTCATGACGTACTCTGCCAAATGCAAAGCCATGTCCCCACACGCAAAAACCAGAAATAACTGTAGCCATCCATTATTGGCAATACTGACCTCACGACTTATCTTAGAAGAAAGATTAAGGAAAGGCAAACCAACATTTCTAGCATTAGTAGACTTAGAGAAAGCTTTTAACAATGTTGACTGGAATACTCTCTTTCAAATTCTGAAGGTGGCAGGGGTAAAATACAGGGAGCGAAAGGCTATTTACAATTTATACAGAAACCAGATGGCAGTCGAGGGACATGAAAGGGAAGCAGTGGTTGGGAAGGGAGTGAGACAGGGTTGCAGCCTCTCCCCGATGCTATTCAGTCTGTATATTCAGCAAGCAGTAAAGGAAACAAAAGAAAAGTTTGGAGTAGGTATTAAAATCCATGGAGTAGAAATAAAAACTCTGAGGTTTGCCGATGACATTGTAATTCTGTCAGAGACAGCAAAGGACTTGGAAGAGCAGTTGAATGCAATGGACAGTGTCTTTAAAGGAGGGTATAAGATGAATATCAACAAAACCAAAACGAGGATAATGGAATGCAGTCGAATTACATCAGGTGATGCTGAGGGAATTAGATTATGAAATGAGACATTTAAAGTAGTAAAGGAGTTTTGCTATTTGGGAAGCAAAATAATTGATGATGGTCGAAGTAGAGAGGATATAAAATGTAGACTGGCAATGGCAAGGAAAGTGTTTCTGAAGAAGAGAAATTTGTTAACATCGAGTATAGATTTAAGTGTCAGGAAGTCGTTTCTGAAAGTATTTGTATGGAGTCTAGCCATGTATGGAAGTGAAACATGGACGATAAATAGTTTATAGAAGAAGAGAATAGAAGCTTTCGAAATGTGGTGCTACAGAAGAATGCTGAAGATTAGATGGATGGATCACATAACTAATGAGGGGGTATTGAATAGAATTGGGGAAAAGTGGAGTTTGTGGCACAACTTGACTAGAAGAAGTGATCGGTTGGTAGGACATGTTCTGAGGCATCAAGGGATCACCAATTTGGTTCTGGAGGACAGCGTGGAGGGTAAAAATCGTAGAGGGAGACCAAGGGATGAATCCACTAAGCAGATTCAGAAGGATGTAGGCTGCAGTAGGTACTCGGAGATGAAGAAGCTTGCACAGGTTAGAGTAGCATGGAGAGCTGCATCAAACCAGTCTCAGGACTGAAGACCACAACAACAACAACAACCATTATTTTGCTCATCCTGTCCGTTGTAATAACTGTTGGCACTCATCTCCCATTGCCAAAGACTCCTTCAGATTCCTGATCATCGTCCTTCAAAACATCCACCCCTTCCAACGACCACATACACTATAACTAATTTATCTTTCTTATCATAACACGCTAAATGTCAGTACCCAAACCATCCACTTCTGGAATTAAGTTCACTTTGTTTCCACTCGTGTCAGCACTGTTGCTTAAACGTCTCAAGCTGTCACCCACACAAGCCCGTCTCTAGACTCTCGTCATGGTGTGGCTGTACCACAACCACCTCCCTCTACCTACTAACGAGACTCTTTTAAGAATACTTGTCCTTGCACAATGTCCAAACGTTTATCCTAAATGAAAAGTTCCTCTAACCCTATCTCACAATCTGCAACATATCCCTGTATCTTCTTCCACTGTAGAGATAACCTCCTTCCCCTGATCAGAGGTGGAGCTTCAATCAGCCTCATAAGAATATCCCTGCAGGTAAACCTTTTGGGGTATAAGGTTGTGGTCTAGGAAACGCTTCTGTTATTGCAAGACTCAATGGAGAAGCTACGCTTCTGAAGATGTCCAGCGCTGTTCTGGACAAAATGTTAGGAATAGAAGAGTCTCATGGACCACAAACTTATACCCCTAAATGTACACCAGAAGCAATGTCATCTGTTTGTTCAATCATGAGAATATCCCCGTTTGGGCAGTAATCGTATCACACTTTCCCACTGAACACAGAATATACAGCCTCATCTTTAAAACCCCAATAATCCCATCCGTCATTAATTCATGGCCCACATTGCCCACAAGTTTCCACCTATATTGTCGCTGTTGACCCCAAAATCCTTCGAAGAACACCTGCAGATCTCCGGCTGTGGCATCATTTTCGAGACTCCCAGCAAGATGACATTGTTCCCATACCACAGCACACACATTCCTGAGAGCAGCACCACTCCAGGTGTCGTCCACGCGTATCTCAACCTTCTTGGATTCCTCACTACAAAGGACTCAATATGGTTGGAAATGACCACCCACCTGTTCTCCTGACCACCTTATACACACAAACTCATCCCTCATCTGTATGACACCATTCAAGACCCTGTCCAAAATTAGTTCTACTTCTATCCTAATTGTAATTCCTACCAAGAGTTTATAGATACACCGATTTCAGGAACCCTACGACTTCTGCCCCTCCTCCCCCCAGCCAAGCCTTCCTGCAGCATACCCTGTCAGCCACTATATCTGACAACATCCCTGCCAAGCTACATATTCTGATCACTCACTCTTCCCAGAAAGCCCTACACCTTCCAAGAGAATCCCGACACTTAAGCCAGTCCTTCCTGTGGACTGATGACTGGGATAGAATCACACACACTACCGGCAAGTACAGGGACGCCGGAATTCGTGCGATGCATGCACCAGGTTCAACGCTACTTTCCCCACAAACTCTTCCAACTCCTGAAAAGCATTCTACTGACTCAACAGTAGTTATCCCCTCCATCTTTACCTGCTCCTCCACAACAACCATCCATTACCAATAACCTGGGGAAAGCTGATCACTTTGCATCCTATGTTTCTGACATCTTCTCAACCCTAATTCCGAACTCAAATACCACTTTCCCACCCCTGGTTCCATGTTCCAGTACTTTCACAGTATATCACAAGTAGAATTAGTACACCAATTACAGCACATGAATATTTGTGTAGGACTTCGAACACAACGGTAAGGGGAGATGGCTACAGAATGATGCGGCAACTGTCGTCTTAGGAAAGATGGAGAGGAGCGGAAATAATAATTGGCGAACAAGCTGAAACCGTGAACAAGAGATTTGATTAACTCGTGTTTCTCCAAAAGTATAAAGACTCAATGCAAATGATACAGCAATAATCAGGCTCCTGCTATTTCAGTGCCCACAAGGATAGAGCTCTCTGTGCTGAAATACGAACTATGGCAATGGAGCCTTGACTAGGGGGCGTCTGCGCAGTCTCACGTGGTGAAAGGGCTTCGAACGCAAGTGCGGCAGAGCGGCTGCCGCCGGCGATCCAGAACTGCGGCTGCAGAGGGCGCTCATAGTCCAGTCACTGGCTGTGTGGCTCAGCGGATGCACATATTTGGGTCCATCCCTGCCCGACCGCTATCTGCGTCACACGGAAACTTGCAATTCCATTGCCGGCTGTGAGAGCCATGAGGTGGTATCGAGTCGTGATACCACAGATAAAAAAAAAGTACTTTCAAGAAAACGTAACAAGTCCACAGGTCAGTCCTGTATTACCCAGTGAAATCGCAAAGAATGCACTCTCTCTCCTATACAGTTACCTTTTAGCTCTTTATACCTCTATCCAAACAAAAGATTATTAACCTGGAATGCGGAAAACTTCCCTAATTCTACTTTTCCTCAACCTACATAAAACCACTATTGATGCGTTATCCTACCGCCCCACCTTCGAATCCATCCTCACCTGCACCATTTATGAAAAGCTGAACCAGCACCATTTCCTTCCCATTAACGACTGTGATTTCCATGCCACAGTCTCCTCCCATGACGAACTCTCGCGCCTCACCCTATCGCATTAGCTCAACACCAGTAAACGCACTGTTTTTGTTCCCTACGACCTAGCGAAAGATTACGATCTTGTGTGGCCTTCGGGTCTCCTTTCCAGACTCCAGACTTATGCATCTACAACTTCATCATACTCCGCAATCCACCTAACGATGTGTAGCGACGGGTACTTTTGGTGTCACTATCAGATGCCCCTTTCCTGTTCCGTTCGCCAATGAACGTGGGAAGAATGATTGATGGTAAGGCTCTGTACTAGCTCTAATTTCCCGAATTTTCACGTCTTGGTCTCTTCGCAAGTTGTGTGGGATGAAGTAACATGTTGTCCGAGCCTTCTCCGAAAGTGTCCTCTCGATATTTCAGTAGAAAACCTCTCGGTAAAGCACAACGCCTCTCTTGTAGCGTCTGCCACTGCAGTTTGTGGTGCTTCTCCCTAACGCTCTCGCGCTGTCGAAACGATCTTGACGAAACGCTCCGCTCGACGTTGGATTTTCTCGATTTCTTGTATCAGTCCTACTTGGTAAGATTCACAGATTGATCAACAGCACTCAAGAATCGGTCGAACAAGCATGTTGTAAGCCGTAAGCCACATCCTTCGAGAATGAGTTAAATTTCCCTAAGATTCTCCCTACGAATTTCAGTCTTGCATCTGCTTTTTCTACTGATTGTGTTATATGCTCATTTCACTTAATGGCGCTGCGGATAGTTACTCATAAATATACAGGGATTATCCGGGAACTAAGGTTACAAGACATGGAATATCTGTGGGGAAAGTTGGTACCACTGCCGTATAGGGGGAAGCCAGAGAAAGGAACGAGCATTCCCAGCGACCAGTAGCTCCACGACAGACTGTGACTGTTAGAAACGACCGTTTTCATTCCGGCTACCGCCAAGTGCGTAGAGCGCGCCATATTTCGCTACCGAAATGCTGAGGGCATGAAAGCCGCTGCGATTCATCATGAAGTTGTTTCAAATATGGAGAGGACGTAATGTCAAGACAGCACGTGATGAAATGAGTAGAGAATTTAAATTTTGGAAGGACAGAAATGTACGATGAAGTCAGAAGCTATCTGTTGTGACTGGTGATGTTGTGCAGAAAATGGAAGAACATCTTCTCTTATTGCCTTTCGACAATTGACGACTGCATGCAGTATGCCCAAACATTTCACGAAATCTTGTTCATGAAATTGTAACTGATCGACTAAATTATGGCAAACTGTGTGCGCGCTGGGTGCCAAAGATACTTACCGAAGCACACAAAATGAACAGTAAATGACGGTCTCGAATTTCTTGACTGTTTTGAGACAGAAGGCGAGGCATCTCTCAACTCTATAATGACAGGAGATGAAAGTTGGGCTTATCACCATACTCCTGATAGAAAACGGTAGTCAATCCAGTGGCACCATACTCATTCTCCTTCAGGAAAAAAATTTCAAAACTCAGCCAACAGTAAGGGAAATTACGGTGTCAGTGTTTTGGAACAGAAAAGGGGTTCTGCTCATTTATCTTTGGGAAAGAGGTGAAACAAGAAATGCTACAAGATGTAGTGAGACCATGAAGATACCTCGCAGAGACATACAAACCAAACTTTGTGGATGCTGCCAACGGGAGTCTGTCCTCTTCATGACAACGCGCGTCTGCACACGGCTCATGCAACACATGAATTGTTGATTTCGTTTGGCTGGGATGTTCCAAGCCACCCCTCTGAAGCCCCGATCTCGCACCTAGTGAATATCATCTAATCACTAAATTTAAGGAACACCTCCGTGGAATATACTTTTTCGACGACTAAGAGGTGAAAATCTAACTGAAAACTGTATGAAAAAGGTGGCGGGAGACTTGTATGAGAAATGAATCAAAAAACTCGTCCCAAGCTTGTCAAAATCTATAGAGGTAAATGGCGACTATGTAGAGAAATAATGCAGGACGAACACAACAATGCTTGTAAATTTATTAAAGTGAAATCATTTTTTGTACTTGAAAAATTAGACAGTTTGAGTTGACGGTTAATTGAGTTCATGGTTCAGAGTAGTTTCAGGGGTAAGACAAGGCTGCAACCTGTTTCCTCTGTTGTTCAAATTATTTATGGATCATATGTTGAAAACAATAGACTGGCTGGGTGAGATTAAGATACGTGAACACAAAATAAGCAGTCTCGCATATGCGGATGACTTAGTTGTGATGGCAGATTCGATTGAAAGTTTGCAAAGTAATATTTCAGAGCTAGATCAGAAATGTAAGGACTATGGTATGAAGATTAGAATCTCCAAAACGAAAGTGATGTCAGTGGGAAAGAGATATAAACGGATCGAGTACCAAATAGGAGGAACAAAGTTAGAACAGGTGGACGGTTTCAAGTACTTAGGATGCGTATTCTCACAGGATGGCAACATAGTGAAAGAACTGGAAGCGAGGTGTAGCAAAGCTAATGCAGTGAGCGCTCAGCTACGATCTACTCTCTTCTGCAAGAAGGAAGTCAGTACCAAGACTAAGTTATCTGTGCACCGTTCAATCTTTTGACCAACATTGTTGTATGGGAGCGAAAGCTGGGTGGATTCAGGTTACCTTACCAATAAGGTTGAGGTCACGGATATGAAAGTAGCTAGGATGATTGCAGGTACTAGTAGATGGGAACAACGGCAGGAGGGTGTCCACAATGAGGAAATCAAAGAAAAACTGGGGATGAACTCTATAGATGTAGCAGTCAGGACGAACAGGCTTAGATGGTGGGGTCATGTTACACACATGGGAGAAGCAAGGTTACCCAAGAGACTCATGGGTTCAGCAGTAGAGGGTAGGAGGAGTTGGGGTAGACCAAGGAGAAGGTACCTGGATTCGGTTAAGAACGATTTTGAAGTAATAGGCTTAACATCAGAAAAGACACCAATGTTAGCACTGAATAGGGGATCATGCAGGAATTTTATAAGGGGGACTATTCTTCAGACTGAACGCTGAAAGGCATAATCAGTCTTAAATGATGATGATGAAAGATTCTTGTAACCTTACTTTCCGGAATAGCTTCGTAATACGGAAGATACAGTTTTCATCAATTTGTGGTCATCAGTGTAACTGTATAACATTGGATTTCTTTTCTTGTGTACGCGCAATATGTTACGTTTACTATCTTTGTCAACTGTCTGAGACTGCAACATTCATAAATATTCTGCGGGTCATTCTAGTCATCCATGCTGTTTAATGACGTTGCTTCTTTGTTATAGGCAACTGTATATTATGCTAACAGTCTTAAAGAGATTCCGAGGCTTTTTGCTAGGTCATTTATATGGATTAGATTTAGTAACAGTAGTATTACAGTTCCATGGTGTACAACGGAACTATCTCTGTCGACTTCTTTTCCGTTAAGAGCGACGTTTTGAGTTCTGTCTGTAAGGAAGTCTTGTGCCCAGCCGCAAATCTGCTATGATATTCAGTAAGGTCATACATTTTCACCAAGTGGCAGTGAGGGACGGTGTCAAATGTCTTCTTGAAGTCAAGGAAAACGGTATCAACCTGAGCGCCGTTGTGGATTTTATGCAGAAACAAAGCGAGCTGAGTTTCCCAAGATCTCTGTTTGCGGTATCGATGTTGATTTTTTATGACGGTGATTTTAGTTCTCCATAAACATTATTATGTGTGAACACAAAGCATGTTCCATAATTTTACGACAAATTAACGTCAACGATATAAGTCTTTAATTATGTGCGTCTGTCCTATAACCCTTCTTCAAAACGAAAAAGGTTCCGCGTTTTTCCCCCAGTAACTAGGTACCGTTCGTTGCTCCAACGATTTATTATAAACTGCTGCTAGAAGGGGAGCAAGTTCTTCCGAGTAATCTCTGTAGAATCTTCTAGATATCTCGTCTGGTCGTAATAAGTCTCCACAACTAAGCGATTACAGCTGTTTTCTGTTCTGTGAAGAGTTATCCTACTATCTGGCGTTTCAACGTTCCTATGATGATTGCAAGAGGGGATTGGCTTTTTTCCCTCCCAGCATGCTATTTCCCTGAGGGGAGTCGTTACCTGCCTAATGTTGGAGCTGCCAAAGACTCGAATTCGTGCCTCGTCCGGATTAGGCATCACTTGTGGGCATCAATTATGTACTTTGTCACTATTCACAATATCGATTCCGTAGCTTCCATCCCACTCCAGGTGCGCCTCAAGGCTCTGTCCTCTCTCATCTCTCTCATCTCCTTTATCTCCTCTACACTGCCAATATGCCCAAACTTCCACCCACCAGTCCACCTCCTACTGTATGCTGATGACATCTTTTCCATCGCCCTCTATTCTACGCTCCAGAACACCAACAATAAATTAAAAACCACTTCAATCGTTTTATCTACCAGTGCCACCACCAAGTGAGGTGGCGCAGTGGTTAGCACACTGGATTCGCATTCGGCAGGACTAGGGTTCAAACCCGCGTCCGACCATGAGTTAGATTTTCCATGATTTCCCCCCATCGCTTCAGGCAAATGTCAGGATGGTTACTTTGAAAGGTCGTTGCTGATCTCCTTGCCAATCCTTCCCTAATTCGATGGGACTGATGACCTCTCTGTTTGGTCTCCTTCCATGAATCAATCAACCAACCAACTAATGCAACCAATGGCTACTGAAGGTCGACCCCTCTATAACGAAGGCAGTAATTACAGGATGAACCATACGCACCTTGTGCTTCCATGTCTTCTGCCTTACGGTCTATGATTGTGCTATCCAGTTGACTAAGAGACTAAAATATCTTGCATTAATCATCGACCTGCATCTAAAATGGAAACCACACCTAATAGCTGTGCAGTCCTAAACTATCGATTGCACACCGAACAGCGCATCAACAAGGCAGTGTGACCGGCGCGCCAGTGAAAGGAGCAGGCTGGGCCATATCTCCAGGAAGACAGAGTTCAGCGCACCCCATCAACGCTGACCGAACTAGCCGGCCATCGCCGGTCGGGCTCAGTTCGGTCACCGACTTCGACAGCGTCGGTACCGTGTAATAAAGAGGCGATACTGAGCCTGCGTTTTGCGAGTAGTAATAGAGAAATGTAATTTCATGCAGGAGGAATAGGAAGTACATTAAGCCACTTCATAACGAAATGTTAAGCTATGTTTCCTTCCTTTTTAGAAATAAAGTGTTATATTAATTTGGAAGTCCTTGTACAGATCATTTTGAATTCTCTCCTACCCTGGTTGTGTCGGTGCTCGTTGCCACAGCAGCCGACACGACACTAACCATCCGACCAAAGGGGATGTTTCTTCTCTGGGCAGGGCAGTCGTTGTAGAAATCCTACAAACAGAGCCCCACAGACAGAGATAGGGTCGCGAGTCGAGCTTGGGTAGCTCAGCTAGTGAGCACTTGCCCGCGAAAGGCAAAGGTCCCGAGTTCGAGTCTCGGTCCGGCATACAGTTTTAAACTGCCACGAAGTTTCATACCTGCGCACACTCCGCTGCAGAGTGAAAATTTTATTCTAGAGCCCCATATATATCTCCATTAGCTTTATTACAATTAATCCATAGGAGAGCAGGCCACCGTCGAACAGGAGATTACATTTCCTAAAATAGTGTACACCACATACTAACACGTCACAATTCCCATGTTTATCACTTAAACCAAAAATTGCATTCAAATGATCTGCAGAACAGTCTACTTTTAAGTCAGTGGGCACATCAGCAAATTCTCGCCAAACAGAACTTCTACCCAGATACTGTTTTTACCGATGAATACTCTTAAACAAGGTAAAGGTAAATACAATGTACATGCATTATTGGTCCAGCAAAAACGCAAGATGTAGTAGACAACTGAAGGAACAGTGTGAACGTAGACGGTAACCTACACATATAAATGTGTGTCTGCTCCAACGGATGAATTATGAATTCTATACCACACCATGGTCTGTTTGTCAGACAGTAGACCAATCCCGTATCTACGTACTGTTTAACCTAACCTTGTGGATGCCACCGTGTACGGGAAAGATATTATCGTAGCATCACCTCGAAAGAAGTTAAAATATTTGTTATCATTATTTATCATTTTTCCCGTCATTATAATATGAAAGAATGGTTTCACTAGCCCGATACCACAATATTTTATTATTATCTGTTATCTGTCACTATGTGTTCTGTATGTACAATGGATGATTAATTTGCACAGTACCTACATACCGCGTTGCTCCATACTGGCTGAATTCTCAGGTCTACTAATACTTTAAACGTTTCAGCCACGGGATATAAAAGCTGACACAACACTAGCACCCACCTGTCTGACTAAATAACGGTGCTTTCAACTCCCGAGACCACGATTTCTTCGAGGTTAGTACTCCTTGTCAAGTCACGCTGACGGAACATGTCCAACTGCATCGGAAATATGTATCAACAGGGGATAGGCAAAATAATGTGCACACCTGTACTTATTTTAAAATGGATTATTAATAAAGGGTTGGACCCCCATTTTCCCGTAACACAGCTGCGAGTCTTCTTGAAATACTGACATAAAACGTTTCTGTAGTCTCCAGTGGAATGTTAGGCCACTTTTCGATCAGAACCTCTTCTAACGTCTGCTCCTGAACCTGCGCTCCAATACGCCAAAAAGGGTTCGACAATGTTAAATTCTGGAGGCTGTGCTGGCCAGGGAAGACGCTGCAGTTTAGTTGCATGCTCCTCGTACCACGACTGTACTGTCCTGGCTATATGGATGGGTGCATTATCGTCCTGAAACATGGCATCATTTTTGGGGACCGACATTTAAATCATGTTGTGCACCTGATCACCTAAAATGCTCACACCATTGTTGGCTGTAAGATGGCTTTTGAAGGTAACTGTGGGACCAGCAGAATACCTTTATATTGCTGCTCACACCCTCAAACTTCCACCTCCATGCTTGAACTTTGGAATCAAGCGATCAGGATTGTAGGCTTCTTTTGGCGTTCTGCAGACGTAAACCCGGCCCGATGCTGGAAATGACGAAATCTCTTGACTCGTCGGGCCATATGACGTGTTTCCACTGATCATCCATCCAGGATTTATGCTCCCGGTACCATGTTTTACGATTCTTTGCGTTGGGTGTCGTCAATAATGGTTTCGGTATAGCCGCTCGTCTATGAATATTTGCATTATGGAGTTCTCGGCGGACAGTGTCGATAGATACGGGGTCTGGAAGATGAATATTGATCGCTACAGTTACTTTAGCAGTTGTAGTTTTGTGTTGTTTTTACACAATTCGTATTAGCGTACGACGCTCTCTGTCATTTAGTTTTGATTTGCGCCCTCTATTACGTTTACACGATGACATCTTTTCATGTTTTGTGTGGGTTGTCATGAATGTTGTAACAGTTGCTCTTGAAACATGAGTTCGCTGTCTTGGTTACTGATGTTCCAGCTAATCGGGACCACGCAGTATTCCCTCTTTGGAACAATGTTTGGTCTTTCGTTGCTCGTCGACCTTGGTCTCTGAATGCAAATACGAAGTGTGCAGTGCTCTAAGAAACCTTGACTTATGCCTCGTCCGTACTGAACACGCGCAGTGCAGAGCGCCACGTGCCTTACCTGCGTTGTTGGCCATCAAACACAACCAGCCCATTACTACCACTTTTCACATTATTTTGGCTATCTCATATACTTTAGCATATCCTTCAGCTGAAGGCTATTTCCCACATTTATTCTCGTTAAAATGTGACTGGAATATGTTCCATGCATATAACTCACGCAGAATCATTCAGGAGATAGGTCACTAGGTCTGTCGCTGCTTATTGACTCTGCTGTGTTTCCAGGGGCATCATTGTCTTCATCGACCTACTGGTCTGTATTACCAAACTGCTTCAGCTTTTCTACACCCAGGCATGCGTTGCAGGTGCTTTAGCTAGTTATTTCTCTTCTTCATTACTTTTTATTACTGTATCAGTGAGTAGGGTGATGTTAATAACATCAGTAAATTTCTTAACGAGACAACGATTCGTTATTAGGAAGGCAGGACGTGTGTGAGCTACCATGAAGAGCCTAGTGACACGCTCAGAATCAACGGCAAACCAGCACCAACAGATAGTTCAAGTATACACGACGATTTCACAAGGAGAAGATGAAAAATTATTTACACGATAACAATGAACCGGAATCTCAGTACTTAAATGGAGATGAAAAAATAATAACCATGGAGGACTGAAACGTTGTAGTAGCGAAACTGAGTAAAAGAGGAGAAATACTAAGTACTGCAACAAATTTTCGCTAGTGAACGATTAAACTATTTAAGAATACAAGCTGGAGTACCCGTAGAACGCCCTGAGACACGAGAAACATATTGTGGGGTTACATCTTTGTCGAACGCAGACTGCGAAATCTGATACTGTATTTTAAGGCATCCTCAGGGGCGGATAGAAGCGCAGACCGCAATTTAGTAATAGTAGCACTAGTAGCCGGAGCTTAAGAGAAGAGTTCGGTAGATCCAGTGTGGAAACAAGTGGAATGATGAAGTGATAAGAACTCATGATTTCTGAGGTTGTAAGTACTTTGAATAAATACAACTAGTTCAGTTGAAGAGCAACTGAATATCTAAGAAGGACAAACATAGAAACTGGAGGGACAAATCTAGCAACATGTATGGTTACGCATAAGAAACTTGGGGAACAGAAAAAGTGTTTCCTTGAGGAAGTCGAAAGGAATACACAGTTTCAGCTTATAGAACAGTCAAAAGTTAAGGCAGTTTTCACATCGAGCTTGGTAGTGGAAGCAAGAAATACGAGGAATGAAAATATATTCAAAGGATGTTGCGGCCTCGAAACAGTGTTAGACTATGAAAAATTTTCGAAATAGAAGCAAGCCAAAAGTAAACACGCGTAATACATAATATTTACAATAACAGAAGTGGAAAAATAAGACTAGAACACCAAACAAAAATTTCTGGTATTAAAAAAAGTAACACAATCATACAGTTTTCACCCTACTGCTCAGTCTGTACATCAGGGTAGTAATAACGAATAATGATACAGGAGTGAGATAAAAATTTAGGGTAAAAGAATATCAACGATAAGATATGCTGAAGGCGTTGATATACTCGGTGAAAGTAAGAGAGAACTGCAAGATCTATTGAATGGAATGAGTAATCTAACGAGCAAGAAATATTGACTAAGAGGAAACAAAGAATGCGAACGAAACAAGGAGAAAGAGAAATAAGATCAACGGTAAACCAAATATGAAAGTTGGCTGCCACGAAATAGAGGAACGAAGTGAGAGGGTTATGACAAGCAAGCAGGCACAGCAAAAACAGGTCATTTTTCTGCTAGTATCAAAACTAAGCCTTAACTTGAGGTCGGGGGACTGATGACCTCAGATGTTAAGTCCCATAGCGCTCAGAGCCATTTTGAACTTGAAATCGAAATTTCTCAGAACGTGTTTGTGGGGTACAGATTTGCCTGATAGTGACTCATAGGCTGTAGGGAAACAGCAAAAGAAGAGAACTGAAAGGTCTGAGTCGTATTGCTGTAGAAGGATGTTTCTGTGTCGCCTGTTAGATTTACATTATATTTTTATTTTGCATGATGCGACGTTTCGGTTGTGTAGCTACTTTTGTGGTGTCACCGCTAGACACCACACTTGCTAGGTGGTAACTTAAATCGGCCGCGGTCCTGTAGTACATGTCGGACCCGCGTGTCGCCACTGTGTAATCGCAAACCTAGCTACCTCATTGTGTCTATGCTGTATGAAATAGACACAACATTAATTGGCGACGAGTAAAAGAGTTTGTATTAATTCGTTTGTGTCATGGCTTCGCCACAATCTCCAGATGTACTGTCCGAATTTTTTTGCTTGCAGAATCAGCAGACGCAGGCGTTATTGGAAGCCCTTGGACAGCTCGTCCAGGGTCAACGTGCGCTGCAAACCGATGCGGCAGCCGCCGTTTCTTCGCTACCGCTGCCACAAAACGCTGTTGCACCTCCCTTTCGGCCATACGTGGCGGCCGAAGAGTCGTGGACTGAGTGGTCCCGACAATTTGCCTTCCATCTAGCAGCCTACAGAATCCAAGGTAACGAGCGGCAGCCGTTTTTGCTTTCTTGTGTCGGTGTGTCTACCTACCGTGTGATTGTGAAATTGTTTCCCCGACGCGACGTAGCAACTCTGTCCTACGAAGAAATTTTGTCTGCTTTAGATGCCTACTTCAAAGAAACAGTTAATGTGGTTGCAAAACGGTATACGTTCTTTCGTACAAAACGTACGGCCGGTCAGACTAATAGGGAGTGGGTTGCAACTTTGCAAGGACTTACTAGGGAGTGTGCATTTGAATGTGACTGTGGACTTCCTTATTCAGATACTATGGTGCGTGATGCAATAGCACAGAACGTTTCTGATGTTCGCATACGGGAACAGATTTTGAAACTCGTAAATCCCTCCCTTCAACAAGTGATAGACATATTGGATAGGCAAGACACACTTGACTTTGCTCAGGAATCATTTGAAACTTCGCCAGCCGTGTGTCACATTACCCGGCCCGCCGGCCGCGCTGCCCGGGACGCTACACGGCCCTCGCGCCCGTCCGCACAGCAGCGGCAGCCTAGCTCGCAAACACGTGCGCCGCGTAAGCAAGCAACTGCAGTGAAATCATGCCCGCAGTGTGCAACTAGACATTCGCGTGAAAATTGCCCGTCACGCCAAGCTATTTGCTTTTACTGCCAAAAGAAAGGACATGTTCAAAGTGTTTGCCAAAAAAAGCTTAGATCAGACAATCACAATAATTCCAGGCCCTTTGCTTCGCGCCGGAATCGAACCCAAGACAATCAGGCTCGTGGACCTTCGCCCATGGACATTCATGTAGTTCATTCCCACCCGTCCAGTGACACTTTAGCTAACAGTGACTGTGTTCGTCCCACCCAAAGTGTGCGTCGACGTCGCCGGAATTCCCGTAAAGTCGCAAGTGCTTCTGTCCCTGTCTCAGTTCAAATTGCAAGTGACAGTCGCTCTTGTCGTCAGCAGGACAATAAACTTTTTGTGGACTTAGACTTTGAAGGCAAAGTGATCCCATTCCAGCTCGATACGGGAGCTGCAGTTTCATTGCTCAATCACGACACGTACAAACAATTGGGCCAACCGCCATTGCGTGCCGCAAATGTTAACTAGTTACTCAGGACAGCAGATCCCTGTGTTAGGACAGTGCAGCCTTCTTGCAACATACAAGGGACAGACAAAACTTGTATCATTTTACGTTCTTCGTTCTACTTCTAGTGCAGTGAACTTGTTTGGTTTAGATTTGTTTCAATTGTTTAATTTGTCTATAGTAAATCAGGTCCTATCAGTGAATCAGACTGTGCCTTCCGCCAGTGTTTCTAGTCTTTGTGAAGAATTTGCAGACATTTTTGCACCGGGCCTTGGTTGCACTAAGAACTATGCTGCACATTTGGAATTGAAAGACAACGCGCAACCGAAATTTTTCAGAGCGCGCAATGTTCCCCACGCATTGCGTGATGAGGTCGCAAAAACATTGCACGATTTAGAATCTCAAGGTGTAATTGAACGTGTGCAGGCTTCTCTCTGGGCCTCACCCTTAGTAATTTTGCCGAAACCTTCCGGAAAATTGAGACTTTGTGTGGACTTCAAGGCAACTGTGAATCCACAACTAGTGACTGCTACTTTTCCTTTACCCCGCCCGGAAGATCTTTTTGACAAACTGTGCCCGGGAAAATATTTTTCAAAATTGGACCTCGCCGATGCGTACTTGCAGATACCTGTGGACGCAGACTCCCAGCGCGTCTTAGTGGTACACACGCATCTTGGCTTGTATCGCATCAAAAGACTGCCATTAGGGTGTGCATCCACACCTGCTTTCTTTTAGCATTAATTCCAAACAGGTTTGTGCGCAATGCTTCTTCCATTTCAGCTCCGCTTCATCGCTTACGCCGTAACGGTGTTCCCTTCGTCTGGACGACGGAATGCGAACGCGCCTTTCGCCAGTTGAAATCGGCGTTACTTTCAAATACTTGCCTTACGCCATTCGATCCCCAGAAACCCCTTTTGTTGATGGTAGATGCATCGGATTTCGGGATCGGTGCTGTGCTTGCGCACAAAGATGGCTCGCATGATCGCCCTATTGCCTTTGCGTCAAAATTGCTCTCATCTGCGCAAAGAAATTATTCACAAATAGAGAAAGAAGCTTTAGCTCTCGTGTTTGGTGTTACCAAGTTCCATGACTTCTTGTATGGTCGTCACTTTACCATCATCACGGACCACAAACCTTTGACATCGCTTTTTCATCCGAACAAGCCTGTACCTCCACGTACGGCGCAGAAATTCATTCGCTGGTCGCTTTTTCTCTCGCAGTACCGCTACGATATCTTGTATCGGTCCACTGCTAAGCACGGAAACGCTGATGCGTTATCCCGTTTGCCTGTTGCTGAGGATAAAGCGTTCGATTCTTCCGAACTTGCTTGCATGTTCATTGATTCGGAAGCCGATGACGTGGTCGCATCGTTTCCGATTGATTTTCGTCGTGTAGCTACAGCCACAGCTGCTGACCCTGTCCTTGCTACTGTTTTGCGTTTTGTTGCTACGCAATGGCCCTTGTCGAAGTCACGGATCGCGGATCCGTTGGTTCGCCGTTTTTTTGCTCACAAGGAGAGACTTTTTGTACGACGTGGTGTTTTGTTGTTGCGTTCCGATAATGATCAGTCCAGAGTCGTGGTCCCACGTTCGTTACAGTCCTCTGTCTTAAAGCTTCTCCACCAAGGACATTGGGGTATAGTGCGTACGAAACAACTTGCTCGTCAGCACTGTACTTGGTTCGGAATCGATGCTGCGATTACGAATATGTGCTCCTCTTGCGTGGCGTGTGCCGAACAACAATCCGCACCGCCGCGGCAATTCTTTGCATGGCCGAAAGCCACTTCCCCTTGGCAACGATTGCATATCGATTTTGCTGGTCCATTCTGGAATGCTCGATGGTTGGTTGTGGTCGATGCTTTCAGTAATTTTCCTTTTGTTGTCCGGCTGTCTTCCACGACGTCTTCTGCCACAATCCAAGCCTTGTCTGCTATCTTTTGCATTGAAGGTCTTCCGCAGACTATTGTTTCCGACAATGGCCCACAATTCATGTCCGCAGAATTTCAGTCATTCTGCAAGGCCAATGGTATTCAACATCTGACGTCCGCGCCGTTTTCGCCTCAGTCAAACGGTGCCGCTGAACGATTGGTCCGGACTTTCAAGTCACAGATGTTGAAATTGAAAGAATCGCATTCTCGGGAAGACGCTTTGTTGCTCTTTTTGTCTTCATATCGCTCTCAGCCTCGCGATGGTCGCTCGCCGGCTGAATTGCTCCATGGTCGATCTCATCGCACCCTGATGTCTTTGCTGCATCCGCCGCATCAGGTTCCTGTGCAGCGGCAGACTCCGGTTTTTGCTCCTGGCGACGTTGTCTATTATCGCAACTATCGCGGTTCACAGCGTTGGCTCGCAGGGCGCATTCTTCGCTGCCTCGGCCGCGCGATGTATTTGGTTTTGGGGGCCTCTGGTGAGGTGCGTCGGCATCTCAATCAGCTGCGCCTCTGTCGTCGCCTGGGTTCTGCCGCTCCCCGTCTGCTTTCAGCGACGGAGCCGTCAGGTCAGCGCCCTGGGGACCCATCTACTGGCTCGCCTCATCCCCAGGTGTTACCGACGATGCCTTCCATTTTGCCCCATGGCGTCGCGCCGCCGCCGCAGCAGCCGCCGCAGCAGCCGCCGTCGGCGCCGCCCGCAGTGGACGCGTCGCTGCAACCGCATGGCGCCTCCCTGGGTCACGCGCCGCCGCTCGCTTCCCGTGACCAGCCGTCCTCCGCCATGGACCTCTTGCCCGCTCTGGACCAGATGTCGTCTTCGCCCGTCGGGTGCTCCGACCACATGGAGGTCGACCCTTCGGCCCCTCCTGTCTCATTACGTGCGCATACACCTCATGTTGACGTGCACCCTGGACTAGGTTTGCAGGCGTTTCCTAGCTCCCCTCGGACCGAATGGCCGGGTGCGGGTGGCACGGCCTCGCCTGTTGTTAGGCTCCCCACCTCATCGCATACGTCAACATGGGGTCCTCCCCACGGCGGGCGGAAGCCTTATCTCACGACCGTTCGCCGATTTGCGGGGGAGGAATGTGGTGTCACCGCTAGACACCACACTTGCTAGGTGGTAACTTAAATCGGCCGCGGTCCTGTAGTACATGTCGGACCCGCGTGTCGCCACTGTGTAATCGCAATCCTAGCGCCACCACATGGCAGGTCACAAGACACGGACTAGACCTCGCCCAGTTGTACGGACGACATAGCTTGCGATCAGACGTACGAAGCTTTCCTCTCATTTGCCGAGAGAGATTGAATAGCCTTCAGCTTAGTCCATAGCTACTACCTAGCAAGGCGCCATTTGTATCAGTGCTTATAGCGTACTAATATTCAAGAGAGATGTATTCCAACAAGAGAATAAAGATAAGTATTAAACGCATCTACGTACTTTTCCTCTTATTCATTAATAAGTTTCATGTTCCAGAACTTCAAGCCCGTCTGCGTTAGTTTAGCGTGCACCTAGCTACCTCATTGTGTCTATGCTGTATGAAATAGACACAACAACTTTTACACAAAATGTTTAACCCTCCTAGTACCACTGGGGTCAATATGACCCCACAAGCAATTTTGAATGATGAAGAGTAATTAGGAGATATACCGTCTAATGACGATGAAGAGATTGATGCTATTATTTATTTTATTTATCCTACTCAAGATTCTGATGAAAATGTTGGAGATTTGGAAACTCTACTTCCTGAAGTTGCTGACATCTCAAATCAGAATGTTTTCAAGTTATCTACAGTATGTTTGCGAAAACTTTAATTATAGTACTAATAATAATAATAATAATAATATGTAAGTATATATGTAAAGTAGTAATCCCATTTTCTTCAGGTCGAGAAATGGAAATGAAACATGGGGAGAACATCCTGTTAGGTAACATGGGGGACAGCCAGTACGAAATATATGGGAGACAGCTCCAGGTCCCACGAGGCATACTGTAAGGAACGAAAATACTGTGCAGTCAGCATTTGAATTATTTATGAAGTCCAGCATTTTCGAGTTCATTTTGAAGTGTATCAACGAAGAAGGTAACATTACTTTCGGTGACAAATTGACAGATCTTGACAGAGAAGAATTTGAATGCTTTCTTGGCCTGCTTATTCCTGCGGGAGTGTACAAAGGTCACAATGAGGGCTTAAAGAATTTATGGAATGAAGTGTATGGCCTATCTATTTTCAATAGTTCTAAGGCAAGGAACCCCTTTACAGAATTATCACGTTGTGTTCGGCTTGGTGACGCTCAGCACCGATAACAGAATCGTAGCCCTGATAAATTGGCTCCTTTAAGGGATTTATCTAAAGAGTGGGTAAGCACATTACATGATGCATACGAATCACACGAGAATATTACAGTTGATGAACAACTGGTAACTTTTAGTAGTAGGTGTTCATTTCCCCAGTACATCCGCTCAGAACCTGGAAAGAACGCGATAAAGATATGGGCTGCATATGACATCAGTAATTACTATGTCACACACCCGCAGGTGTACACAGGAAAGGGTGAAGGCCAGCCTAGGGAAATCAATGAGGGAAAAAGAGTAGTGTTAGAATATTTATCTGGGAGTGATAGAAATATCACAACAGATAATTTCTTTGCAAGTTTGGAGTTGGCGTGAACTAGCTGCAGAATTTATCGAAGCAGCTTCATGTCTCTTTGCATTCTAGTAATCAGCTACAAGTCTCCTATTGCCCAAAAAAGGGTAGGATAATGACAATGCTGAGTACTATGCATTTCAGAGAGCAAATAGGTGACGGTGAATCAGAAAAACTATTATAATCCTAGACTATAATGCAAGTAAATCAGGTGATCAGGTGTAGACACAATGGGCAAGTTAGTCAGAACCTACACCACAAAACGTATGACAGGAAGATGGACCATGGTTATATTTCATAATATTTTATAAATTAGTTCCCTATATGCTTTCATAATTTGGCTGGACTTAAATCCTGACTGGAATAAAAGAAGATCCACTACAAAAGAAGAGAATTTCTTGTGGGACTGTGAACAAGTCTAGTACAGAAAAAGTAAAGTCGGCGCAGGAAAGCTTCTCTTCCTCGTCTTCCTTCTTCAGCAGAAGTGCATACGGAGGCAAATCGTGAACGGTGCTCCCTATGTGAACGTTCAGTGGATGGAAAACATTCAGAAATGTGCAGAAGATGCTTTTCTTTTGTCTGTCTTTGTTTTAAATGAAAGGAGTTCCTTTGTTTTAAATGTGACCATCTATAAGATCAAGGATTAAGACAAGATTTGTATGTGCTTACATACATTACCTGGTTTCAATAATTAATGTATGCTTTGACTTCAGTTAATTAATATAAATAAAATACTTCCAATATATCCAGTGTTAATTACTTGGGGTCATATTGACTCCAGCGGTACTCAGTGTAACAAAAATATTCTGCTATTAGGAGGGTTAACTTGGTAATTACGCATATTGCAGGTGAAATGTTTAACCCATTAATTACATATAATTCTCACTTGAGAATGGCTGCACAGTCTAAATGTCATAGACTGCAAAACAATGAGAAAATTTAAGCAAACAATAGGTGATGCAAGAAATTTACTTTTTTTTTAACACGTTTTTCACCTCTGCAGACCGTGTTGCTGCTACATTTTGTTGAAATTACGTGGGGTGATAAGATAAGAAAATTGGAGGTTCTCTGCAGAATCGGTGAGGAGAGGATTTGGAAGGCATTGACGAGACATCGAGGAATAACATCTCCATGGTACTAGAATGATAATCGCCGATTGTAGAAACTGTAGGAATATATGCAACAAATACGTACTACACCGAGACGACAAAAGTCGTAGTATACCTCTCAATAACGTGTCGCACTTAATTTAACGAAGCGTATTGCAGCAACTCGACGTGACAGGGATTCAATGAGTCGTTGGAAGCCTCCTTCAGAAATATGGAGCCATGCTGCCTCTACAGCCGTCCATGATTGCGAAACTCTGCTGGTACAAGATTTTGAGCACGAACTGACATCTCGATTATGTCCCACAAATTTCGATGGGATACATGTTGGGCGATCAGGGTGGTCAAACCATTCGCTCGAAGCCAAATCATTAGCTCGAAATGTCTAGAAATTTTCTTCAAACCAACCGAGAAGAATTGTGGCCCGGTGAGATGGTGTATTGTCATTCATAAGCCTTCCGTTGTTGTTAGGGAACATGAAGTCCATGAACGGCTGCAAGTCGTCTCCAAGCATCCGACCATAACAAAGGAACCAGTCGACTCAATGTAAACATAGCCCACACTATTATACAGCCACCACTAGCTTGAACAGTGCCTCACGGACAACAACACTGCTCCATGGATTCGTTGGGTCAGAGCCACATTCCAGTTCCACCACCCACACTTACCAACTGAAATCACGACTCATCGATAAGACCACGGTTTTCCAGTCGCCTATGGTCCAACTTAGACGGTCACGAGCCCAGAAGAGGCACAGCAGGCGACGTCGTGCTGTTAGCAAAGGGATTCGCGTCGGTCGTCTGCTGCCGTAGCCCATTAACGCCCAGTTTCTCCATACTGTCCTAACGGATACGTTCGTCGTACGTCCCACATTGATTTCTGTGGTTATTTCACGCAGTGTTGCTTGTCTGTTAGCACTGACAAGTGTCCGTAAACGCCGCTGCTCGCTATCGTTATTTGAAAGCCGTAGGCTGCTGTGTTGTCCATGGTGAGAGGTAATGCTTGAAATTTCGTATTCTCGGCACAGTCTTGGCACTCTAGATTCCCTAATGATTTCCGAAATGCAATATTCGATGCGTTTGGCACCTACTACCATTGCACGTTCAAAGTTAATTAATTCCCGTCTTGCAGCCATAATCACTTGGAAAACTTATTCCATAAATCACATGAGTACAAATGATAGCTCCGCCGATGCATTACCCTTCTATACCTTGAGTATGCCATATCTGTATATGTGTCTATCTCTAACCCATGACTGTTATCACCTCAGCGTATTACACAAGGATACATAGCTTGTTTCCTTACTCTGTTGTCCAGAGTTCCACGAAATATAAAAATCTATTAGATTTGGTGTAGGGATTGCGTGACACGCTATCTGAAAGCACAAATATATAAATTTCATGACATTCTCAATGACGTTGTTGGCTATAATTCAAATAGTGCGCCCGTGATAAATATTTCCATAAGTATTATTAGCCTCTTATTAAGTATTGCAGCAACTATGTTCTATGAATAGTACAGTAAGTTGACATTCCTGAAGTTGGAAAGTTATTTTGCTTTACTTATCTTACAAACTGCACATATAATAGTTTCATTTCAGTTATCAGTATTTTGGCAATTAGAATATTGCATATCCAGATTCTTTGGTGATGCCCATGCATATATAATCATTTCCGTGTATTTCTCTGTTCATAGATTCATTAATTATTTAGTGACTGGTCAATACTGTTGGTTGCTGGAGGCATTAGCGGAGATTTCTCTTCACGGATCACACGAAACTTTAAAAAGAAAAAAAAATTATCTATTATGTTTCTTCATATAGATGAATTTGCACATCTTCAAGATAATGCGGCGTCTTTCTAGTATCAGAGTAGAAGAATTTGTTCTACGAAGCACAGCAGTGTCGTGATGAGGTGGCGTCCTTCTCACATAGGAAGCGTACTTCTCAGGCTTCTACGTTTTAGCTTGGGGTGCTGTACCTGCAACAGGAGTGGAAACGGAATGCTCAGTCGTGCAAACATGAACTGCTTCATAACTGAACCGAAAGGAAATGAACACATTTATTTTTATTTAAGACAAAGTAAATTCCCGAGGAATATTCTATTTTACGTTGGTGTTACACTAAGCAAGGGCAAAACGTTCTCGTTATGTATTGCTAGATGCAATAATGTGACCCCTCATAAATTAACATCAAGGTCCATGTAATAGAGCATAGCTTGAAAATTTCGAAGGATTGGTTTCTGTGGACTCTCACTCGTTGCAGCTGCTTTCTCGCGAAGACACTGTTGCTATTCCTTAAGCGACGTCACGGAAGAGAATAGTTGGTAAATTTCTTTGCAGAACCAACCACAATGCTTCTCACGAGGGTTCAGTTACGACATTTACATGTTTATCAGATCAGCTTCAGATACATCCAGCAACTTTAGACGGACATTATCCTTTGGATGCCAACGGCATTGCCGCAGTTGTAACACCGGTTCCCCAAGATAAGCTCTGTCGGACTGGGCTAGCACTTGAGTGGGTGACTATCCGGTTTGCGGAGCGCTGTTGGCAAGCGTGGTGTATTCAGCCCTTGTGAGGCAAACTTAGGAGGTACATGAATGAGAAGTAGCGTCTCTAGTCTTGTAAACCGACATACGGCCGGGAGAGCAGGCTGCTGACCACATGCCCCACCATACCCGCATCCAGTGACGCCTGTGGTCTGAGGGTGACACGGCGGCCTGTCAGTACCATTGGGTCTTCATGGCCTATTCGAGGGGAGTTTAGTTTAATTTATTATCCCTTGGATGGCTATATTTTACGCACTATTCGCTGAAACAATCATCTAAACGCTCCTGCATACTTTAGCTGTGCTCTTTCACTCCATTACGGCCATGACTCAAACTGTAAAGGATGATAGCTGATGTGTCGGCAGCGGGGCCAACACCTTGTAGATCGAAGTGGCTGAAAGTGCACGCTAAACTAACGCAGACGGGCGTGAAGTACTGGAACATGAGACTTATTAATGAATAAGAAGAAAAGTACGTAGCTGGAATAATATACTTAACTTTATTCTCTTGTTGGAATACATCTCTTGAATAGTAGTAAGCTATAAGCACTGATACAAATGGCGCCTTGCTAGGTAGTAGCTATGGAATAAGCTGAAGGCTATTCTATCAGTCTCTCGGCAAATGAGAGGAAGACTTGGTAGGTCTGGTCGCAAGCTATGTCGTCCGTACAACTGGGGCGAGGTCTAGTCCGTGTCTTGTGACCTGCCATGTGGTGGCGCTAGGATTGCGATTACACAGTGGCGACACGCGGGTCCGACATGTACTACAGGACCGCGGCCGATTTAAGTTACCACCTAGCAAGTGTGGTGTCTAGCGGTGACACCACAATAGCCATACCATAAGATAATCGGACGGGTGTGTCCGGAGGTATGCAAGTGAAGGAATCCCTGATTTATACCGTACCTATCAAGGGAACCTCCCCATCGCACCACCCTCAGATTTAGTTATAAGTTGGCACAATGGATAGGCCTTGAAAATCTGGACACAGATCAATCGAGAAAACAGGAAGAAATTATGTGGAACTATGAAAAAAATAAACAAAATATACAAATTGAGTAGTACATGTGCAAGATATGCAACATCAAGGATAATGTGCGTACAGTAGCGCCGTGGTCCCGTGGTTGGCGCGAGGAACTGCGGAACAAGAGGTCCTTTGTTCAAGTCTTTCCTGGAGTGAAAAGTTAAATTTTTTATTTTCAGACAATTATGTTCAGGCACTCACACATAATCAACTTCGCTCTCCAAAATTCCAGGACATGTTCAGATTTGCTTGGACATATGCAGGATTTGACGGTCTACACACGGAAAAATTGAAAACGTTAAAACCTATCTTTTGACAGAGCACAGGGAAAACTGTGCGACTGTGAAACTGTTGCATTCATTTGTTCCAGTTTATGTGACAAACTCTTATGTTTTAATCACTTTTTTGGGAGTGATTGTCACATCCACAAGAAAACCTAAATCGGGCAAGGCAGAAGAATCTTTTTACCCATTCGCCAGGTGTACAAGTTAGGTGGCTCGACAACATATTCCTGTCATGTGACGCATATGCCGTCACCAGTGTCGTACAGGATATATCAGACTTGTTTTTCCTGTGGCGAAATCGGTTGGCCTACGACCTTGCGATCAAATGTTTTCGGTTCCCATTGGAGAGGCACGTCGTTTCGTCTACTAATTGCACGGTTTTGCGGTGCGGTCGCAAAACACAGACCCTAAAGTTATTACAGTGAACAGAGACGTCAATGAACGAAATGACAGATCATAAGTTTGCGAAAATAAAAAAAGTAAACTTTTCACTCGAGGACAGACTTGAACCAAGGACCTCTAGCTCCGCTGCTGCTCACGCTAACGACGGGACCACGGCGCTCCTAGGTTTACATTATCATTAATGTTGCATATCTTGAGCATGGACTACTCAATTTGTATATTTTCCTTATTTTTTTCGTAGTTCCACACAACTTCTTCCTGTTTTCTCGATTGATCTGTGTTCAGTTTATCAAGGCCTATCCACTGTGCCAACTTATAACTAAATCTGAGGGGCGTTCGATGGGGAGGTTCCCTTCTAAGGAAAGTCTCAGGTGCACTGTTCATAACGAAGTACCAAGAGCAAAGTTAACTTCCATATGGACACTGACATGGGTTTGGAAAATATGGATCATCTCAAATCCAACCATTGATCTAAACGAACGATATGCTACTTTCCACATTTTAAGGTCATTAGGTGGAAATCGTGCATCTAGATTTTAGAAAACCTGTTGATTCAATACCATTAGTGTGCATGCTCTAGGAAATATATTCGTGTGGAGCATTTCACGATTCTGGGGACCGGATGGAAAATTTAGTAACAGTATAAGTGGAAACCGTAAAACTAAATGTAGACTACAGAAGGAATATCAGGTGTTACCCAGTAAATGCAACGAGATCATCGTTATTCAAACTCGACGACAGAGATTTATTTGTATTATTTGCAATCTCAGACCATTGTTATCTATGGACTTCCGTCTGACAGTATTTATGCTGCCATCTGATAATCTTGTAAAATGTCTATGTGGTACGAAAACTGGAAAGTTGCCCATAATGTAGATGAGTAAAGTGCTGTACTTCACGAAAAGTAAATTTATAGCAGCCGCTAACTAGATAATTAATCACAATGTCTGCGATTTACAAAGCATAGCAATACGAAATGTAACGATCAGGCAACTGTTTCCGATAGAACACATAGAGGTCTACGACATTTAAAGAAAAACTGAGTTCTTCTCTTAGAAACAAATAGTTTAAAAACAATGGCATGACCCTTATTTGAATACTAATGAAATGCAAGGCTCGATTTCAGGTCGGAACACCAAGTGGATAAAGGCATGTACAAAGGAGGGCGCGAATAATTACAGGGTTAGTGCAGCAGAATATTGTGCGGAAAATTCTCGAAGATAGACGCCGTATTTCGCTAGAAAAGTGCATTGAAATCGTCAAAATATGGGTGCCAGATTGAACATTACGAACATTCTTAGGCCCACTTATGAAAATATCACATACCGATAAAACTGGAGTAATAATTGTTTGTACTGAGGAGTCGTCCTTTTCAAACTCCAGCCGTGAGTGGAACAGGAAGAAGTCTTCATATATATGACTCAGTACAGGTACCGACTACGATACAATGAGCAATGACAGCAAAGAACAGACCCAGATATACACACATAAGAAGTTATGCATCATCTCGGTTCCGAGAGTTCCGGAAGCTGTACAAATTAGAGAAGGCTAGGGGGAGGCTACAAACCCGATCCCCTTCCTTTATAGCTGAGGCATCTGTTTCACGTCTTTCGACTCTGACAGTGCTAATTAAATAACCTTTAAGACCACGTTTTCTGTCCCTGTTGCCTTTAAAATTTCAAAGAGTTGGTGGAGTATAGTCGACGTTGTCTAAGGCTTGCTCTGATTCTACAAATGCTATAAACGTGTGTTTGTCACCATTCAAACTGTCATTTAAGAGAAGTCATTTAAGAGAAGTCGTGGGTTAGTATCGTCTTATGTGTTCCAGTATTTCTCCAGAACCCAACGTGATGCCCCACAATGTTTATATGTACGTAGTTTGTGTCAGTATTTTGAAAACATGACTTACTAAACTGAGGATTGGCAGGACTTGTAAATGTGAGCACCCCCTATTTGTGAAACTGAAATAACTACATTCTTTCTGAAGATTGTGGGCTTTACACCTATCACCTACATCTTGCATATCTGGTGCAGTAATTTTTCCATCGCTGGGTCTCCGAAGAATCTCAGTATTTCTGAGGGAATGACGGCTATTCCAAGGGTCTTGTTCTCACTTACGCTATCGATTGCTCTGTGAGATTCCTCTGGAAGTATTATATCTCTCATCTCTTCTTCTCCCACCTGCTGGTCTCATTCTACAAAATTTCCTCTAGTTGGTTCCCCTTATATAGCCCCTTTTATATATTACTTCTGCCTTTCAGCTTTCCCTTATTTGCCTGTCATCTAGCTCTTGATATTCATAACACTACTTTTCTCCAGAGGTCTATTTACTAATCCTTTAGGTGGATATGTCTTTTCCACACTTATGTATACTTCTACAACATCGTATTTAGCCTTTTTAGCCATTGCCGCTTAGCCACTTTGCACTATCTCTCAGTTTCATTTTTGACATCTGTGTTCCTTCTTGCGTGTTTCATTTTCACAATTTTTATATTGTCTCATTTCGTATCTCCTTCGTTACCCAGGGATTTCTACGAGGACTTCATTTTTTACCTAGGTGCTCCTGTGGTGCCTACGCTATCTCACCTCGCATTATTATTCTGTTGTATATTATTTCTCTGCTGAAGTCCAACGTGGCCTAATATCGACTCTGAAACTCTCAACAACGACTGCTGATTCCAATTCACCCATGTTCCACCTCAGTAACACAGTAATGTACTAACTTGGTCCCCAGTTCAAGCAGCAAGCAGTAATCGAAAGCAAATATGGCGGTGGGGAGAAATTCAAAACCATTCGGAAACTATTTAAGAAAAAGCCCTCCAAGATGGTGAATTCAGCCCAGTTGTCTTAAGTAAAAAGGACAGGAAATTTTTTAAAGTCCAAGATGGTGCAACTAGCTCATTTTTGCTAGTGGCAGTTATGATATCCTGTTCAAAAGTATTTCAACAATCTAGAATTTGCACAGTGCGCAAAATTATTCTAGCGACCTGTATTTTAATCGAAAATTCGTAAAGTTATTGACGATTCTGATATAAGTTACAGTATTTGTGTGGGGAAGATTTCTGTGTTATTTATTTAAATTACGTCTGATACTCACTGATCCAACTGTCAGCTGCGTTCCTCAACAAGCAAAGTTATGCCACACTCGTTGTAAGGTGCAAAAGACATTAAAATGAAATATTTACAGATCTAAAAGGTCTGCATTATTTATCGAAATTTTACATTCTGCTTCTGCTACATTTTCTGCATTAGTTTTTTACAACTGCAGAGAACTCGTCTTAGATACCATAATATAGCTATTAACATAATTGAATTTGCAACTGATGACTAAATTTTATCCTCAAAAAGTTATACGATTGTCAGGTGTTATAATTTTATTTTCATATCTAAAATAAAATGTCTGCCAAAAATACATAAGTATACTGCTGTATGTACAGTATATATATATATATATATTGATGTAGCTCACAGTATTCACATGACTGTATTATTGATCAGTTAAACATAATTACACACAAAATGATAATTATATGAAAACATTGAAGTTATCTGTGTTTCTATAAAACATATCTTCAGCTACAAAGAGAGAAGAATGTTATGTAACTTGCACTTGACGCCTTACCATGTCTTTGGACCCGCAAATTAAGCGCCTCAATGGTATTTCCGTACCAAAATTATCTGTATTGTTGATGTTGAAACAATTATTAGCTATAATAATGCTTCAACTACTAGAAGAGAGCATTTATTGTTTAAATAACACTTAGACCTGAAACATGACTGTGGATTAAGAGCCTCCAATGCCATTTACGTGTCAAATTATTATATGACAGTTTGAAACTCATGTGGCTACAATACATTCTGCAGTAACAATTGACACTTTATCTTCGTCTTAAATTTTCTATAAAACCCATATTAGCTAAAAATAAGATGACAGCTACTATAAGAGTGAACTTGTTGTATAACTTATACTTAAAGACTAGTACATAATTATCACTCTCAAATGAAGTGTGTAGTGATATTTTCAAATCTGAACTATTGTATAATAGCACAGACAACATGTAGCTAAACATAGAGTAGTGTAGTAATATGTAGCTGACAGTGCATCTAAAGCCAAAATGAAGCTAAGAACAAAAGTGAACATGGCAAAGCATCTTCTCACAGATGAAGAAGATAATGCACAAAGAAAACATACTTAAGATTATTAATAGGAAATATACTTTTTTTATTAATGGCGGAAGTGCACATATATTTATCAGTTAATATGATTATTTTCTTAGTATGAAAGTACAGCAGTAATATATTCCAAGCAAGTGTGGCAATACTGAAGTAGCTTAATTGTTATATAAGATTTTTAAGAACTATGCCTGGCACATACATTGACAGCACTGATATAACTTTCAGATTAAGCTGTAGCTACTAACGAGTTTAGCGAGATAATTGTATCACAGTTTAAAACTAATAATTGTTTGTTATACTTCTCAAAACATTTGCTTAACTTTGGTTAAACTGATATCACAACACTCAGCCTGACGTGGTAGAGCATTACCTTCATCTTTCAGTACAACATGTTGACCATATTTTGCTGATAATGCTAACTTCTCCTACAGCTCAGCATTACTGAAAAATTGTAAAAATGATAGGTAACATCATTTACTTCAATGAACCACCAATTACATATCATCAGATTTAAATGACAACGTTCTGTGTATTTTAGATGTGAAGAAACCATTTCAAAACTAGACAAGCATCATAGCACAATTTGGATGAGGAAACATTAAATTTGAGGCTTCATTGTGCCTTATACCATAAGTAGAGCTAAGAAATGGAATCAATTACATTCTTTCACTAACTTTCAGTAATTCAGAAGGCCTATTTCTTTGTGTGCTTGCGTGATGAGATTAGTATTTGAGCCATGATGTGGTATCTGCAGTTATAAGTTTTGAAAGACTAGTCTCACTATGTTACCTAAATTAGGCCGTGCATTAAGTTTATCAGCCTGATTACAATGTTATTTTTAAGCGAAATGTGTTTATAAATGAAAATAGATTTGGGACACTCGTTTCATTTCAGCCTTCAGAATCATTTCCTAGGAATAAGTTCCGAGTGATATGTGTTTCTTTGTGTGTGTGTGTGTGTGTGTGTGTGTGTGTGTGTGTGTGTGTGTGTGTTTTGTTGATGTATTTTAGATGCAGAAATTCTGCCATTTATGTATTTTGTGAACTTTTTTGGCTAAATAGTCATGAACGTGAAGTAAGAAATTCATATCGTTCAGATACTTTTGACAACAACGAGGATGGGTGCTCTGGGGCTATATTGTGATTTCACTTTAACACGTGCCTGTAATTCACTATTTTACTTTGCCACTATACTGCCATTGTTGGGGAGGGGATGGGATGGGATCTACTGGCGTTTCACATAGTGATGATGTCATTGACATAGGTCGTATGTCACTGGTAATAGTGAAGGCATCACTGATACAGATGGGGAGGACTGTGATGTTACATGTGGGACAATGACTTGCTCACATGACATGTGAAGGGCAAACAAAGTTGTCTGCATTCCGTATACATATAGTTATAAATGTTCGTTACACGATGATGTATGATTAAATTGCTCTATCAGCAGGGAAGGAAACCATGTCATCAGGAAGTAAGTTAGAGAACTACATTTAACATTGTCGATCGAAGAACAGAAACTAGTGACAATCCATGCGACTTTCTGGCGTTTATAGATTATACATAAGACGCAATTAAGAGATTAACTACACAATCATTAAGATATAAACTAACTGATCGTACATTATACGACAGATGCTTTAATTTTGTTAAATTATACGAAAAACCTTTGTGCCACTCTGTTGGAGGCTACAGCAACCACAAGGTATATGACTTCCATTGATTTTATCAGTTTAGCCATCACTTACTGCAACAAATATAGTGGACCTGAGAGGTTTAAAGAAATCCTAGCTGAGTATTCAACAGAACTGATTTGTTATTCCATGTTTGACGAAGTCGAAGATCCACAGTAAGCTGATCGTTCTGCAAATTTGGGTTATGTACAGTTTCTCTTTGCTTTGCGTACAGTACTATATCTCTGTACGTTAGTCAGTTTTGTCAATTTTTTTATGTCGAGTAGTTGTCTCCTGTTCGAATTGTGGACAATAATGCAGACACTTTATTCGAATGCATACTGACTAATTTCCTTTTATTTCTGGGACCATAAAAGTATGACTCCCCAAGGTGTCATCGTCCACTTCTTATTTCTTTGCAAGCAACTTAGTCTTTTGAAATTTTTGGGATGCTTATTATTTCAGTTTTCTTCGAATGCATTACTATATCTGTATCCTTATCCATTCAACACTGCCAGCTCTTCATCTGCTGTTCACACAGCAGATTTGGTTCAAATGCATGCTAACTGACTTAGTTGTTTCCTTGTCTATGGAAGTATGGCTCCTCCTTATCCAGTTTTCATTTGGCTTGATGTGCAGCTTTTCCATAGAATTCTAGCATAAGCATGATCGGACTGCCATTGATATCTAGTTATTAGAGTTTTTTTTCTACTGACGCAAAGATGAAGAGTTCAATGCGTGACAATAGCCTCATCATTTCTAACGACATGGATGTAGAAGTACACTTGACAGCAAAAAAAGGGGGCCACTCCTGTATTTCAATGTGTAGGCGGCACCTGACTGTATGCAACCAACATACTTGTAGCATTTTTTTTCCTAAATTTGTCATTATTTCGCAGCTTCAAACATGGCTGCATTCAGTACACTGGAGGTACGAATTAAAATTAATGACAATGAATGAAAAACGCCCTCAGTCACTACATCCATTAGAACTAAAAGCTGCTGAAGAGTAAGTTGAAAGTATTGTAAACAAAATTCAAACTGAAATCATACACAGGCACCAAGAGAAATTAGAAGCCATGCTACTAAAACTGCATCAGCAACAGGACAGCTAAACATCCAACAAAACACAGTTTTATGAAAGTGTCATTAACTATACTGACATCACCTTCAGTGGAAAAGAAAAACATCTACTCAAGAAAGGGCTAAAACACAATGCAAAACCTGGATTAAGTAACAATTAACTAAAAATCCTCATCATACACACTAAAAAGCAGCTGATTTACTTTACCTAAATAACACTGAGGGGACTGTCCTAGCACTCAACATAAATAAAACTGTACAGAAGATCATAAGTAACCATAATGGGAAGCCCAAAGCCGTCTATCGAGAGAGAAAGCTAGTAAACAGCACAAACATGAAACTCAATACTAACAGTCCCATGGTACTGAAAGCTGACAAAAGCAGTTGTATAATAATTATGATCAAAGATGAATACATCACTAAAACACTGACTTTCTTTTCTGAAAACAACATTACAGAGCTGAAACAAGATCCAGCTATAAAATTACAAAAAAGAAACATAAAAATGGTTAATAAATGAAATTTACTCTTCACAGAAAAACAAGCAAAAACATGCATATTAAGGAATCCCACAGCTCCAAGACTGAGACCTCTACCCAAGACCCATAAACCCCAAGTCCCATTGAGGCCTATTGTTAATTCTAAAAATACACCTGCCTCCAAAGTCCCCCAATTACAGAACGAAATTCTGAAGCAGTACTATATGTTTGAGAAATGGTACTCGGTTAAGAATGCAAATGAATTGGCAACTAAAGTTAAAGATATAAATATTCCTTCAGGTGCCAGGTTTACCTCTTTTGATGAAACTATCCTCTTTACAAATGTACCAACTGAAGAAATAATAGACATAATCTTTGAAAACTTAATAAAAGACAAAAAATTGTCAATTGGAGAAACATCAGAAGTCTAGAACATGTTGCAGCTAATACTGTCTCACAATTACTTTACATTTAATGGGGAAGTTTACAGATAGAATGAAGGTCTTGCCGTGGGTAGTAGCGTATAAAGTTTTCTGGCAGATATATTTCTTAGTCATCTGGAAAGTAAGTTCTTCAATGAAGACAACAGCCTCAAAACCAAGATAATATATTACTGGAGACATGTTGATGATACCTTGCTGCTATTCCACGGAATAAGAGGTGAGATCGAAGAACTACTTGCAGTATTCAGTTCTTTCCACAAAAACGTAAAATTCACAATATAACATGAGGACAACAAAAGCACAAATTTCCTAGATTAAAATCACCAACCATCAACAAAAAATAAGTTCAGCATACACAGAAACGCACATATACAAACAGTGGACAACTGGTCATGCCATTCCACCACACTGAGAAATTCTGTATTTAGGTCCATGCTACACAGAGTACACTTCCTTGACTTGGAAGAAAACACGCTCAAGAAAGAAACAGATACGACAAAGAGCAAGCAATGTGTACCCAGCAAAACAAAAGACAGACAAATACACAAGGGTAAGACAAAGAAATGCCACACTGTGAAAGAAGAACAAATATTAGTCAGTATCCCATACCTGTGTCCCATACCACAAAAAATTGCGAACCTTTCCTTTAAAACAATTAGTGTAACAAATTTCATTGTCAACTAATAATAAGCTAGGGCACTTACTCGTACGTAACATGAAATCAAATACGCAAAAATACAACAACAGTAGAATGTACAAAATATCATGCCCCAGCTGTCCTGCCTACTACGTAGGGAAAACAGGCAGAAAACTCAAAACCCATTTTCAAGAACACGCAAATGCTTTCAGGCTCAATCACTTGAAAAAAAATCAGTCATTGCACAACATTTATTGGAAACGAAACATGTCATCAACAATCTAGAAAACAATTTGGTAGTGTTACATGATGAAGCCTGTTTGAACAACTAGAGTATAACTCCACAAAATAAAAATAAAAAGAAACAGAATATATGGTAAATGAAAAAACAGATTTCGCAACCCACAGCTATTTCAATAATTTTAAAGAACTATTCTAATGTTATTTCCTGCCTATGTCAACTGTTTCCTGCATATGTCAGTTGTTTAATAGTTACATCTTCATCATTACAACTAAATTGATTTTTGACTACACCATGTACAAAAATATCTGTAAAAGTTGTGACTGAAGGCGTCTTTCAGTTCATACCTCCACCATAGCATAGCACTATTGCAGATCCTCTAAACGCCAAAACCCTCTGCAGTACGGTCGTCTGACAACATAAAAACAGTGGGTTCCACAAGAGACTGCAAGAAAATTCTGCTCTGAATGGCAGATGTAAACAAATACCATCGTCAAACAAATAGTAGGGAACACGTTATTGGAGATGAGACAGTCCTTAACGTTTATAAATTTATATTACAATACGTGATACTGCGAAGAGGCGTAAAATACTGAAGTTTTCACCAGTGGCAGTTTACTGTGATGAATGTCCGAACCGGGCAATAGATGAGGATACTCTTATTACTGCACCAGGAACCCCATAAGGCTTATATTGCCCCTGAGAAGTAACCACGAAAGGTATGTAATAATCTGCAAGACACACGTGTGAAACGCCATGAAGTAAAGTTGTGGTGACGGCCTGGAAGTAGAACACAGAAAAAAAATATCAAATATGTTCACCAATAGCATGATATTGGAACTGGAAATGACGTTATGAATGATTTTATCCTGGCAAGAATTGGAGCACAGCACTTTTCACTGTTGTCTTACATCTACAAATGGACATGAAATATGTATTTTATCTTCACCAGTAGCGAGATGTGCACCTGTCTGGCTAGAGGTAATGCAACAAATAGTTCTGTGCTGTCTGGGACTCAGATACCACGCATTTCGTTATTGTTAACCCACAGGAAGAGGCGTCAACTATCAAATTCCCTTTCACTAGTAGTTACAATGGCGCCATTCGTAGGGACGTGGAGGAGTTTGGCATTGAGAGCAAAGATTGAAATGATGGGATAGTATCTTCTCGAATGGTTCAAAACCAGATAAAAATTGGAATCTGAGCTCGAATCCCATTACAGTGTCAACATTTTCAACATCTCAAGCTCACTTAAAATAAGAAATGAACGTTGTATGACCTTACATGACGATTGGTTTGTGAACTGAAATAACATTATTAGTGCAAGAAATCTTACTAGAGGCATAGTCTCTGCAAGCAGCAACTTCCACCTCTGTGAGCCAAAATTAATCCAAGTCTGTTCCTGTCAGGAGCGAATGAACTTGTCTAAGTTAGTTAGTTAAGTGTTCCACTGATCAGTCTCAATGTAGCCATCATGAGGTGGAATGTGTGAAGTGCATAAGAAATGCACACATGTATCAAGGCTTTTTTAAGCTTAAAATTTGTATTACCTACCCCATTGCCTTAAATGGCACAGAATGCATATATTATACCTATCGATCTATTCATTCATATTCAGGAATTCATCTATGCTATAGAAGGAGTTGCCAAGGAGATATAATTTCAGTTTATTTTTGAAAATATTACTGTTGTCTGTCAGGCATTTTATTTCATCTGGTAATTTATCGAAAAGTTTTACTGCTGCTTAATTTACCCCTTACTGTGCCAAAGATAGGTTAAGTAAAGTATAGTGAAAATCTTTCTTTCTTCTGGTATTATAATCATGAATATTACTGTTGTTTTTTAACTGGTCCATGTTGCAGAGAAGAAATGTATTACTGAGTAAATGTGTTGTGAGGCTGTTGTAAGAATTCCTACCCCTTTAAACAGATGCCTACAAGATGTGCAACTATGAGCCCCACACATTACACTATCCATTTTCTTTTGAGCAGTGAATACTTTTTGCCTTAATGCTGGGTAACCTAAAAATATTATTTCGTATGACATCAGATACGAAAGTATGCAAAGAATGTTTGCTTACTAATTTTTATTTCCTCAAAAGTTGCAATTATTCTGACTGCAAAAGTTGCTGAACTTAGTCACATTAAGAAATATGAAATATTCATTTTACATTTAAGATTCTTATCTCTACATACACCCAAAAACTTATTATGCTCCAACTCTTCTGTGTATGGCTTAGCTGTTTCCTTTGAACTAGTCTCACCAATTTTTTCCCCTACACTTAAGGAATGGTTGTTAAATACATTAGCTACTTGTGTACTGTTGATTAAGATGGTCTCATTCTAATTGTAATACTACCTACCCCAGTGGTTATTTATCCTGTTTCCCCTCAAACAACATTCCATACTGTTAACTTCATCTGTAACACACATATTTCTTGATTTACTGACTACTTTTCTCAATATGTTACAATAATTTTCATAGTGTAAAATTACTTCTAGGTCTTTACTAATTCTTGCTGTCCCATACAGATTTCTTTTTCTTTCTGAAGACAGTTTAACACCTTTAGTAATCCAAAATTTCTTTGTAAACTCTTTGGTGTTATATTTAGTTTCTTTTTTGGAAACAATTTTCAAAAACTGTTATAAATTTATCAAGAAATATGTTGCATGTATTATTAAGCTTTGGCTCACTGTATATATCTCAGCAGTTAATATTTCTTAAGCTTTCTCTTAAGTGCTGTATAGATGCTGGGTTGAGGAACCTTACACTTTTACTTAAGCTTTCTGAACTGTACATGCTGCTTTGTTTTTTAGGTTTGTTAATTGGGCATTGAGGTCTGATAATCCATTTATCGCAGCGAAAGCGTGTGTTAGTATTATATCCTCTTGCTGAAGAAATACATTATTTATTGGAATGCTACTGTCTTGAGCTATACTTGTAGGGAAATTGATTACTTATTCTAAGTTATATGTCATTAATAATATGTCTGGTTCACTTTTCCCGTCAGAATTGCTTAGAAAATTTACATTGAAATCACTACAGATTAATAATCCCTTCTTGTGTCTTAAGACAGGATAATACGGAATAAAAATTTTTTATGAATTTCTCCCAAACTCCTAATGGGGACCTGTACACTGTTGCTAATATAAAAACTACAACATCTAGCCGTAGTTCACATGCACAAACTTCAAAGTGCTAATCGACAGAAAATTTCCTGACTTCTATAGTTTTGTATTTATACCCCTGTTTTGTGTAAATGGAACTCCTCCTTTACCAGTGTTAGATCTGCAAGGTTAAGATGCTAAATTATACTAATTTTTAGTGACACTTTCCCCACAGTTACATAGTGTTTATACAGATGAAGTATATCAGTCTCATTATTAATTTTGAGATCATCGAAACACACTAAAAGTCCATATATTTTTTCCCTTGATATTTTGATGAAGTAAATTGATGCTACCCTATTCTTTGTCCCTATTTACTGTACATGAAGCTCGTTTTATTTTATTTTTCTTGATTGTTGTCTGACTGGACTTTGGCTTTAACCTAAACTCCAGACAGACAACCATCAAGATAAGTGTTGTAATGTTGATTTGGAACCATGCCACAGTCCTAAGCTCTTTCCCTGGCGTTACTGGAGGTGAAGAGCGTATGTTTGTGGCTGTTAAATACTAGTAACTTCGGTGGGATTCGAACCCACACCTCAGATATGAGAAGCTAGCCTGAGTCCTATCGGACACAGAATTTCAGATGTCTTAGTGTCATGTTTTTGTCATAATGGAATACGCAGCACATGGTACGAGAAGAATTAATTTCCCCTTGAGCTTTTGTTGTCAATAACTTATTCGTGGTCTGGTAGTCAAGGTCATGCAGGGCGAATGCAGAACCGTGATATCTGACCAATCGTTTTCCTTTCTTTTTAAGCTGTATTCGGTCTGTCTGCCAAGGGCATTAGCCTGACGGAAGGTCAGTGAGAGTTCCATTCATTTTCTAAGCAGCCAGTAATAGAAAAATCTTGCGGAAACACGTTTGTGAAAGGCCTCTTAGTTGTTTGTCATGAAAAGACCCATTTCAGCGCCATCAGCCAGTGGTCGCTTGATACAGACCAGCGTCCACGCGAATTATCGCGACGCATTGGGCATAGAGCCTGTTATCTCGAGCGGACTTTTCTGCGCTTGAATTAGTGAGTATGACATTATTGTCTCATGTGATGAAATGCTATGTTTCAGCTTGCTTCATGGCGATTTTGTATGGCATGTTGCTTTAAGCGAGTTTAACTACGGTCTTTTGTTCAAGTTTGTAGTATAGATTGTGCTATGATAGGTAGAATGCGCCCTGTATGGAGTGAGCGGTTTCGACGAACTCAAGTTGTATCGTTTGAACTACAATCTTCTTGAGCTAAATTGATAACCATTCAGGAAATAAATTTCTGAGATTTACTACTATGATCAATGACAATGTATCCGATATTAGGCAAGTTTGACGACCAATTAACCTTGGGTGATACTTGCCTTCAGGAGGCACATTGGGGTTAAAAGAAAGGAAGGATACGGTACATCATCTCGTCAAAAACGAGATTAGACGCGAAGCAGTAATCGAGCTGGGAAGGACGGGAAGAAAGTTGGCTGTGCCCTGTCGAACGATTGCTCCTCAGATTTGTTGTAATAGATATAAGGAGGTCATTGTAAACTTAAATCAGTGAGGCCTGATGGCGATTTGAAGTACCATATGGTAATTTCGTAAGGACAATATAGTGGGTAAACCACAACAAACATTATCTCAAATGATTCTCTGTATACGTCCGTAAAATGAATTGTTCTTATACATCAGGTGGCACAGCTAAGATGTTTTGTGCTATGAACTAAGTTAAACATGAAGTCTTTTGTTATAGTCCAATAGCATTTTTGGACAACAACGTAAATACTTCAATGTAGGGTAGTTGCTGAATGAAACACAGTTAACACAGTTTTCAGTGATACTATTTCATCGACATATTCGTGTGTTTTCAGTTGCAGTTCCTCAGTATTTTCTGTATCTTATCTCTATATCTACTGTTTACTGAAAGCAGCAAGACGCCTTATCATGACACCATTTCTAAAGATGTTTTTCTCAGTTCGGTATAGCCGTTTGTAGCTCGTCTACAACATACTTTCCTGTCCTCTTTATGCGTATTCCTGCGTGGCATCGGGTCCCTACAACGCAGAACTGACCGAAGACATAGAAAAAGTTCACAGAAGGGCACACTGTTTTGTATCATCAGGGAATAGGGGAGATTGTGTCACGGATGTAGTAAACGAATGAAAGTCATTGAAACGTAGGCGTTTCACACTGAGGCGAGGTGTTTTCACTAAATCCAATGGCCAACCTCCTCCGCTGAAAGCCACGATAATTTCATTACCACAACATACAAAGGAGACCTCAACGCTGTGATAAGAGACGTCAGTGCTTGCACTGTAAAGTTCAGTTGTTCATTATTCGCATGCACTTTTTGAGGGCAGAATGGTAGAGAAATAATGTTATATTGTTTCAGGGACCTCCTGCGAAGCACTTAACTGTGAATTGCAGAGTATTCATGCAGATACAGTCAAGCGAGGGGTAACAGGAAAGGGGGAGGGAACTAGCAATGCGGAGGAGAACAGAAGAGCAATATAAAAGTGGGTACAGTTTTCAAAGTATTCGTTACTTAGAGGTATGCAAAAGCTCGTTTTACCTTAGGACAGAGAGAAAGGGAATGAATGTTGGCAGAACGAAGTATGTATTATAGTTAAGAGGATATTGGTTGTGAGGGGACTGGTAGAGGACAGTAAAGAGAAAAGAAATGAAATGAAATGAAAATGTTTACTTACAATGGAAACCGTTACATATTTTCATAATGTGTTGGGAGAATGGGGTACAACGGCAACTATGGTGATGATGTATGAGAGGCAAGAGAGAGTGAGAGAGAGAATGGAGCCGAAATTAACAATGAATAAATGTAAGACGAAATCGTTTGCATAATTTTTGGAGGATGGAGGGAAAGAGAGACATGTATTTGAAATAACACAAAATATTTTTCAAAACTTCATTTAAACTGATTACTTTGTAAGCACCTAGACTAGCTATAAATGAAATAAAAAGAGAATATTTAACAAACCATGTATTCAAAAGAAACTCATTTCAATTATAAATGCAACTCAAAGAAAAAACGCTCAAATTTTATTTTATATGTGCTAAGTGACCTTCCACTGGATCTCAGTGAGGAAAATAGAAGAAAAAGACGGCATAAAAAAGTTTTAAAGACTCTAATATATTATCAAGAATAGCGCATTATTTTGTACTTCCGTCGTGCGTCTTGACATAGAATCTGTAAAAGCACTCCGTCTTCAGGCCACAAGTGGCCCATCGGGACCATCCGACCGCCGTGTCATTCTGAGTTGTGGATGCAGATAGGAGAGGCGTGTGGTCAGCACGCCGCTCCTCCGGTCGATACAATGGTTTTCTTTGACCGGAGCCGCTACTATTCGGTCGAGTAGCTCCTCAATTGGCATCACGAGTCTGAGTGCACCCCGAAATATGGCAACAGCGCATGGCGGCCTGGATGGTCACCCATCCCAGTGCCGGCCACACCCGACAGCGCTTAACTTCGATGATCTCACGGGAACCGGTGTATCCACTGCGGCAAGGCCGTTGCCCATAGAATTTATAAGCTGTTCGACATAACACACTGAAGCAACAACTTCCTCCCAGGCTTCAAGAAAGCAGCCCCAAAGAGTGTTAACTGTAGTTGGTTGATGTCGTGGCCATTTCTCTGCTAACGCACCAGCGATCTAAGCGCACATATTTTCCTCAGGGTACATGTGGCGGCCAGAATATGCAGAGCTGCTATTAAACAAAAGGCAGACTTGTGAATGAGAGAATGGTCCTCTTGCACTACGAACTTCTCTTCTGCGTACAGCTTTCGCACTGACGTAGCATCACATTTTCTATTTGTGGACATACTTCTCGCTGTCGAGAGTTCCTTCTATCGTTGAGGGCGAGTCCCTTGCGGCTGTAAACAACACTTGGACGGTCGTTATTCGTGCGAAACACATTCAAGCCAGTGAAAATGATGTTTCCCCACGAAACACTCGTTGAGCTCTTGTTTTACAGTGGATCGTCATGCACGCAACCCTGCGTCTCACAGCCTTTTGAGAATCGTGTCGCCACAGCCAGGGAAATTGGTCTCTCGCTGCAACTACGATACATTCAGGAAGGGATTTTCTCTGCTCTTAGACACTAGCTAACTCTCTTCCTGCTGTGAGCTCACTACCGGCCGCTGTGGCCGAGCGGTTCTAGGCGCTTCAGTCTGGAACCACGCGACGGTTACGGTTGAGGTTCGAATTCTGCCTCGGGCACATATGTGTATGATTTCCTTAGATTAGTTAGGTTTAAGTAGTTCTAAGTTCTAGGGGACTGATGACCTCAGATGTTAAGTCCCATAGTGCTCAGAGCCATGTGAGCTCACTCTCTTCCTGAATGGGCCAGAAGCTCTGTCTGTAGTGCCTCTGTCAAGGTAGCTGCTCCGCCACTTTGTTTCAATGGTATGCGGCGCTCAAAACATTCTGCCAGCTTCTCTGATGGAGCATTCAACTTATTCAATAAGAGTGATGACTCTATCTCAAGTTGATCTTTCCCAGTGAGCCATTGCAACAGAGAGCCTCTATATTTCTGCTTGCCCTCTTATACTCATGCCAGGAGAGGAAGTAGACATATTTACGTAGAAAAGAGCGGTAGAGCTTCCTGTCCTATTAGTCTGTCCCATGCAGGAGCAATCTTGGCCCACCAGCGCTCGCTCTTACTCCAGTCTCGTCTCGGCACCAAGCCAGCCAGCCCATCAGTGTTCCAGCCTGGCTGGCCCGTAGCCACGACTTGCAGCCAGCACAGTGCCAGGCCAGAAAGCCATGCTCTCCCCTTGAAAGATCAAACGTTTCGTCTACCCTGCTCAAATCTGTAGTATACCCTAACGCAATTGGAGCTATTTTGTTATAATATGAACAGGCAAATCTAGCTTTTACAGTTCATTCAAGTATTAAACAGAATATAAATAATACACGTATGATAAACGTAACAACCACAAAATATAGCAACTATCTAGCAATAACACGACGCAGGAAACTATTATTCCTTATAAACGCTCTGTATTTGACCTCGACTTAAGAGTTCCACCAAAATAACAAAGCGGATTTTAAAAATAATCGGTTCTGGTGTCAACTTTGCCAAATACATACATCAAAAAGAATTTGCATCACACCGGTTCCAAGAACTCCTGAAGATAGAAGTTGACTGTGGATATTGTGTCAGAGACATAGTCCCTTTGACTGTTCAGAGATATCATTAAACCCGTTCAAACATGTAAACAGTCATGCATCGGCAGCGCCTATAGATGGAAGGAGTCCGACAGCCGATCGGTTGTAGTCATTCCATCAGGAAGGAGGTACATGGCTTGTGTTGTCCGAAGTTCAACCATGCCTCGACGGTCAATAACGCGGCTCGATCGCATCCGCATTTTTACTTTGTGCCAGGAAGAGTTCTCAACAAGGGAAGTGTCCTGGCGTCTTGGAGTGAGATAAAGGGATTTGTTCAGACATCGAGGAGACACAGGAACCGCCGATGACGTGCCTCGCTCAGTCCGCCCAAGGGCTACTACTGCTGTGGATGACCGCTACCTATGGCATATGGCTCGGAGGAAGCCTGACACCAACGCTAATGTTGAATAATGCTGTACGTGCAGTCACAGGACGTCGCGTTACGACTCACACTGCGCCCAATAGGCTACATGATGCACGACTTCACTCCCGACGTCCTTGGCGAGGTCCATCTTTGCAACCACGACACCATGCAGCACGGTACAGATGTGTCCAACAACATGCCGAATGGACCGCAAAGGATTAGCATCACGTTCTCTTCACCGATAAGTTTCGCATATGCCTTCAACCAGACAATCGTCGGAGACGTGTTTGGAGGCAACCCAGTTAGGCTGAACGGTTTATATTCACTATCCAACGAGTGCAATAAGGTGGAGGTTCCTGCTGTTTTGGACTGGCATTACGTTGAGCCGACGTACGCCGCTGGTGGTCATGAAAGGCGCCGTAACGGCTGTACGATACGTGAATGCCGTCCTCCTACCGATGATGCAACCATGCCAGCAGCATATTGGCGAGGAACTCGTCTTCATGGACGACAATTCACGTCCTCAACGTGCACATCTTGTGAATGATATCCTCCAGGATAACGACATCGCTCGACTAGAGCGGCCAGCATGCTCTCCAGACATGAACCATTTCAAACATGCCTGGGCTAGATTTAAGAGTGCTGTTTACGGACGACGTGACCCATCAAGCGCTCTGAGGGATCTACACCGAATCGCCGCAGTGCAGTGGGACAATCTGGACCAACAGTGCCTTGATGAAGTTGTGACAGTATGCCAAGGCGAATACTGGCGTGCATCAATGCAAGAGGACGTGCTACTGGGTATGAGAGGCACCGATGAATACAGCAATCTGGACTATCACCTCCGAAGGTCTCACCGTATGGTGGTACGACATGCAATATGTGATTTTTCATGAACAATAAAAGGGGTGGAAATGATGTTTACGTTGATCTCTATTCCAATTTTTTGTACAGGTTCCGGAAACCTCGGAACCGAGGTGATGCAAAACTTTTTTTGATGTGTGTAATTGTGTAGAAATAGCACATAATTCGTATTTTGAACACTTATAAAGTAGACTCAGTGTGTCTAAAACAATAAGTTTGCTCAACAGAAATTCTGGTCTGCAGAAGCACTTCATTCACAATGCAATGATACGCAATTACACTGTAATTCACAGTTAACTTATTAGTAAAGGGTTCACAAAATCGCTACAATTCCTCGAGCATTCCACTAACGTAGGAAGCTCGAGGAAAACGAACAACAAAATCTTTATGCGCGATTTCTAATTTCTCTTATGTTATTAGAGTTGCAATATCATACTTTCTACACCGGTGGCAACAAAAAATTTTCATTAGAAAGTGGAAGATGGTGGCTGAAATGTCACGGAAATAACGTGGGAAAGGAGTAATTGCTTGTTTTCGTATTGTACACCCAAGTAGCCCCCTGCCCTCTCCACTGTCTAGTCTCAAGGAAAAGTAAACATCCATGACACTTTCTCCTCTAATTAGCTATACTACAAAATCAGCTGCCTTCTTTCAACGCATTCGATGTTCTCCCTCAATCCTGTCAGGTAATGAGTGCACAGTGCTCTGAAATACTCCAGAATCGTTCGAAAAACCATGGTGCTGACTGTCTCCTTAATAGACTTCTTGGATCTTCTAAAGGTTGTGCCAATAACCAAACACTTGTTTCACCGTCACCTGAACATGTGATGTTTCACACTGACGTTGTTTCATTTGTATCATCTAGGACTTTTTTTAAGTCTGTAATCATCAAATTTGTTTAATTTATCGTTTTCTCGAAGCCTGCCGAATCTCATTACGTGCCACAAATCTAAGAGGGAAGTTATGATCCTACGCATAATGCGAGTTGCTAATTCTGAGTTAAGCCATCTTTAAAGCGCAATCGTCAAAACAATACCAACGAAAGGAAACAAAAATTTACTTCCTTGGTGTTAGATCTATCAGGCGAGAAAGGTAAACGCACGCGAGTGCCAGATTAGAAGACGTGGTAGGCGTGTTTACCAACCAAGCTCCTAGGCCCTGTCTTAGAGGTACATTTATTAATGTGATTGCAAGGCATCTCATTTGTTGGCTACAAATGTCAAATGTGAAGTGCACATCCCTGTGAAGCAGTTCCTAACACGAAACATCCAGATGTGTATCAATGACAATACATTTTGCGGACGGAAGCAGACTATCGTTTGAGACAATGTTTGTTATGGCTCACCCACTATATCGTCATTGGCTCTAAGCACTATGGGACTTAACAATTGAGGTCATCGGTGCCCTAGACTTAGAACTACGTAACCTAACCTAAGGACATCACACACATCCATGCCCGAGGCAGGATTCGAACCTGCGACCGTAGCATCATCGTCGTACCGGATTGAAGCACCTAGAACCGCTCGGTCACACAGGCTGGCATAACCTCCTTATGAGGTTAGCATATGGTATTTCAATACGCAATCAGGCCGCACTGAGCTAGGTTTACGGTGACCTCGTTAAACCTGTTATGGTAAATGCCAGGACAGACCCTTTGAAAGGACACAGTTTCAGCTTCTGCCTCACGTCTAATCTTATTTTCGGCGAGACGCTGTACCATAGCCCTCCTTCGTTTCTTTTAATCTTAATATGACTACTGATGGGAAATATTGCATGAAAATTAACTGCTGGACGCAGCTGCCAGTTATCGAATACACTGTCATTGACCGTAGTAGTAAATCGCACAACGCCTGTTTATCTTCCTGAATGTGGTGATTAATTAATCTGAGAACGATTGTCCTGGAAATGATACAACTTGGGTTTCGCGACAGCACAAACACCATACGGGCCACAGGTGTTTCGAATTGCCCTCCACTGCTCTCATCCTTTTGTTAAACACAAGCAGAGCACGCTGTCACAAATGTAAGACCTTACACTGCTTTTGACTCTGTTTTCTAATGTATGAAAGACGCTCCCCATTACGTTAAAATGGGAAATATCCTAGTTATCACCGCACGATCTATACTACAAAGTTAAACAAGCTAAAACCATAGTTAAACACGCTTAAAGCACTATGCCATACAAAATCGCCATGAACCATGCTGAAACATAACATTATATCATATTCGACGATAATGGTATACTTGCTAATTCGAGTGCAGAAAATTCCGGTGGACTTCACAGGCTCTATGCCCAAAGATTCGCGATAACTCGGGTGGACGCTGGTCTGTACCAAGCGGCCGCTGACTGATGGCACTGAAATTGGTCTTACCATGACGGGCAACAAAGAGACCTTTCACAGACGTGTTTCTGCAAGATTTTTATGTTACTGGCTGCTTAGAAAAAGAATTCAACTGTCCCTGACCGTCTGTCAGTCTGATGCTCTTACCAGACAGACGGTATACAACTTAAAACGAAAGGAAAAGGATGGGTCCTATAATACTGCTTTGTGTTCGCCCTGCAAGACATTGACTACTAGACCACAAATAATATATTCATTACGAAAGCTCAGTTGGAAGTCAACACTTCTGTTACTATGTGCCTCTTTCTCCATTACGAGAGAAACGTAATCACATCCTCTAACTTCTTTTCCATTCTTCTATAAATCGTTTTTGTCAGCAACTTGGATGCATGAGCTGTTAAGCTCAATGTGCTTTAATTCTCGTGCTTATCATCTCTTCCAGTCTTCGGAAGGTGTGGAAGATATTTTTCCTTAAGTCAGATGATATGTCACCGAACTCACTCATTCTACACACTAATGTGAGTAGCAGTTTGGTTGTCACTTCCGAGTGATTTCATAATTATTTGATCTTAAGTCCTCCAAAGCTCTCTTGAATTTTGATCGTGCTACTGGATACCCCATCTCTTCTAAATCGACTTCTGTTTCTTCTTCTATCACATCAGACAAATCTTTCCCCTCAGAGGGGCCTTCAGTGTACTCTTTCCACCTATCCGCTCCCTCCTCTGCACTTAGCAGTGGCATTCCCGTTGCACTAATAATGTTACCTCCCTTGCTTTTAATTTCACCGAAGGTTGTTTTGTGCAGCTATTCCGTCTTAGACATGCACTTCCTAATTATTTCGTTCCTCAGCGACTTGTATTTCTGTATTCCTGAATTAACCTGAATAGTTTTGTTCTTTTTGTTCTTCCTTCTTTCATCAATTAACTGAAATATATCTTACGTTACCCGTGGGATTTTTGTAGTTACCTTCTTTGATGGCCCTATTTAGAGATGTCCATTCCTTTTCAACTGTACTGCTATTCCTTATTGCTGACATCTTTCGCACGATACGTATAACTTACCTAAATCATTTTGCAATTGACTTTACTAGACGATAAAGGACAGCTTCATCTGCTAACTAAGACAGCTGTTCAGATTGTATCCTAGATAGTTTATATAGATAAGGAACAACAGAGCGCCTATAACACTATCCTAGGGAACGTCAGAAACCACTTCTGTTTTACTCGATGACTTTCTTTTAATTATGATGATCTGTGACCTCTCTGACAAGAAACCACGAATCTAGTCACATAACTGAGTGGATATTCCATAAGCACGCTATTAGAATACAAACCGCTTGTGAAGTACGATGTCGAATGCCTTTAGGATGTCTAGAAAAAGGGAATCAATTAGAATTCCTTTGTCCATAGCACTCAACACTTCGCGTGAGCAAAGAGCTAGTTGTGTCTCACAAGAATAAAGTAATTTATTGGATTACTCCTACTACTTTTCTTGAATATTGGTGTGACCTGTGCAACTTTCGTCTTTCGGTACGGATGTTTCGTTGAGCGAGCGGTTATATGTGATGTTTAAGTACGGAACTGCATCAGTGAAAGGAACCTAATTGATATATCATCTGGACTGGAAGACTTGCTTTTATGAAGTGATTTAAGTTGCTTTTCTACTCCGAAGATATCCACTGCTAAGTGGGCAGCTGTTCTTGATTCGAATTCTGGAATATTCACTTCATCTTCTTTTGTGAAGGAATTTCGGAAAACAGTGTTTAGCAACTGGCATCGTTAGTATTTCCATTGCTATTACATAAATAAGGCATGACTGTGTCTTGCCGCTAGTACACTTTCCCTACGACCAAAATTTCTTTGGATTTTCTGTCAGATTTCGAGGCAAAGTTTCTTTGTGGAAATTACTGTAAGCATCTCGCGTTGAAGTACGCGCTAACTTCGAGTTTCTGTAAGAGATCGCCAATCTTGGGGGTTTTTGCGTTCGTTTGAATTTGGCAGGTTTTTACGTTGCTTCTGCAGTAGTGTACAGACATTTTTGTGTGCCATGGGGGATCAGCTCCGTCGTTTCCTCATTCGAACTATTCTCGCTCTCCGCGCAGTTCAAGGATTGAAAAACTAAGATTTGTCACATGTTATCGCCCCTACCCCCCACCCCATGAACCATGGACCTTGCCGTTCGTGGGGAGGCTTGCGTGCCTCAACGATACAGATAGGCGTACCGTAGGTGCAACCACAATGGAGGGGTATCTGTTGAGAGGCCACACAAACGTGTGGTTCCTGAAGAGGGGCAGCAGCCTTTTCAATAGTTGCAGGGGCAACAGACTGGATGATTGACTGATCTGGCCTTGTAACACTAACCAAAACGGCCTTTTCGTTGTGGTACTGCGAACGGCTGAAAGCAAGGGGAAACTACAGCCGTAATTTTTCCCGAGGCCATGCAGCTTTCGTGTATGATTAAATGATGATGGCGTTCTTTTGGGGAAAATATTCCTGAGGTAAAATCCCCCATTCGGATCTACGGACGGGGACTACTCAGGAGGATGTCGTTATCAGGAGAAAGAAAACTGGCATCCTACGGATCGGAGGGTGGAATGTCAGATCCCTTAATCGGGCAGGTAGGTTAGAAAATTTAAAAAGGGAAATGGATAGGTTAAAGTTAGATATAGTGGGAATTAGTGAAGTACAGTGGCAGGAGGAACAAGACTTTTGGTCAGGTGAATACAGGGATATAAATACAAAATCAAATAGGGGTAATGCAGGAGTAGACAACGTTCCATTGGAACTACTGACGGTCTTGGGATAGCCCGTCCTGCAAAACTCTACCATCTGGTGAGCAAGATGTATGAAACAGGCGAAATACCGTCAGACTTCAAGAAGAATATAATAATTCCAATCCCAAAGAACGCAGGTGTTGACAGATGTGAAAATTACCGAACTATTAGTTTAATAAGTCACAGCTGCAAAATACTAACGCGCATTCTTTACAGACGAATGGAAAAACTAGTAGGAGCCGACCTCGGGGAAGATCAGTTTGGATTCCATTGATATGTTGGAACACGTGAGGCAATACTGACCCTACGACTTATCTTAGAAGCTAGATTAAGGAAGGGCAAACCTACGTGTATAGCATTTGTAGACTTAGAGAAAGCTTTTGACAATGTTGACTGGAATACTCTCTTTCAAATTCTGAAGGTGGCAGGGGTAAAATACTGGAGCAAAAGGCTATTTACAATTTGTACAGAAACCAGATGGCAGTTATAAGGGTCGAGGGACATGAAAGGGAAGCAGTGGTTGGGAAGGGAGTGAGACAGGGTAGTAGTCTCTCCTCGATGTTATTCAATCTGTATATTGAGCAAGCAATGAAGGATACAAAAGAAAAATTCGGAGTAGGTATTAAAATCCATGGAGAAGAAATAAAAACTTCGATGTTCTCGATGACATCGTAATTCTGTCCGAGACAGCAACGGACTTGGAAGAGCAGTTGAACGGAATGGATAGTGTCTTGAAAGGAGGATATAAGATGAACATCAACAAAAGCAAAACGAGGATAATGGAATGTAGTCGAATTAACTCGGGTGATGCTGAGGGAATTAGATTAGGAAATGAGACACTTAAAGTAGTAAAGAAGTTTTGCTATTTGGGGAGCAAAATAACTGATGAGGGTCGAAGTAAAGAGGATATAAAATGGAGACTAGCAATGGCAAGGAAAGCGTATCTGCAGAAGAGAAATTTGTTAACATCGAATATAGATTTAAGTGTCAGGAAGTCATTTCTGAAAGTATTTGTATGGAGTGTAGCCATGTATGGAAGTGAAACATGGACGATAACTAGTTTGGACAAGAAGAGAATAGAAGCTTTCGAAATGTGGTGCTACAGAAGAATGCTGAAGATTAGATGGGTAGATGACATAACTAATGAGGAAGTATTGAATAGGATTGGGGAGAAGAGACGTTTGTGGTGCAACTTGGCCAGAAGAAGGGATCGGTTGGTAGGACATGTTCTGAGGCATCAAGGGATCACCAATTTAATATTGGAGGGCAGTGTGGAGGTTAAAAATCGTAGAGGGAGACCAAGAGATGAATACACTAAGCAGATTCAGAAGGAAGTAGGTTGCAGTAGGTAATGGGAAATGAAGAAGCTTGAACAGGATAGAGTAGCATGGAGAGCTGCATCAACCCAGTCTCAGGACCGAAGAAAACAACAAGAACTGTTTTTCATTTTCGTAATATAAAATTCAGAAAATGTCAGTATTTATTTAATGTGTTGTTGTGTGAGTAAATGAGAATGAGTGAGGTGTGTATGTGGGACATACGAAAAAATTCGATATTATCTCAGGTTAAGTATTACATAAGTGTATCATGGGAAAGTGTTAAGCAAGCAAGTTGCAATGAGAAATGTAATTTCCGGACCTCTCTAATGCTATATATCTAAGGGTACTTGCTTTTGCAAGGAGGCAGCCACAATAGCCGTTTACAGAGAAATAGTTTTATAAAGTTATTTGAAGATTAGTTTTCTTTCCCTTTGGTTTTGTTAAACATTTTATTAATATTTGCATGATAAAGTGACGTAAATGCGTCTGTGAATGTTGATTTACGTAAGACAGGTTTAGCGCGAGAAAGAACTCAGAGGTTTGTTTTGATTGCCTGGTCATTTTGAACAACCAATAAGCGTTAAGCATTTCGCGCGCATTGAAGTAGCTATAGGCGGTGGAAGGAACGGCAATGAGGCAGTCGCCGGCTAGCTATCGGACGTGCAGGTCATGTTGGACGTGTCCGCCTACATTATGAGTAAAATGAAGAATTTAGTGGTTACTCGACTCCGGATAGTACTGCCGTGAAAGCAGTTGCATTTGCGGACAGGTTGTGAAAATCTGAGCTTTGTGATCTGTTAGAAAGATAAAAGCGTGTGAACTTTCCGCCTTGGTAGAATTCCACGTGACATGCTTCATACCCGTTTAAGGAGTAGTTGGCGTGCAATTTCTGTTATTAGAAATCCACTGAAAATGACCAAAAGTTAAACTCATATACTGTAGCATAGTATTGACCGTAGATCGCATAACAATTCGGGTTGGACTTAAATACGAGGGCAGTTCAATAAGTAATGCAACACATTTTTTTTCTGAAACATGGGTTGTTTTATTCAGCATTGAAATACACCAGGTTATTCCCCAATCTTTTAGCTACACAACACTATTTTTCAACGTAATCTCCATTCAATGCTACGGCCTTACGCCACCTTGAAATGAGGGCCTGTATGCCTGCACGGTACCATTCCACTGGTCGATGTCGGAGCCAACGTCGTACTGCATCAATAACTTCTTCATCATCCACGTAGTGCCTCCCACGGATTGCGTCCTTCATTGGGCCAAACATATGGAAATCCGACGGTGCGAGATCGGGGCTGTAGGGTGCATGAGGAAGAACAGTCCACTGAAGTTTTGTGAGCTCCTCTCGGGTACGAAGACTTGTGTGAGGTCTTGCGTTGTCATGAAGAAGGAGAAGTTCGTTCAGATTTTTGTGCCTACGAACACGCTGAAGTCGTTTCTTCAATTTCTGAAGAGTAGCACAATACACTTCAGAGTTGATGGTTTGACCATGGGGAAGGACATCTAACGGAATAACCCCTTCAGCGTCCCAGAAAACTGTAACCATGACTTTACAGGCTGAGGGTATGGCTTTAAACTTTTTCTTGGTAGGGGAGTGGGTGTGGCGCCACTCCATTGATTGCCGTTTTGTTTCAGGTTCGAAGTGATGAACCCATGTTTCATCGCCTGTAACGATCTTTGACAAGAAATTGTCACCCTCAGCCACATGACGAGCAAGCAATTCCGCACAGATGGTTCTCCTTTGCTCTTTATGGTGTTCGGTTAGACAACGAGGGACCCAGCGGGAACAAACCTTTGAATATCCCAACTGGTGAACAATTGTGACAGCACTACCAACAGAGATGTCAAGTTGAGCACTGAGTTGTTTGATGGTGATCGTCGATCATCTCGAACGAGTGTGTTCACACGCTCCGCCATTGCAGGAGTCACAGCTGTGCACGGCCGGCCCGCACGCGGGAGATCAGACAGTCTTGCTTCACCTTGCGGCGATGATGACACACGTTTTGCCCAACAACTCACCGTGATTTTGTCCACTGCCAGATCACCGTAGACATTCTGCAAGCGCTTATGAATATCTGAGATGCCCTGGTTTTCCGCCAAAAGAAACTCGATCACTGCCTGTTGTTTGCAACGCATATCCGTTACTGACGCCATTTTAACAGCTCCGTACAGCGCTGCCACCTGTCGGAAGTCAATGAAACTATACGAGACGAAGCGGGAATGTTTGAAAATATTCCACAAGAAATTTCCGGTTTTTTCAACCAAAACTGGCCGAGAAAAAAAATGTGTTGCATTACTTATTGAACTGCCCTCGTACATTTCTTGCTGCGTAGCGTGTGTACTCGGTTGCAGAACTGTGAGCTGAGGAAAGTGATGTTATTTGTTAATTAAATTCGGGCTGATGTCAAGTGTTTCATTTTGAACCTAAAGAAATAAAAGAACCCACAACAGAGTTTTGTCGTTTTTCGAAAGAGATGAAGCAATCGCCCTCCACCCGAAAGTTGTGTTATAAGATATTACAGGATAGCTTGGCGCCAGAGTTTATGCGGACTTTGCAAACGTAAGTATTGACGGTGTTTCTCTTCAACGCTGCTTTTAACATCATCTGAGCAGTATCTACGTATGCAGAGAAACGGGACGGTGATCTGACGCCGTACTGAGGTCGGTGGAACTTTTGTAGTGAACAGTACGACGAGAGGACAGTGAACAAACACAGACGACGCATTTTCTAACCCGCCCCGCTGCACACTGCCTATGTTCGACGTTAACGTGGAATAAACACTCACGGTCGGCTGTGGAGAATATATAAAATGTTTCACGGAGGGGCAGGCCAGTGTTGGGGGAGAGGGATGAGGGTGGTACACGGGAAACAATGTAGTTGTCGTCGTAATGCGGAGAGGGAGTGGTTTACCTGACACAGAAGAAGGCATGATGATTGTCTTCAGGCCAAAGATGGAAACATTTCCAGAATGGCTATATGTGTGCCGCTGTAGTGAGTGAGTACGGCCGGCCGCGGTGGTCTCGCGGTTCTAGGCGCGCATTCAGGAACCATGCGACTGCTACGGTCACAGGTTCGAATCCTGCCTCGGGCATGGATGTGTGTGATGTCCTTAGGTTAGTTAGGTTTAAGCAGTTCTAAGTTCTAGGGGACTGATGACCACAGCAGTTGAGTCCCATAGTGCTCAGAGCCATTTTTTGAATGAGTACGAGGCATGGCAAAATGGCACTATCCAAAGAAGGCACCAAGGCAACTGTGGTTCATCACATGCAGCTGCTCAGCAATTAACCGCCCAGATGAACCAACGGTTTTCCCTTAACAGTCTTTCAGTGAAGTTGTTGTGAATAGTTCTCTGCAACTGCTGCCTGATTAGTGCACCCATGCTGATAGCTGTTCGCTGACGACCAACGCTGGAATTTCAACGCCATCTCCGCAGCTGCACGTCCGCTGAATTGCAAAAACGTTGCCTTTTCCAATGAATCGCGTTTTATGCATCATCGGACAAATGGCCGTTGGCATATATAGTGCTTCAACTATCTTCGGAATGGTCCAGGAGGGAGGAGGGAGTGATATGTTCTGGTAAATGTTTCTGAGGCATTCCCTGATTGATCTGCTCATTCTGGAAGTCACATTGGATCAATACAAGTATGCATGGACACAGTGTCCACCCTTACACGCTGCTTATTTTTCCTTAGCATGACGGTATCTATCAGCATGATGGATGAAAACACAGCTCAGACTGTAGATGCCTGGCTTGAAGAGCACCAGTATGGGTTTACCATACTCCCATGGCCATCTGACCAGCAGGATTTAAATCCAGTTGAGAATCTGTAGGACCACACCTGTCGGACTCTCTGCACAATGAATCCTCAGCCGAGAAACCTAGTGCATCTGGCCACGAGACTGTAGTTAGGATGGCTCGTTGTGCCTGTCGTACCTCCCAGAAACTCAGTAACTCTCTTTCTGCACGTCTGCGCTGCAAATGGTGGTTATTCAGGCTTTTGACAAGTGGTCATATTAATGTGACTGGCCTGTGTAAGAGGAACGTTCAGTATTATATTTGAAATCAGAGGTGAAGGATATGGTGATGGAACAGTCATCCTATGTGAAGGTAAGGAAGAACGACAGGACCAGTTAAACTGAATAACAGACAACAGATAATATAGTGTGGATTGCGAATAAACTTACTGATGTATTGATGAGCAGCGGAAATTAAAACAGCAGAACCTTTACACAAAAACTGGGGAGCACAAAGTAGCTTAACTGAAGGAGTTTTGTTGCGTTGGAAGCAAAATAACGCATAACGGACGTAGAGAAGAGCATATAAGAAGCAGACTACCACCGGCAAAGAGAACATTCTTCGCCAAATGGACCCTAGTAACATGAACGTGAAAACGAACTTTCTCAGAATGAACGTGTCTAATGTAGTATTGCACGGAAGGAAATCGTGAAGAAAGAGGGGAACTGAAGTGTTAGTACGGAATAATGCTGAAAATTAAGTAGACAAATGAGATAGAAAATGAGAATGTTCTCTGTCGGATTCGGCTAGGGAAGAAGTATTTGCAATGCACAAACAGAGGAAGAGTGATAGGACATTTGTTAAAAAGCCCTCCGTCTTGAGGCCAAGGGTGGCCTACCCGGACCATCCGACCGTCGTGTCATCCTCAGTGGAGAATGCGGATAGGAGGGGCGTGGAGTCAGCACACCGCTCTCCCGGTCGTTATGATGATATTCTTGACCGAAGCCGCTACTATTCGGTGGAGTAGCTCCTCAATTGGCATCACGAGGCTGAGTACACCCCTAAAAATGGCAACAGCGCATGGCGGCCTTAATGGTCACCCATCCAAGTGCCGACCACGCCCGACAGCACTTAACTTCGGTGATCTCACGGTAACCGGTGTATCCACTGCGGATAGGCCGTTGCCGATATTTGTTAAGACATTAGGGAATTACTTATATGGTGACAGAGGCTGCTGTAAAGGGGAAAAACTGTAGGGAGAGTATACAAGGTAGCAAATAATTCAGGACGTTATGAGCCATTTATACTCTGCGATGAAACAATTAGGGTGCGAGATGAAGGCGTGGCAGTCCACATCAAAGCAATTAGGGGAAAGAGAACACAGTTTGAGAGAGCCGTCAAGTGAAATTCTTATGGAAGTTCTTAAAATGAACCGGCGTGATCTTTCAACGACTTCCATCGAAGGTTTAGTACGCTTATCAAGGACTTCCTTACAATGGTAGGGCAACTAAGGTGGTGTGTAACACATAACACGGAGGGTGACCAAATACTAACAAAGGAAATTCTGACTGGTAAGCCGAGTTTCGAGTGCTCCCTTGTGCATGGGTATGTGTGTTGTTCGTAGCATAAGTTAGTTTAAGTAGTGTAGTCTAGAGACTGGCGATCCCCGCAGTTCAGTCCCTTAGGAATCCACACACATTTGAACATTTCTCATGTTTGGTGGCCGGTATCCTATAATACTGACTGCACGCGCTTATTAACATTTATTCATGAGAGCAAGAAGTTACTTAAGATAGTCTAGGTGTTGTGGTTCGAGGTCATCCGTAGTAGTCGACGTTAGCTTCACTGCTGGTGAAGTCCGTTATGTACACTACTCTGGTCGCTAGGTACTGACTGACTCTGAGTTAGAGGCTAACTGCAACTGCGACTCCCATTGAGCTGTATTGATGTCCCAGTGACTCACTGGATGGCGGAGTGGAACTCATTGGAGCCCTCTGATTCCCGGCGGCGGTCTGAATACTTGCGGCCGAAGGGCGTTGGCGGCTTTCCTTGCTAGTGTGGCCTCTATCGATCTTCTTGGAACCTCTTTGCCACATGGTATGCTGGCGCCAGCTTACGCCAGCACATTCCTCCCCCCCACCTCCCCCCACGCCCTACCTCCTAAATCCCTCACCGTCGTCAAGTAGTGAGGCTGTGAATGACAATGGGGAGGGAGGCAGGATTCTGAACGTAGAGATGAGGCGGGAGCCGTAATTGTGGAGTACAGCGTACTCTGACCGTACCCGCCATCTGGATTGTGAGGCAACAGGAACATGCTCCAGGAAACTGCAGCCAGGGCACATGTCCAGGCCTAAGGTCCTTCGCTTGGGCGATGACGCAACGGCGACGGTGGTTCCAGGTCCATAGGGTAAGTGAGTGGGGTCGGCGGGGGCGAAGGCGCTTCGTCCATCCGCTCCTCGTGGGGTGTCCTGGTGGTACCAGCGGGCGGCTGTGAATGTCGCGTCTTCATGTAAGGTCGTGAATCTGTGGGAAGAAAAGAATCAGAATCACAGGGCAAATGATGTATGGTAATGTGGTTCTGGTGGCGGCGCTGAGAATCATCGGGACCTGCAATGAAGTACATATAAGAGCCAATGCGTTCCTGGATCACAGCTCTTTCCCATAGAGCGTGCGGCCCCAAACTATACTTGCGCACTCTTGGCGGCGCCGGATGCTGCGGTGGGTGTAGCAAGTGTAGCAGCGTCCAATAGCGGCGGCCATGTAGAGGTTCCGTTGGTGATGGTCCGTTTCGTGGGTGGGAGCGATAGGAGGCAAGAAAGAGATGCAGTGCCTGTTCCTGTCTGTGGATGGTGCGAAACTTGGCCATCTGTTGTCTAAAGATTGTGCAAAGTCAATGTGCACTCGTTGCCATGGCGACTGCAGTAGGGGGACAACCTATGTGCTAGCGCACGTTGCATTGTTGCCAAATTTATTCAAGATGGCGGCATGTAGACTTGGCAACATCGCATGACATCATCCAAGATGGCGGCTTTTGGTGGGAGAATAGGCCAATTGTGCTATGTCCACTAACCTAACCTCAAGAAAAAATTGTAGGAATTTTGAATTTTGGCGGGAAAATAGGCCAATTGTGCTACATCCACTAACCTAAGCCACCAGAAGAAAAAATGGCGAGAAGTTTGATTTCCACCAGAATAATGCATGGAAAGACCGAACTTGTTTCTCATTATTATTGATTATCATTCACTAACATTCATTATTATTTATTATTATTTATTATCATTTATTATTATTTATTATTACTGACCTGCCTCCACTAGAAAATTCCCTCCAAAATCAAATTCCAACACGATAATGGCTGCAAAAACTTACTTTTGTTTATTATTATTCATTATTATTCATTATCATTTATTACCATTCATTATCATTTATTATTATAGGCCTACCTCCACTAGAAAATTCCCCCAAATTCAAATTCCAACACGATATTGTCTCGAAAACTGTACTTCTATTTATTATTATCGTTTATTAGTTATTCAAGATGTCCGATTTTCTGGTGAGAAAGCCATTTTCTTTACATCCATAACAAAAATCTATCACAAGTGCAAATCCCAACACCATAATTGATCACATGTACGAGCTTTCTCCGTTACTTATCATTTTTCACTGGTAGCCTATCATAATCGCGTCAAATAATAAACTGCACTTATAGTAACGTAAGTCACGTCCTTTGATTTTGCAGGGGGTAAGGGACTGAAGACTTTATTTCAAGCAGTACGGTCATCACTTGTTCTCCAACACAGTCAGGCACACACATCTTTGATATCGCAGTGCAGTCACCACAACGTCTGGGCTCCAGCTGAATTAGTTCACATCCTCGCCACCCCCTGGCCAGCGTGTGGAGACACTGCCTACACCTGTCACGTGAGGCGGCCTGCCACTAGCGTGGGGGGCCAGCCCAGCGATCGCTCCCATGTCATAAGCATGTTTTTGCTGGACATGCTGGTACTTGCCGAGTTTGACGTCACAGCGGCCCCTTGTCCGCTCACCACTTGTATTCGTCGCCTCCGCACGTTTCCCGCCAAAATCGTCTGCCTCGGAGCTGAACCGCACAACGGTCGACCGTTCGCTGCCACACTTTTGGCGCCAAAGTTGTTTTTCTGGGCATGTTCAAATCTGTCGATGCCGACCGCTCACCATCCACCACATGTCCCTGTGCGAGAGAGAACGCAGTGCTACACTTTTGGCGGCAAAGTTTGCTCAATAGTGGAATCCGCCATGACTATGTAACAGCACGTTTGGACCACACTAGAACGCCCGCCAATTGACTCGCTCTCGCGCGCGCGTAATAACTGTACAATCGCTGCGCCGCCGCCCCGCTTACGTCACACACTCTCCATACAAGCGACGGACGTAGCCTTCTGTAAATACCTGGAAAATGACTCTTCATTTCAAACATTACGGTCATGCAGGTGTGTCCCAACTGACTTCTCCATGCTCACACAGCGAAACTCCAGAGCGCAGCTGACTTACGCTCAGCCTGCTGAGCTCGCTCCATTGGCAGCACCCTGGCCGGCTGACGCCAAGCGACCAGTGGTGCCTGCACACCCCCACGGCCAGCGCGCCATGTAGGCAGGGAGTGACGCCTCAGGGTCCATCCACAAACGGTCAGCCGCGCCTGCCTCAGAGTCCGACTATGTAAACATCTTTCCACGCCCGGGAGCACTTAACGCTGGACAGGATGGAACCTGTCGACCGCGTGCCAGACAAAGGATATGTTTGGCGCCAGAGTTTGACTGACAGAGGAATCCACCACGACCGTATAACAGCGCGTTTGCTCTTCACGAGAATGCTCGCTAATTCACTCTCACCACCCTGCTATGTTGAATAATTGAATTTACAATTTCATATACGTGTGCAAACGTATTCAACTCCCTAATTTCAATTACTTTTCGAGAATCAGACCGCCACCTCCTCCTCCTAGGAACCAGCGCCAAGTTTGACATCTGCCAGTAAACAAAGCTTACTTGCGCTTCCGCCACCAACCTAAGAAAATTGTTTCACACTAAGCCACCAGCACTCAACCTCTTCCTACACGTTTCTGGAAAATGGACTCACCCTGCACTAGGTCCATGGATGGAGGAACGAATTTACTTTATTTAGGAATGGAGTATATGTATCACACCGACATGTCCCACATCATACAGACCTGCAAAATACTCCTACATAACTCATTTATAATATTCTAGACACACGCTTGCTAATTGCAAACAGTTAAAAATAACTCATAGCACAGCCTACAGACATGCGAACCGCTCATAAATAATGCAAAACATTTACCTCCAAATAGCCAAACAACTACTAATTTTCGGAAATAATTTCAGTGCATAGGCTGATGGAAGGAGGAACGAGTGTACTTTATTTATTTGCGACATATCTTTTTGAAACTTTTACTTCTCATAGGTTTCCATATGCAAGGCTGACATAAGGCAGTTTCTGAACTCCAGTAGAGCACTACACTTGGCAACACAACCACACCCATCAAGATATTCATTCCAATCCAGACCTGTAACTCCTCTACAGATAAATTTGTCCAGTTTATTGTCTACTCACTCACAATCTGACCAGATTGCCGTTATTGCGCAAAAACAGCTCAGACTGCGCTGTGCTGCTCGGGGAAGTAAGGAAGGGCTGCACTCTATTTATTTGGAGTCCTTTTATTTAGTCGTGGAGTATATTTGTCACAAAACTCCCGCACTGATCCCACTGTGGTCATCTCACACAGGCCACAAACACGTAAACAACTCCTAATTTCATCACACAATAGCAAACAGCTCTTAAATAATGCAGTACACAATATCAGCAGACGAGCTCTGTACTCTTAAACTCTCCAAATAAAGCACCACACAGTGCACAAACATGCTCGCAAAATAGTACAACAGACGCGCCCAAACACCACCAGCTGCCAAACCGACCAAAAGTCTCTGCTCGGCCTCCCCCAAACATGACCTCAACACAGTCGCATTCGAACCTATTACCGGAGAAATTGATATCGCCTATGCGCCTTAGATTACGCTCCAAGGCAGGCCGCGCACGCGTGCAGTCGGCGGGGAAGGGGGGTTCCAGGGTCTCCAGCCAAGTTCAGCTTCCGAGCGCTCGTGACAGCCGACACAAGTGAAAGCTGCATTGCTCTTCTCATGTATACCGCCGGCGTCTCAGGTCTGGACCTGCCTTCACGTCTCATAGCTCGTTGGCACACACGATTAACGCGGCCGGGAAAACATTTACTACTCGCATGCAGCCGAGATGGTGAAGGAAAACCAATCACTCTGATCTGCGCTGCAGGCGCGTGTAATAATTGAGAACACTCAATTTATTTTTTTCGAACAACTTATTTAATCATACAGTATATCTATCACGCTACCACAAAACACCAATCCCAGTGTGCCCTGGGCCATGTTGCACAGCCCACAGACACGCACCCAATCATAATTTTAGTACACACTATAGCAAACTGCTACTAAATAATACATCACACAGATATGTAGATACGCTCAGTACTCGTAAACTATCCTAATAACGCATAGCAGAGCCTGCAGATCCGCTCGCAAAATAACTCATCAGACGTGCGCAGGTACCCCCACTTAGCATAATTCCAAAGCGCAGCCTCCATGCGCTAGACACATCATAGCAGCACATGCCCTTACCTCTTATGACACTGTAGCACACTGTACATTGCTCCTCACACGACATTACACGGTCCTTTAACTAAACATAACTACACATCCCTACTCTCGCCTCTTCGCGTGACCAGCCATCTAGAAACCTTCTCAATATTATTCTTACTTTACAACATTTAAAAAAAAAATAAGTTTTAATTTACACCTCGTACCCCACGTAACCTCACACCTGTCCCACCATCAACATACGCAAACGTCCTCAACCCTATCTTGACACTCATATATCACCCCACAAACCATGCCCATCAATCAATTGACCATTCTCATCCCCTATTTTCGTATTACAAACGTATCCTCTATCTAAACACCAATCAACTCATCTTTCTCGCACTTTCAACAGTAAAATTAATTTTACACACACCCAGAATTACCAAACGCAATTAAAGAGTCAAACTTTTATACAGAGCATCAAGCACATACAACACTCACACCAATATTCAAAGCCTGGTGCATATTTACCACCTCCACCTTCAATTAAATATTATTACCATGCCTCAACATTCTGCCAGCGCTCGATTTGTACCTATTTTTCCGCTCTTAACTGTTGTCATTAGCGGACGAATATCACTATCTATAGATTGCATAAATTTCCACATTAAAAAATCTCGCCGCGCCGTTTAGAGACTCCTATATCCGAACACATAGCATCATTCAACTATAACTTGCTCTTATCTAATAACTCATCCATCAGGTCTGGGGGGCAAGGTCATCCCTTTCTTTCTTTCTTTCAGCAGCAGCCAGCCATTTTTTTTTTTTTTTTTTTTTTTTTTTTGCAGCTTAACATCACCATTCGCGAAACATATCTTCAAATACGTAAACACACTTACTCAATTACACAGCGGTCCCGCTGAGGACATGACCTTCAATATTACAGTTCTTAATCCAATAACCACCGAAACAAGTACTAAATGCTCAACCTAATCCCATAGCGCCTTACAAAGCGAGTGTCCGAGAGGCGGCGGCGGCATGTCAAAGCTACATAGCTGTCCATCTAAACAGCCGTCCACTCAGCCCCAGGACCAGAATGCTGAAGAGGGCTCTCCCTATACCTGCTCTCCAGCTATTGTCTAACGACATACAGTGCACAAATGGATTCCTGAACAGCGCAGATCTCTATCTCCTCCTTGCATCTCCAACAGGACATGTAAACAGTGTCTCCACCAGCCAGCGAACCCGATGTCATTCACCCTTCTCTGACAATTTCCACTCGCATATATAAAACCATACTCACTCCTGCCACAACTCACTTAATAATAAAAAAATCATTCTCCCTTTCTAAGCATGGATGAGTATGCATTTATCTTCACCCATCTGATCTCTGCAATTTAAGTCGGAGAAAGACATATCTATTACCTTCTGCAACCTCTCTATAAACAGAAAGATCTCCGTTACTACAACAGGACCCTGTTTTGACCATTCGCCGGAAATGCGCGCAATGTTGTACGCCTCAAACTAGGTACAAGTACAACAGATCCTCAACACCCTATCATCTTTATCCTCTACCATCAAACAGTGAAAAAGGCACGAACGCACCAATGCGATCCATCTCCAGTGTGGACAAACGGAATTCACAATACTCCCCCCGAATAACTCATAGTGCAACCATCCAAGAATTTGTAATAGCTCGCCAAATTCAACACCTTAAACTACAGATGCCTATATGAACAAGATCACATTAAATATACACACACACACTGCAGAGACCCCTTTAAAGATTGATCACCCATACTCTAAGCGAATGAGAAGCTGCCTCTGGCCCTTGTTCAAACAGTGTTTTCTAACACGCTTTTGCACACTGCTGAGCATTTCGTCTTTCTGTCGCGACTTCGAAGTCATTGTCTCATTCTAAACAGACGTTAACACGGACTGATGCACGGCCTCTCACAGGAAACTATACCTTGCACCTTATAAATCATATACTTACAGTCGATAGCATAACACTGAATAATTTTAAATAAAGGAGAGCCACAACACCAGGAAAATAGAAGAGCCTGCTGGCGTTGTAGCGACTTCCCTCGAAAGTGATTGACCACCTCTACATTTAAACTCATAAGTCGCAGTGACCGAATAGTTTATAACTCTGCATTCCATTTCTAGTGATTGGTCATTTATGCACACAAGTACAGGATCACCGTTTTCGGTGCTAGCAACCCTGGAAGTTGCGGTCCATCAACCAAAATTTCTCCCGTAACTCAAGCAAGCGTGGTCAGTCAATCATTATGTCATACCCAATGCACAGATGTGATGGATAAGACACCACCGATCTACTGTAATATTATCCATCACAGCTGACATCGCGAAAAATTTTACAGTAAGTCCAACACTGGCCAATCATGTGACAGCTAGTTTTCTTAATTTCAGTATCATAGCTAAACCATACGTCCTCTACTTTGCAAGTATCACTGCGACCATTCATAGATGACTGCTCAGCACGTCCATTCACACTTAATTCTCGGACACATAAAGACGATCAAATTATACCAGACAACGCCATACATATTTCTAAGACCTCGCGCATAGTACTCGATCATTCTCTCTGCGTATGGCGGTCATAGAGCTATCTAGTCCTCTTACGTTGAAAGACCATCCTCACCTCGGCATTGACCTACCTACCCAATTATTCCTCAACACAGCAGACGAATACAGCTACACTTCACCTCTCTTGACTGAATAGAGCTTTCCTAGTCCTAACCCATCCAAGCGCACCACATTTCTCGAAATGTAACCAAGTCTTGGACCTTAGCACACCATATCGATCTATAGTAACAGATCTCAAAGTGCCTTAATTTAATAGCATACAGTTTAGAAGAACAAGAACGGAGCGATATTTATACACAGCGTAGTTCGATAGATTTTTAAGCAAATCATCCAATCTATCATGTGTAATGTATTGTTCTAGAGTCCATGATCGGTGCATCGAAGGTTCCAGTAGGGGAGAGAGAAAGAGAGAGAGAGAGAGAGAGAGAACATGAACACACACACACACACACACTCCTAAGACTAGATCGTTCAGCACTTAAAAACGGGCAATAACTTTAGATCGCGTACTTTTCCGTCCTGTCTGACATACATCCTTCTCCCCGGTCACCTTACGCTGAGCTATCTCTACCCCAATCGTAAAACTTTTCCTTTCTATGATAGGAGCCCAATGTAGCCCTGCGGACACGTCTAGTGCCCAATGATCACACCAGATCACGAGTCAGAAATAATACTATTACTCCATCAAGTCTACATAAAAAATGATAGTTATTAGCAGCCGGTACATCCTACAAGCAAACAGATACGTACAACAGCAGCGTCCAACATGTGAAAATTACAAGTCATCCCGTCACCGACTCTGTAAACACCCGTCTGTCGGGTAAGTGTGTACACAATGATTACAGCCCTCACAAATACCCACAGCTAACTTAGTTATGACGCTGAAGTCTCGATTTTACACCAAGCATGCGGCAGGGTGGGGATCGCGTAAATCAAAGTGCGTTTAGAGGAATGTGTCAACTTCCATCACACATGAGATGGAAGTCCTCTGATGACCGACGGGTTCACCGTTAACGATCGCAAGTAGACAGCGCTTTAAACCACATACCGAACACGTAGCCGCATACGACTAGAACGCTGGCTATATCACGTGACTAACGCGTTCAAATAGAATACTCGAAAAAAAAAATCTACTTTCAGCAACTTGTCCTTCTCTAGATTAAATGAGTCAATGTTTGAATCGTACCTAGTTGCAGCTCTGTCTCAATCGATCATCCCGTACACCCTCTATTATCATTCAATATAGATGTGAGTAAGTTTAGACGTGAATGACTCTCCGTCCTCCTGAAAACCATCAAATACAGTATTCAACTCACGTGTATCACTGCTACGTCAGTATACATACACTATAATACGGACAACGAGAAAAAATTGACTGCCTTCCTTATTCGGCTCGCTTCGACGTCATCGTTTTCCTGCATTCCTCTTGTTGCCGCATACTTCACTCCATGTACAAATTCCCCCCTGCGAACCAGAAGACAAGCAAGTAGGTTCTCATTTTCACCGCATTTCGGTGTATATTAGGTTAGTTTATATCTTTGCGCTAATCAGTTTCCGCATTTCTTTCGATTTTATGTCAGATCCATCCATGCGACCACGACATAAGTTATCGTTCGGTGTTCTAAAATTGTCTCTAAATGTAACCAAGGCGTATCCAGTCACCTCCACATTCGGAGAGCACTTGCTCTGTTTTCTGTATTTCCATGTACATGCACGCCTCGCGAACGGCTTCCAGGACCGGCGGTAGATTAGGGTTAACGTTCGAATGTGGATCCGCCGCGAGTTATATGGAGAGATAGACATACCAGCTATGCTCTGAGTACGTGAAGACGCGCAGAGAACTACTGTGGCCTTCCGTCGGGCGAGAGAGAGAGAGACAGAGACATAGAATTGCGCCATGGAAGTCTGACACAGGAACAGACGAGAGTGGCAGCTGTGGCTCGGCCACACGATCACGGAATACGATCTGCTCCCACGCCCTACTGGTTGGACCTCCAGAGGGCTTGCCAGACGTTGATGGTCACGAATCCCCATCGGTCTCTAGTCAGTAGCTGACGTCACAGCTCACAGAGACCAAGTCCCTCTAGACAGGACTTGCTTCTACTCCGTAGAAGACTGAAAGCAATGAGACGACCAGAACATCGACCGTCAGTGGCCACCATTCTGGAAAAGATTTGATTAGATTAGATTTACTTTCATTCCAATTGATCCGTAGTGAGGAGGTCCTCCAGGATGTAGAACATGTCAGAAAAACAATAACACATGACAATTATTTACAACTCAAACAAATAGCCTAATGTACCAGTCAACAGGTCCCACGTGGAATGTTCGTCTTTTTTTAATGAACACTATACGAAAAAATCATTTTAGAAACACTAATAAACTGAATTAAAAATATTTTATTTATTTATAAGGTAATAAACATGTAATAGAACTACTATAATAGAGGTAGGGGTACAAATATGGAAGCGTGTGGGTAATGTGGAAACGTCTAATATCTGGCCTGCTGAGTTCTGCACTGTAGTGGGGCAGCCATAAATTATTGCACTAGTTCCTGTTTATCACGGTAGAAGGTTAGAAGTCAGTTGAGCAACGGACGCCGTGACAGTGATGAAATTTACGTTCGCACATTTTCTAAACCTTTTTCGAGGTAAGTTGTGCTATTATATTTATCTATATACTTTGTAGTTATCTTTATTTACGTATGATAGCTTATAAATGGAGGTACATAGAAGGTTTTAGCAATCTTTTGTCAACCCGAAATGGATAGTTGCTTAATGTAATCTACCGAAATTTAAAATTCCCATTGTGTAGGTAATGTGGAAGCATACATACGATGGCATTGTGGAGACGTTTTCACAATACCAACCACAAATACATTACTTCTAATACGTTTTGCGTCTGTTCCTAGATGCCACGAAAGCTAACTGGTCGGAAACCAAGAGCTATTGTGAAGGAGTGGGATGCTGAAAACGTGATTAAGGCTATAATAGCCTCAAGGGAAAGCTGGTGGGCTTAAGAAGAGCAGTAAAAGCTTTCAGTGTACCTCAGACGACACTTCAAATGTTTGCGCATAGTGATATGTCAACAGAAGAATGTGTTTCTTTGAGACTTTGACGTAAGCTTGTACTACCTCATGCTATTGAGAAACAGTTGGTACAGTATCTCATTGAAATGGATAAAACAGAAGGTCAACATCGTTGTCAAATACCTCATCAAATACGTGTGTGTCTCCAAAAGATATCATGCCAGTCCCTCCTCTAAAGACTACGGTTTCCAACAGGGGTCGTAAGCTAGGTTCGTCAGCTGTTTTGACATCTTCGCCTTATAAAACACGCCTTGAAGACTCCTTACTCAATGGTAAACAGAAGCTTCCTAAGGCACCTGCAAACAGCAAGAAAAAACGTGAAGCTCCTCCTAGAAAACCGTGCAAAAAACGGCTTAAGTTATGAGTGGTTTCAGATGAAGAGTCCGATGCACCAAGTCACATTTGGATCTCGCAGATGGGGAAGAAAAACCTTACTGAAGAAGATGCAGTTTGTATTTTTTGTGAAGGCGCATTTTCGAAAGACATTCGGGGAGAATTGTGGATTAAGTGTGTAGTGTGTGAGGAGTGGAGTCACTCTTTGTGTGCCGGGAATGGAAGGAGATATTTACATATGCGATTTTTGCAAGTGAACTTCGCTTATGAAGCATTTTTCTAATACAGTTGCGTTTAAAAAAATTTTTGTATAATTTAAAATTTAATGTAAAATAAAATAGTTTGTACCCTTTTCAATGGTTTTCGTTTGAAGAAGTAAGTTTCCCACAATTTTAAGGCGTTTTCACATTACCCGTACTTCTTGAGTTGTTGTGCAAGCAGAAAATGTTTTTTAATTTTTAGCATATTTGGTTTTTGTGTTTCGTAATATTACATTCATTGCTAAAACATTATGAATTAGCTTTCGCTAAAATTTGAAGCTGAAAGAGAAGTAAACATTTCTTTTATACAGCAAAAACAAATTTGGTTTCCACATTTACACCCCTACCTCTACTTATTTACAACGAACACGACCGGCCGGGGTGGTCGAGCGGTTCTGGGCGCTACAGTCTGGAACCGTGCGACCACTACAGTCGCAGGTTCGAGTCCTGCCTCGGGCATGGATGTGCGTGGTGTCCTTGGGTTGGTTGAGTTTGAGTGGTTGTAATTTCTCAGAGCCATTTGGGCCATTTGAACAATGAACACATTACTGAACTGAAATGGTGCAGAAGTTAGATTGTACATACACACACACTTATTTACAATGAACACATTACTCCACTGAAATTGTGCAGAAGTTATATTTGGTTCTACTGAAAATTCATCGATGGAGTAGAAGGAGTTGGCCACCAATAAATCCTTTAGGCTTCTCTTAAACTGAATTTTATTGGTTGTTAAGCTTTTTACGGCTGCTGGCAAGTTATTGAAAATGTGTGTTCCTGAATAATGCATAGCTTTTTGAACAAGAGTAAGTGACTTTAAAGCCTTGTGAAGATTATTCTTATGTCTAGTATTGATTCCATGAATTGAGCTGTTGGTTTGAAAAAGTGATATATTTTTAATAACAAATTTCATTAAGGAATAAATATATTAGGAAATAGTAGTTTGTACCCTTAGTTCCCTAGACAGGCTTCTGCAGGATGCTCTTGAGTTCACACCACATATAACTCTTACAGCACGTTTTTGTGCCGTGAAAACTTTAACTTGGCTTGATGAATTACCCCAAACAATAGTCCCATATTACATTATGGAATGAAAGTATGCATAGTATGAGTGCTTTTTCATTTATATTTCCCCTATGTCTGACACAATTCGCATTGCAAATAGAAATCTGTTAAACCGCTTCAGCAGTTCGGTGGTGTGCTCCTCCCAGTTGAATTTATTATACGTTACTTTTTCTAAAATTTTTAGAATGCTGGCAAAAGTGGAACTGGATGGAAATTTGATGCTATTTCTTTATCTCCCTTCTGAAACAGTGGCTTAACTTCAGGGTATTTCAACCATTCAGGAAATATTCCACTGATAAACGACTGGTTACACAGATAGCGTAATACGTTACTTAACTCAGAATAACATTCTTTAATTAACTTTGTTGATATTTCATCATACCCACAAGATTTTGTTGATTTTAAAGACTTCATGATGGACATTATTTCTGCTGGGGTAGTAAGGGTCAAATTCATATTATGGAAGTTACTTGAAATGTCTGGTCTACATTCCAAGAGCCAATGACCGACGTTAAGAAGATTCTTCGAGGAGCTTCTCAACGTGACAGAAGAGGCAATGACCGTAAAGTCGTTCACCTCCAGTAAATTGAAATGAATAAATACGCGAGACGCAGTGGGCCAGACAGATGAAGACGGGGACGGAGACGGAGACGGAGACGGAGAGGAGAGACGAAGAAGACGAAGAAGTTTTCAGTCAGTTTCTGTGCTGAAGACCGTCATGCAAGAAGAGACTGCATCATGCACAGACGCACCAAGTCCGCCGCTGTAATGGAATAGCAAGCAGCAGCCGCGGCGCCAGAAGACAGGAGTTAAAAGGTATTTGAAGTCTGGTTTTTACATACCCGGGTGACTCGTAAGGACGGGAAGGAGACGGCCTCACATCAGTAGTCACCTGTGAGCTGGGATGAAGACCTGACAGCCGAAGACTGGCAAGCGGGAGTCCGTGGTTCGAGTCCGCCACACTGGCCTTCCCCCGCCGCGCCGCTCCGCTGGCCGACGCAGAACACACGCAGCCGCTTAGAGAAGAGAAACACTGGGACGCCACACCCAAGGTATCACCATCCGATGCACGATTTCGCTCGCAATAATTAAACGGGCCACCTCGCGCTGCGCATCTCCAGTCAACTGGGCGAGACGGCGACATGAGATACACTCCGCTACGCGTAATCAGACGCCGCCGCCGCCGCCACCGCTGCCGCAGCAGAAGACTTCACAAACGACACAGCTGCCGCTCTCCGAACCAAAACATCCCGTAAGATACAGTTGTACAAATCTTCAATAAAAGTTATCTTATGTAAAAATTATGTTTCATTCGACCTCGTTCCCGAGCCAAGGAAGAACCCACCCTGCCCACATGTAGTTAAGAGAGAAAAGTTAATTTATTTAATATTTTCACCCTGACAGAATGCTTTAGAATGCTCATCCTGACAATTGACAGCATGAAAAGAGAAAACCCAGTTACATTTAGTGGCAGAAGTGTCACATTTAGTAACACAATTGTTACAAGTTGAATGATAGTGTTACTAACTCAAATAAGTTATTATTGGGAGAGTCTTTAAGGAAAACTACATTGAAATCAGCAGCAACAAATATTTCTTTGCTTTTGGTTGTTAAATGGGCCAGTACAGCTTCAAGGTGGTTTATGAACAGATTAAAGTTACCTGCAGGTGCTCAATATACACTTAATATTATGAAGGATTTTCTGTGAAACTCTGCTTCTGTTGCACATCATTCCGTATGCTGTTCTGGGCAAAATTTATGAATGTCTATGTTTTTAAATTTATGACAGTTCCTGATGAATGTGACAACTCCTCCCTTCTCCATTCTGCTCTCCAAAAGAAACATGGTAACCTAAACCCTGTAACACTTAAAAGTTCTATACCAGTGGTCACATGATGTTCAGAGAGGCAGATTAGGTCAGCTGGGCTTGAAGACTCTAATTCATCTATGCAGGTAAATAATTCGTTAATTTTATTTCTCAGTCCTCGAATATTTTGACGAAATAATGATGACTGACATTTAACATTGACTTAATTAAAATTGGGTATAGTAGAAATATCTGCTGACCGTTGAAAATTCTTAACCAATATCTGTTTATGCTGATGTAATAAGCTAGAATTATGTTTTTTTGTTTCTTTCTCAAACTGCAGGTTTGTGTCAGTCCCAACCTCTCTTAAACTTTGGTTTCTTTCTTTCTTCCCTACCCTAAAGAAGGATCTTTTCTGAACCCTATAACCACTGGTATTTTATCGCTCATGACAGTGTCTCCCTCCTTTAACTTTCCTGCTATTTTCCCAGCCAGTATACTCTTCCCTTTCCTGTTGAGGCGAAGGTCGTGCTTAGAATAATCCCACCTATTGAGTGAATCAACAGGAACCACCCCACTGTGTAACCCTGCACCCGACATAAGCAACCGTTCCAACTCCAAATTAACTCTCTTGACAGATGAGTTCAAATGAGGTCGGTCATGGCGCCCAAGAACAGATACAAACTCAACACTAGTATGATTCGATGCTGATGCAATCTTTGCCAGGTCACACTCTACGCTGTACCCAGGATCTCTGTCAATTCTATTACCTGCTCCATCCACTACAACCACAGCGTCTTCCTTACTGAAATCTTTGCAAAGTGATAATAAATCCTCAGTGCTCCAGACCAGCACTAGGTTTAAAAAAATTGGAGACCTGGTATTCTGATCCTAATAATCCTGCAAAAGTTGGTCAACACCTCTTGCATGGGAACTACCTAACTACAACACTTCCTTTATCTTTACTGATTTCCCTACATTCTTACTTTTCAATTTGCTGCTGAAAGTTTGTTGAGCCCTGTCTATACCTGCGACTGCTTGAGGCTCACCAGCTTCTAACTGAAGCAACAGCTCAACTCTATTTTCCACATTCACCAAGAAGCTGTCAGACAAAATTCTAGGCCCGTTCCTCCTGTTATCTGTTGCCACTTCCCACCTCTCTTTACCCTTCTCCTTCCTTGTTTAACTCAGCCTGAAGGGCGGCAGTTTTCCCCTCCTGTTCTCGTATTTTCGTATCTCTACGACAAATCCTACAGAACCACTAACGAGTCTCATTTACTTCGCCTATTCCCACGCCACTACAATCACACACATGGTAAAAGCTACAGAACCCGTCACACCAAAGCCTCGACCTAACAATTCTACGGGAAGTCAAGCACTTTTTACTCATGATAATTTATTGAGAATACGTCAGTTAAATTACAGATAAACACGAAAATATGGTTCCACAAATTGGGCCTATACGCAACTGTGTGTAAACAAAAACAACAGAGTAGAGTTTCTGAAACAACAATTTAAACTTTACTCTACTTTCCGGAAAAGTGAATTAAATAATGAAGAGATACGCTACAATTAAATTGCTGGAGAGAGCAAAGAACAACTAAACGAAATTCTATAGGTCTGCTGCAGCAAAACGTAAACAGAAAATACTACTGTACGATCTTTTCGCGTTTTCTGCTATATTACGTGAAGAAAAATGAAACCCTTAATAGTACGCTTAAAAGGCACACTAATAAACCCATTTACCACGTGATCAGTACTAAACTGTATGTTTTAATAATCTAAAATGACTTATCTTTGGCCGGCCGCGGTGGTCTCGCGGTTCTAGGCGCGCAGTCCGGAACCGTGCGACTGCTACGGTCGCAGGTTCGAATCCTGCCTCGGGCATGGATGTGTGTGATGTCCTTAGGTTAGTTAGGTTTAAGTAGTTCTAAGTTCTAGGGGACTGATAACCACAGCAGTTGAGTCCCATAGTGCTCAGAGCCACTTATCTTTACGAGAACACCAAAACTCGCGCTAGTCGCCTGGGTGATAGGAGGCCAACTGTCGTCCCGGTTTTGTCCGTTTGCCAGAGCTTTTGGTTGCTTCAGGATTTCACACCTTCACCTTTCGGACACTCATTTCTTCTGTGTGAGTAAGTCGAATAGTTACTGTTCCGTCCGACTTAACTTTTGTGTGACACTTTGCACAGGATTAACCTACATCGTTATCCGCATTCCACAAACCAGCCTACAGTGTGTGGGGGAGGGCACCCTGTGTCAGTAATAATCCTGTACTTTCTGTTCGACTCGCAGATACAGCGAGCTAAAATTGATTGTCTGTATGCCCCCGCATGAGCACTGATTTCTAGTATCTTATTTTCGTGGTCCTAACGTGTGACACGAGTTAGGACAGTGGGATCGTTTTCCATTCAGCTTCAAACCCCGCTTCTCAAGATGTTTTCAGTAATGTTCCTCGAAAATAGCATCAACATCCCTCCAGAGATTCCCCGTTTGGTTCCCCAAGTATCTCGCACACTTGCGTGCTGTTCGAACCCACAGGTAACAAATTTAGCAGCCGTCTTCTCAGTTGCTTCTATGTCTTCCTTTAATCCGACCTGGTGAGGATCCCGAACTGTAGTCAAGAATAAGTCGCAGTAGAGTCCTATATGCGGTCTCCTGTACAGATGAATCACACTTTCCAAATATTCTCCCCACAAACCAAAGTCGACCATTCGCCTCTCCTACCACATCCTCCATTTCATATCGCTTTACAATGCTACGCCCACATACTTAAGCGACGTGGCTGTGTCAAGCAGGACGGCATCCGAACATTAGTTTTTCCTACTCATCCACATTAACTTGCATATTCCTACGTTTAGAGCCAGCTGCCAATCATCACACTAACCAGACGGTTTGCGTAAGTCGTCTTATCCTTCAGCCACTCATCTTCGATGCCATGCCGTACACCGCAGCAGTATCAGCAGAAAACCTTAGGTTGTGAGACCTTAGCTTTTCCCGGCGGATACAATTTTCAAACACGGGACTGCAGCCAGGTGACATCGTCGACAACCCTATATATTTCGACATGAGCGCACTTAGCCATTTTCAAGGCAAAACTGCAGCACGTAAGCACTGTACAAGTGAATTTAAAACCTCGATTTTCACGGAAACTCCGTAATGATAAGACACACACACACACACACACACACACACACACTGTAAATACATGCGGCATCAGAAACGAAAGATCACCGACGTCAGAAATTATCGATAGAACAATTAATAACCAACGGGTGAGACAGCGTCAACTCTGTTTTTTGACAACTCAGACAGCAGGATTCAATGCAGAATTTTTTTTTTAAAAAAATCGCCATCTCTATTTATAAGGTTACTCGCTAAATTAATTTCAACAGCTTCCTTAGGAACACTGTCCCCATGGGTGGAAGTGCGTGAAAGAATCTCCGTGTTGTTATATGCTATAGGATGACCGATGCCAAAACAGTGTTCTGCATTAGCGGATTTGCTTGGGTGCTGTAAGAGTGTGTGCCACTTAGAACACCGGTCCTCCACCGGCCGAAGTGGCCGAGCAGTTCTAGGGGTTTCAGTCTGGAATCGCGCGACCGCTACGGTCGCAGGTTCGAATATAGCCTCTGGCATGGATGTGTGTGATGTCCTTAGGTTCGTTAGGTTTAAGTAGTTCTATGATCCAGGAGACTGATGACCTCAGATGTTAAGTGCCATAATGCTCAGAGCCATTTGAACCATTTTTGAACCGGGCCTCCACAGACCTGACACTGACCAATATATGACATGCCACAACTGCAGTGAATACGGTAGACAGCCGCCTTACGCAAACAAAGATGATTCTCTGAGCATCCTAAAAGGACCGTGAACTTATATGGTAGTCGAAAAACACCCATAACCTGATATTTCCGCAAAATACGACCAATCCTCTTCAAAATGCTCCCTGTGTAAGCCAGAAAGTCCATAGACTGGTGGCTCCTCGGTATTATCATCGCTCACCCGGTGCGGAGTTGCTCGATAACGCAGCGTCTAATCTGTCGACGACGTCACCCGGCTGCATTCCCCTAAGTAATTCGAACATTTTATATGCCAGGGGAAACTAAGGTGTCACAATGCTTACTTATATTGGTAAGAAATTATCGTTGCCTGCGGAGTGTAGTATATCTGTTTCGATAGCTTAAATTAACTTAGACTCGATAATCTAATCATTCGGGCTCATGAAAGCCATATAATTTGTGTAGCAATTCTTAGATCGTCGCTGAGCAGCGACCACCTGATATTTCACTGCGCCACGGCACAGAATACGAATTGTTCATAAATTGTATCGATAGTGATATTTTGTGTTTCTCATTTTTTGACAGCTGAAGAATTGCAATCTTCTTCTGTTACCGCAGTTCTGATATATTTTTTAAAGACGGCGGACGCGTATGTGGTGTGGTCCGCAATCACTAATTAGTTATTACAAAATATTACTATTGTTCAGTGCTACGTAAGAATTTGTGTGTGCAGCTAAGATGAAATGTCGAAAATGTTAAAGGACTTTATTGGAAGAAACACCCAGCAAGATATAAAATTGAAATGTTACGGAGCCTATTGTTAGCAATACTGACTAAGGTAATTAAATTGGTTATTGTGCTCTCAAATGCTGTAGTGCCTCTTTATTGCTTGAAGTATTTCTGTGGTATCCATCTCCTATTAATGGCAACAGAAATAACGGTGTTTTTAAAGTTTTCATACAGCTACCAGGGACCGACTGCATGTCGGCAAACATCGTAGTTAAGGCAGAAGGTGCATTGCCAGTTACCTTATTTGTGATTTAAATCCAATTTCTTTTTACGTGTGGTATAGTACAGCAAAGAAAATTTCCAGCTCTGTCTGACCCTTAGGTTTCTCTGTTCGTAGTTGCTATGTCTCATATCCGGTCGTGGTCGAACAAGATCACGATACAAATAAATTAAGCGGCAGTGCAAACTCTGTTCTCGATCTTGAGAACGCTACGCCTTCTGCAAACGATTTCAGGTGACATGTAAACTATCACATACAGTACTTGGGTTTTTTGAAAAGTCTTTGTTCTTACCGCCAAGAAGTGGTGCAAAACTCAAAACAGATTTCTGAATCTTCACAAGAGAATAATAATTTAATCAAAATATAATTTTTTTAAAAGAAAAAACACCACACTTAGCGCCCGAACAGAGACGCGACTGAAATCACGAAAATCAGTCCTCTTGTGTTTGCTACTAATATAGATGTATCTAACAATACACTTATTTTTCATGTGCATGCTGTGCACTTCAAAAATTGTGGACTAAAATTTCAAAGAGGAAACACGAGCCGACAGCGGAAAACGGAGAAATTTTATATCCAGTTGCCGACTTTCCAGACAAACGTAAGTTACGAAAAAATTTTCTTATGCAGTTGTGATGTTTCAGTAGTACAGTTGTCTTTCGAGATACATTACCATTCTTCCTTTTATTTCCACCTGCACATTTAAAAAATCAGCTTAAAATTATTTTTTTACTCAAAATTTAGTAGGATTTGCAACGTAGTGTCTAAATCCCATTGTTGGGTCTTGATTTCAATGTGTAAACATGGCGTCGTGTTACATGTAGAATGCTAGCGCTGTGTGCTAATTCTGTTGGTTAGTGTGCCCGTCTTCCATCTTGTCTTTTCCGCCTCAGTTCACAGTCGTTTGTTAAGCGCGTGCAACTCCCATTCTTGACAGACAGCACGCGACCTGACGTCACACGCAAAGGACAGACGAACCGCGTTCCAGACCACGTGAAGCTGACGTGATACTGTTGACAAACAGACCCGCGAGATGGCGGAGGGTAAACTGGAATTAATCCCTACAGCAGGTGACAGTCATGATATGAACAGCAACGAATATCGTTGCGCTCACGTGCAATTAGCATGCGAGTGGAGGCGGAGGCTAACGCCGGTGATATGATTTACAAAGACCAAACAATTCAAACGATTCCCGCGGGTAGAAACTCAACTGTAGATACGAATGCAACGCTACTTCAAATCCAAAATTGGATGGCAAATAATGATACGGAAAAGGAACAATTGCGGTTAGAAAAGGAACGAAAAGCAAGAAAGAGAGCTGAACGAGAGGAGGAAAACAAAAAAGGACTTGTCTTGTGACAGCCAGAGCGAGAGCACCAGCAGCAGCGAGTACTGTTTGTATAAAGCGTTTATTTTGAATTTTGTTTACGACCTTCCACTAAGGAAGGGATTCTATTTGTGTTTATCTGCTCTGCATAGAAACTAATAGTTCTTGATCGTTAGGAGAGAAATTTATTTTGTACTTATTTGCTGCGCTTAGCTTTTAAATAGTTTTTCTGGGAAAACCTAGCGTAGTTTTCGCGTCTCGTATTTCAGTGAGTGTTTCTTGATTATCAGAGTAGCTCATCAGAAGATTATCTTGGGAATTTGTCACCGTATAGAGTAGGGTAAACATAGTCATGTGTAGGGACTGTGGTTGTTGTGAGCGGACGCAAGGAGAATTGGCCACTCTTCGGGGGCAGGTGGAGGCTTTGTCTGTTAGGCTCATCGAGCTCGAGGCGCAGGCGTCGGCTCGTAGTGGCGTTGGGGCAACTGTGGTGAGACCTATGCCTACTTCGGTGGCCTTGGAATCACATGGAACCCCTGATGTCGCTGCGTCTTCCGGCAGTGAGCATCTTACCGGTCAGCCATCACTCCAGGGTAAATGGCGGACAGTGGTGGGCTCGCGCGTGCCTGGCCGAAAGGCGAAGGTGGGATCTGGCCGCGTGGCAGCTGCCTTACCCCTTTCCAACAGGTACGGGGTGCTTCCTAGTGGTGATGACATCGTTTCCGAGCCACCACAGGATGCCTCGCCTGTTGGGCCAGTGGCCGATTCTCCGGCAAGGTCCCGACAGTCACAGAGGGCGGGCCTATTAGTTATAGGGAGCTCCAACGTTAGGCGGGTTATGGAGCCCCTCACGAAAATAGCGGGTAGGTCGGGGAAGAATGCCAGTGTGCACTCGGTGTGCTTGCCGGGGGGTCTCGTCCGTAATGTGGAGGAGGCCCTTCCGGCAGCTATTGAACGCACTGGGTGTGACCGGCTGCAGATAGTAGAACATGTCGGAACGAATGACGCCTGCCGCTTGGGTTCTGAGGCCATCCTTGGTTCCTTCCGGCGGCTGGCTGATTTGGTGAAGACAACCAGCATCGCACGCGGAGTGCAAGCTGAGCTTAATATCTGCAGCATAGTGCCCAGAGTCGATCGCGGTCCTCTGGTTTGGAGCCGTGTGGAGGGTCTAAACCAGAGGCTCAGACGACTCTGCGACTATAATGGTTGCAAATTCATCGACCTCCGTTATTGGGTGGAGAACTGTAGGGCCCCCCTAGACAGGTCAGGCGTGCACTACACACCGGAAGCAGCTACTAGGGTAGCAGAGTACGTGTGGCGTGCACACGGGGTTTTTTTAGGTTAGAGGGACCCCCCTTGGGCGAAACGATAAAATACCTGACGGCTTACCAGAGAGAACATCAGCATCGTTGATAAAGAACGTCCGTCCTCAGAGACCAAAAACAGGAAAAGTTAACGTAATATTGGTAAACTGCAGGAGTATCCAGGGCAAGGTTCCTGAATTAGTATCGCTTATTGAAGGAAATAGTGCGCATATAGTATTAGGAACGGAAAGTTGGTTAAAACCGGAAGTGAACAGTAACGAAATCCTAGACACAGAATGGAATATATACCGCAAGGATAGGATAAACGCCAATGGTGGAGGAGTATTTATAGCAGTAAAGAATTCAATAATATCCAGTGAAGTTATTAGCGAATGCGAATGTGAAATAATCTGGGTTAAGTATCAAAGGTGGGTCAGATATGATAGTCGGATGCTTCTATAGACCACCTGCAACAGCAACCGTAGTAGTTGAGCGCCTCAGAGAGAACCTGCAGAACGTCGTGAAGAAGTTTCGTGATCATACTATTGTAATAGGGGGAGACTTCAATCTACCAGGTATAGAATGGGATAGTCACACAATCAGAACTGGAGCCAGGGACAGAGACTCTTGTGACATTATCCTGACTGCCTTGTCCGAGAATTACTTCGAGCAGATAGTTAGAGAACCAACTCGTGAAGCTAACGTTTTAGACCTCATAGCAACAAATAGACCGGAACTTTTCGACTCCGTGAATGTAGAAGAGGGTATCAGTGATCATAAGTCAGTGGTTGCATCAATGACTACAAGTGTAATAAGAAATGCCAAGAAAGGAAGGAAAATATATTTGCTTAACAAGAGTGATAGGGCACAAATCGCAGAATATCTGAGTGACCACCATCAAACGTTCATTTCTGAGGAAGAGGATGTGGAACAAAAATGGAAAAAATTCAGAAACATCGTCCAGTACGCCTTAGATAAGTTCGTACCGACTAAGGTCCAAAGCGAGGGGAAAGATCCACCGTGGTATAACAATCATGTACGAAAGGTACTACGGAAACAAAGAAAGCTTCATCATAGGTTTAAGAGTAGTCGAATCATAGCTGATAAGGAAAAGCTGAACGAAGCGAAAAAGAGCGTAAAGAGAGCAATGAGAGAAGCATTCAACGAATTCGAACATAAAACATTGGCAAACAATCTAAACAAGAACCCTAAAAAGTTTTGGTCATATGTAAAATCGGTAAGCGGATCTAAATCCCCTATTCAGTCACTCGTTGACCACGATGGCACCGAAACAGAGGACGACCGAAGAAAGGCAGAAATACTGAATTCAGTGTTCCGAAACTGTTTCACTGCGGAAAATCGTAACACGGTCCCTGACTTCAGCCGTCGCACGGACGCCAAAATGGAAAATATTGAAATAAACGATATTGGAATTGAAAAACAACTGCTATCACTTAGTAGCGGAAAAGCATCCGGACCAGACGAGATACCCGTAAGATTCTACAGTGATTATGCTAAAGAACTTGCCCCCTTTCTATCAGCAATTTATCGTAGATCTCTGGAAGAACGTAAAGTACCTAGCGACTGGAAGAAAGCGCAGGTCGTTCCCATTTTCAAGAAGGGTCATAAATCAGATGCGAATAATTATAGGCCTATTTCGCTTACGTCAATCTGTTGTAGAATAATGGAACATGTTTTATGTTCTCGTATTATGACGTTCTTAGATAATACAAACCTCCTTCATCATAACCAACATGGATTCCGCAAACAGAGATCATGTGAAACTCAGCTCGCCCTATTTGTCCAAGAAATTCACAGTGCCGTAGACACTGGCGAGCAGATTGATGCCGTATTCCTGGACTTCAGGAAGGCATTTGATACGGTTCCGCACTTACGTTTAGTGAAAAAAATACGAGCTTACGGAATATCGGACCAGGTTTGTGATTGGATTCAGGATTTCCTAGAAGAAAGAACACAACATGTCATTCTTAACGGTTCAAAATCTGCAGATGTAGAGGTAATTTCGGGAGTACCGCAAGGAAGCGTGATAGGACCTTTATTGTTTACAATATACATAAATGACTTAGTTGACAACATCGGTAGCTCCGTGAGGCTATTTGCAGATGACACGGTTGTCTACAAGAAAGTAGCAACATCAGGAGACTCGTACGTACTCCAGGAAGACCTGCAGAGGATTAATGAATGGTGCGACAGCTGGCAGCTTTCCCTAAACGTAGATAAATGTAATATAATGCGCATACATAGGGGCAGAAATCCATTCCAGTACGATTATGCCATAGGTGGTAAATCATTGGAAGCGGTAACGACCGTAAAATACTTAGGAGTTACTATCCGGAGCGATCTGAAGTGGAATGATCACATAAAACAAATAGTGGGAAAAGCAGGCGCCAGGTTGAGATTCATAGGAAGAATTCTAAGAAAATGTGACTCATCGACGAAAGAAGTAGCTTACAAAACGCTTGTTCGTCCGATTCTTGAGTATTGCTCATCAGTATGGGACCCTTACCAGGTTGGATTAATAGAAGAGATAGACATGATCCAGCGAAAAGCAGCGCGATTCGTCATGGGGACATTTAGTCAGCGCGAGAGCGTTACGGAGATGCTGAACAAGCTCCAGTGGCGGACACTTCAAGAAAGGCGTTACGCAATACGGAGAGGTTTATTATCGAAATTACGAGAGAGCACATTCCGGGAAGAGATGGGCAACATATTACTACCGCCCACATATATCTCGCGTAATGATCACAACGAAAAGATCCGAGAAATTAGAGCAAATACGGAGACTTACAAGCAGTCGTTCTTCCCACGCACAATTCGTGAATGGAACAGGGAAGGGGGGATCAGATAGTGGTACAATAAGTACCCTCCGCCACACACTGTAAGGTGGCTCGCGGAGTATAGATGTAGATGTAGATGTAGAAAAGGACTAATGCGAGTTTTTACCGATTTAAATAAACAGTTTGATGCGGTAAATGATGAATTTGAAGTTGTAGATGGAAAATTTGACACAGTAAAAACTGAAATAACTACAGACATGAAAACTGATCTGAATACCCAAGTCGGAAATAAGTGGGCAAATTGAAGCAGTAAAAACTGAGATCCGTAAACAGGTTGAGGCTGAGATCAGTCAGGTATCTAGTAAATTTGATGCAGCATTAGGAGCTGCCAAGGGTGACATTAATGCCACGGTAGAAGCATACCATAGCGAAGCTGTAGCATTAAAGGGTAATTGTTGTACCAGGTCAAAGGAGGTCAGCGCCGTGAAACTGGTTGTCACAAATATGGGAAAGGAGATAGATGATCAGACGAGATGAGTAGAATCACTTGACATACAGGAGCAGGTATAAATTACGGTAAAGGCTTACGCCGAAGCGTTATCCGACCTGTACAAGAGTGGATAACAACCAAAGACCATCTGATAGAAAAAAAGTTAAAGACAGAACTGACGGAAGTAGTAAGGGAAGTTACTTATGATCTTTTGACGGAACCAGGAAAATCGGGAGACACCGTGTTATCTGAACTAGGACAGATAAGGCGATCTTTTGCACAAGACCTTCCTCAATAGAAGCAGCAGGTCATTGAAGAGGTGCAGACACTAAAGAACACAGTGGAAAGTCCCTCACATCCGATGCAAAAACGTGCCATACGTCCGATCGTATTTTTTCGAAACTTCTCAGGAATATTTCCGAATTGTTGGACAGACAAGCAAAGAATACAGTTTGTAACAGGGTATATAACAGGAGATGCCGCCTTATGCGGAATAAAAATGACAGGCAAGTGCAGGACCTATAATGAATTCGAGCGGATGTTTCTGAACAAATTTTGGAGTGATGATGTTCAGCAGCGCTTATGAAAAAAAGTGTTCAATGCCAAAATGTTCAATTAGAAACACGGCAGTTTCAGAAGATTTTTCGAAAAATATTTAACAAAAATTATATTGTGGGACTCACCAATTACAAATAAAGACGCGATCATGATTTAAAAAAAAACTAAATTGCCCATCTCTACAAGGAAGAAATTAGTTAATGTTTCCGAGGACGATAATGAAGCATTTCTTTCCATATTGGACTCATAGGATTTGATTCGCGAAGACGCGGTAGCAAATGTTGGCAGCACTCCGAATTACGTGAGCAGGCGAAAGAGTGGAGGTTACGCGGTCAACAATGGCAATGAGGGACGAACGCGCGGTAGCGACGCTTACTACCAACCGTCCGGCGGCTACAAAAATGAGCCGGCCGCAGTGGCCAAGCGGCTCTAGGCGCTATAGTCTGGAACCGCGCGACCGATACGATCGCAGGTTCGAATCCTGCCTCGAGTATGGATGTGTGTGATGTCCTTAGGTTAGTTAGGTTTAAGTAGTTCTAAGTTCTAGGGGACTGATGACCTCAGAAGTTGTCTCATAGTGCTCAGAGCCATTTTACAAAAATCAACAGGTGTGTTACGGAAATGGACAGTTTCGACCGAAGGCTAATAATAAACAACGGTGGAAACCAATGGATAGTACAAAACGGTCACAGTACGGAAACTCAACACACAATTATCCACAAAATCAGTACGGAAACAAACCACCACAGCAAGGAAATTATCAGAGCGGACGAGCCTTTAACAGGACGCGTGAGTGGAAATCACATAAATGGCATGGGACCAGTGTAGGACAACCACATTTTGATAATAATGACAACACAATAAACTACATGGCCCAGAATGCATTCCGACCTCCGACAAATATAAATTTTTCCGGTCACTCAAATGATTATGCAGGAAATCCGAAGCCGAAACAGCAAAAGAACGCAAAGTGGATCGTACAGGGGACAAGACCCCTGTCCACCACCCTTCGTGCCACAGTCACAACACCAACACGAAACGGAGGAGACGTTAAGAGCAATATCTGTAACTGCTGTAACGTAATATTTGCTGCAGTTCCCAAAAGACGTTGCTTGACGATATTTAGTCTAATTTTAAATTACCAGAAACACACGCCACTTGGCCTGCTTAAGACTTCTTTATTGACTTTTTACTTAGCAGCTATCGCAGAATCATCACATCTTTGCTACCAAAGAATAAACAAAAAAATTTTTAAAGATATTACATCATGTTTTCAGTAATGAACTATAACTATTAACGGTCTTAGCAACTTCATAAAATATAAAAACTCCATTTCGATTTCGTCACTGTCGCCTTTACACTACTTCCCCACCAGTAACATGGTTACGAATTAATACATGGTGATGAAGGAATTTCCTTAAAAAAATCAGCACAACATTAACATAAAACAATAAAAAAATATTCGAATGATAAAATATATGATGCAAAACAATTACAAAAGCTTTTTACAATGTCTGGTTTATTTGATTAATTCTCCACAGAAACAACTGCTCTAAGAATCGAGGTGGGAACCTTATAATCCGTCCCGGCTTCGATGCTCTGATATTAGGAGATGGTTCCTCTGTGGGATGTTGTGGTTCAGTGTCCTTGGAAAAGTTTGGAAGTTCCTTCTCCGATTCCCATTTTTCTTGCAGGAGATAAGCTGGTTTAAGTCTGTCCACTGACACATTTATGTGTTGAACTTCCTTTTAATAGCGAAATATTTTTAATGTCTTGAAATGACAGGAAAAGGACCATCATATGTAGGTTCTAATGGTTTTCTAACACTGTCACATCTCAGGAAGACATGGGAACAGGTTTGCAGATCAGATTCAGAAAGTGATTCCTAAATACTGTATACATGTATGACTTATCAGTAACAGAAACTTTTTTTAATACGTACTGACTTAAAGTGTTCGGCCTCCTGCTGCTGAACCGACAATTACTTCACTACTACAACTGCTAGTATCGGAACCCATGTATACTCTCTTCTTTACAGAGCAAAACATTTTAATATAAAAACCTTAGTTAGGCTTAAAATGACAAACGCAACAGGAATAAGAATTAACACATATAAGACAGCTTTTTGCACACACTCAGTATCAGAGGTAATAAAAATAAGCGTGGAATAAAAGGGCTGTACACTCGGTCTAGGGAAAGCAAGTAAAGATAGCGCGTAGTTCAGTGCAAGATGCTTATAATAATTTCCGCAACAAAACTCTGTCTCCAAATCTGGCAGAAAACCCAAAGATATTCTGGTCATACATAAAGCACACCAGTAGCAAGACGCAATCAATACCTTGACTGCGCGATAACAACCGTGAAGTCACTGATGACAGTGCCACTAAAGCGGAGTTATTAAACACAGTTTTCCGAAACTCCTTCATCAAAGAAGACGTAGTAAATATTCCTGAATTGCAATCAAGAACAACTGCCAAGATGAGAAACATGGAAGTATATATCCTTAGTGTAGCAAAGCATGCAAGGCTTCCGGTCCAGATTGCATACCAGTCAGGTTTCTCTCAGAGTATGCTGATACAATAGCTCCATATTTAGCGATTTTGTACAACCTCTCGCTCACAGAAAGATCCGTAGCTAAAAAGTGGAAAATTGCTGAAGTCACACCAATACCCAGAAAGAGAAGTAGGAATATTCCGTTGAATTACAGGCCCATATCACTAACGTCGATTTGCAGTGGGGTTTTGAAACATAAACTGCATTCGAACATTGTGAAGTACATCGAAGAAAACGATTTATTGATACATAGTCAGCACGGATTCAGAAAATATCGTTCTTATGAAACACAACTAGCTCTTTATGCTCATGAAGTAATGAGTGCTATCGACAAGGGATGTGAAATTGACTCCATAACTTTAGTTTTCCAGAAGGTTTTCGACACCGTTCCTCACAAGCGTCTTCTAACTAAACTGCGTGCATATGGAATATCGTCTTAGTTGAGCGAACTGTTTTCGTGATTTTCTATCAGAAAAGTCACAGTTCATAGTAATAGACGGAAAGTCATCGAGTAAAACAGATGTAATATCCGGCGTTCCCCAAGGAAGTGTTATAAGCCTTTTATTGTTCCTGATCTATTTCAACGACATATGAGACAATCTGAGTAACCCTATTCGATTGTTGGCAGATGACGCTGTCATTTACCGCCTTGTAAAGTCCTCAGACGACCAAAATGAATTGCAAAATGATTTAGATAAAGTATCTTTTTTGTGCGAAATGTGGCAATTGACCATGAAGAAAGAGAAGTATGAAGTTATTCACAGAAGTACTAAAAGGAATATGCTAAATGTCGATTATTCGATAAGTCACACAAATCTTAAGGCTGTAAATTTAGCTAAATACTTAGGGATTACAATTTCAAATAACCTAAACTGGAACGCTCATATACATAATGTTGTGGGTAGAGCAAACCGAAGACCGTGATTCATTGGCAGAACACATAAACGGTCCACCTTTGTCCGCCCTATTCTGGTGTACTGCTGTGAGGTGTGGGATTCGCATCAGGTGGGACTGACGGATGATATCGAAAAAGTTCAAAGAATAGCAACTCGTTTTGTATTATCGTGAAATAGGGGAGATAGTGCCACAAACATTATACGTGAACTGGAGTGGCAATCATTAAAATAAAGGTGTTTTTCGTTAAGACGGGATCTCATGAAGTTTCAGTTTGCAGTTTTCTCCTCCGATTCCGAAAACATTCTTTTGGCACTATAACGATATGTTTACGTAATGTGTATACATAAACATACAGTTATAAATGTCCCCGTTCGTAGTCTCTAATTATAACAATATGTTACTTTTGTGCTGTAACATACAGCTATAATCAGCGGTGGAAACATATTTGCGAACGCCGACCGTGTGCGGCTGTTTCTCGTTGGATCGTCTGATCAGTCGGAAGTTGCATTGCAGAGGAGAGTAAATGCCTATTCAAAATATAATTATTTTGGATAGCTCAACATGAATTTCCTAAGGGACCGTAGTTTATCATGCATTTACCAATAGAATATGGCGCGGAGAAAATATTTCGCCGCATGCAACTTCCGTCCGAACTCGATGAAAGAATTCGTGACTGTGAACTCTCTATTTGGCAGAAACATATAGAAAATTAAATAATTTCATGAAGAAGTGAGACATAGATTCTATAGTAAATGAATAGTCCATACACCAGTTCCATTTAACTCTGAATTTATGGCAAGTAATAGACAAACTTACACTGCAATGACGGATTTAACATGGATGCCGTTTTGACTGGCACTTCTCTTAATGAAAACAATTCCTTTGACGTTTTCACATACACGTCGCACAATAAATCTGCTGCTAGGCACTTTTAGTAATACACATTTACTTTACACTAGAACAATATTAATTTTGACAATAATAATACGGCGGCAAGACATGCGCGTCCGACACAAGTTACAGGAGACAAGAGAAGAATGAGTAACTGTTCATCGAGAATATCTCGTACCTCTACACAAAATGTGTAAAAATGTTCTTCTTCTGTCCGTTTTTCGCGCCGCGGTTTTCAAAGTCAATAACTCACAGCATCTCTGACGGCGCTTCGACAATAAACAAGTTACATCACAGGTCGTTCACCTTTTACATTTTCGCAACATTATTTGCTAACTGTAGCTGTTGCCGAGCGACTGCTCGATTAATGAATGATTTAAAATGATAAGGCAATCACATAATGTTACATTGCCTTCCATGGGAATCTTGGAAATCAAGGAGATTACCAAGATTCACATGTCGCCGTTAACATTATGGGATTGAGTACTTTACAGATTTACATTGATCAAACACAGTATTCGTGTCATTTGATTATTAGGATTACACAAATATGGTGATCTCTCATTCATAGGTAAAGATACACAAAAGAAATTAATAAACTAAGACAGTAAATCTACGAAGTTTACAATGGACTTATACATTATACTCATTACAGTCCTTTTTCTACAGAGATCATACCGACCATCTTTGTGGCCTCAAGTTATTGTCCAGAGCTCATAGGCTCTTTGCTCCTGAAAGAAAACACACAGGATTCATCTTTTTATACACACATAATTCTCACACATGGAATTTCTCACACGTGTCCATTTTTATACACATATTCTTCTCACACATGGAATTTCTCAAACGTGTCCATTTTCCATTGTTCACTAGTTGTTATAATTTTTACGCTTTCATTGTTTGTGTATTGACAGGAAAGTTAAAATTTGATTCTTCTCCAGGTGAAGCTTATGCCTTGAGAAGTTGGATCGCTACTTTGCGGTCTCCGAGTAGAAAACTTTTCATCAGCTCTGGCGGGCGAGTCTCACTCGCACGTTACGTACACATGTTACATGTAACAAAAAATATAAATACCCATTAGTCTAAGAACTAAGCTTAAATCTAATTTTAGGACTTGGGATTCATAGGAATTTGACTTTGTCACTATTCGCGTGTGGTTTGGCTGTTCGCATTTCATCCACGGGATATAACATTAGCATAGTATGTGATATGTTGTGAACTCATATAAGAGTCTTTTATTTTGGGAGCGGCTTTCATGGAAAGTCCGTTTCGTCGAAGTGCAGCGGGAGTGCTGTGCAAGTACATCACTTTAAATTTAACGCGTTTGTTGCGTCGATGGACGTTGACACAGGCTGATTGTTAAGAGCTGAATCGCAACTCGAGGCGCTCACTAGCCTCCACGCGGTACTTCAGCTTTTCCGCGCACGGTTCAGTGAACACGTTGCGTCGATGGTGTTGTGGTTTGCTGAGCTGGTGTGGAGACTTCATTGAAACCATCCCTGTCTCCACATTTTCCAGCCGATTTTGAAGATTTTAAGGTAGGCTAGCGCTCGCACTTTGCAAAGCAGCTAACACACTTGGTTTCCGATGCACTGCACGTTATCACATCACCGCCTTCGGTTATACAACCGGACTATCATTGTCCGTCGGCCTATCTGCACGTTTAACACTTTTTATCTTCATCGTGTCTGTGGCAGACTTCCACACCATTTTAAGCCTTCTTATAGACTACTATGTACACAATTTTTTTACAGTTTATAATCAAATAGTTTGTCTCACTCTGAAGCTTGCTAATTGAGAGCTTCGTTTATCATGTCCATTTCAATTTCTGTTACTTTGTTGGTAACTATCTTTAACATTTCGCTTTACATTGTTCATCATCTTTCTCTAAGACTAATTATGCTTTTAGTTCACAGTCACAATACATTAGTTTCTCCGATCTGTTAGCAATTATTATTATTTTAATTCATTTCAATCGTTCTTTCTATTTATTAGATTCATTAAAGTTATCACTGTCATTTCAACAAAAATTCTCTTTTTACTAGATGTGAGGATCAATCAGTCACATTTGATCGCCCTCTCACATGAGAACAGAACACCATTCAAGAAAATATTCAAATTCCTTATCGCGATCTCGGTTTCCGTCTCGGATTGACTTTAAAAGGAAAAATAAAGACATTTCAAAACTAGCTTTTCCCGATTTCGTTCACGCGTTTCCTTTTGAAAATCGTATGCCAAACCAGCCTTCCACGTCAACCGCATTTCTCAATCTGTGACGTCAAGTCTACGGGACGGGTTTAGGCGGGTTAGGGTATTTAAACAAATTCAGAAGAAAGACATAGGTATAATAATACATAGAAGAAGAAATCTAGCAAACAACTCCTTGTTCCTTATGACTTAGAAATTAATTTCCCTTTGCGCCGTACGTCTGCGTACGCGCTCCAATTACAAACTAGCTACTTTGTTTTGCCGGCGGTTTCATCGTCATTTTATTCTCGCCTTGACGCCTGCTTGCGCTACATTGCATTGACCTCTATATATGACCTTAAGTCATCATTGCTTTGTCCTTGCCACTTACGCTCTTATACTTGGTATTTATTTCACTTATGGCTTTGAATGTATCTGTCCTGCGTATTGCAATTACAATTAATGCTACTTTGTTTATCTACCTGAAGGATAGCGCTTTCGTGGTCATGTTGGTACTTACAAGTAACTCACATGCTTCGTAAACATTACGTTATTTTAATGCAGAGATGAACCTGTTCCAGATTTCTATGTACATTGGAACTTAATCTAGACATAGCTGACTTAGAAATTAGTTACTTGTTTTCCTTTTTAGTGGGATCAGGAACCAATAATTGTCAAGCGACCCTTGTCCTTGACGAAACTAAATTTCATTTCTCGATCATTGCTCCTTGAACTTAAAAAAAATTCTTACATACTATGTTTTATTTTCACTTCTTTAGCATTTCATATCGCAGAAGCCGGCTTGTTAGGCACATCCTTCGCTTTATATTTCATTTTTCTCTCTTAAATATTATCTCCTTAAAACTAAATCTTAAAACTAGAGTTCTTGGAGTTGATCACTTTCTTTGTTAAACAAGAATTTGTTTTTTATTATTTATCAGCTTGTCTGTACTTAAATTATGGCTCAAGATAACATATTTTAAATTCTCTGCTGTATAGCAAGATAGACTCACTGTCGTGTAATTTATTCTAAGCATTTTTTTAACGAAGTCAGATCAGTTGTCACTTAGTCACTAGCGGCTAACCTTCTCTTGCCATTATAAAGCTTTCCTTTTGATTTATTCTGTAGCATGATACTTTTTAAGATCAGAGTGATGGTATAACCCTTTTATTTTTCCATTTGCGGGATCAGAAATCAGATAACAACCTGTGTGCGGTATACGAAGGATCTCGTAAGGTCCCTCAAAAAGACTTTGCCATTTTCGATTTTTGTGTAAGAGCAACGATAGTTTAAAGTGTGTTTTTAGCAAGACCTTTTCGCCTACTTTATAAGTTAACACCTTATCTCAGTACAAGTACGTCATGGTTAGTCTCTCCGTCAAAGTGGTAGCCCCCATTCTGTCTCACAGCATCACTTAGGGAGCTTTCAGATGCTGAACTTAGTTTTCCTGCTTGTGTGGTTTTGATTGGCCTTCATCATTAGAAAGTTCGACCAATCTGACATTATGAGAACACTGAGGAACAAAATTACTGTTATGCACAAACCTCGTGTCAAAATGTTGCTGCGTTTGTTCTGGTGTCCAATACGTGTTACTGTCTTCCGCGTTTGCGAAAAATACAGGGGGATTGTAATACCTTCGCGGGGTCTGATGATTTTTATTACTATTATGATTTCCGGAATTGTTACTGTGAAATCCACCTTCACACTGTGGTTTGCCGTTAAACTGTGTGTTTGTGTACATTCCCTGCGCTTGATTTTTACTAGGCGCGGAGTTGTATTGGTATGAGTGGGCGTTATCAGCTGTTTGTTGCTGCCCGTAATCTGAGTGTTGGCTGCGCGAGTACGGTACATTCCATTGCGATCCGCTCTGCTGTTGCCAACCTTTTTGACTGAAACCGTTTCCAAACTTCTGCTTGTACGGTTGATTGCCGTACTGGTTACCAGTCGTGTTATACACGGGATTGAATCGGTTGTGTTGATTATGTCTATTCCTTTTGTGCGGATACCCACTGCCTTTATTTCCGTTTTGCCAATCGTTACTATTTTTTGAACCGTTCCCTGGCTTTTCATAGCCGTTACTGTCGTAATGTTGTGGCCAAGAATTGTGCGGAGTATTGCACGGTTTGTTAGCTCTCATTTCCTCATAGATCAGGTCTAGGGAATCTAATATCGACAGAAAGGTATCTGGATCATCATCTGGTTTGGCTATCAACTTTTCACGAATCGAAATGGGTAATTTAGACTTGAGAATCATAATTACATCTTTACTATTGATAGGGCTATCCCAATACCTAATTTTGCCAAGATATTTTTCGAAGTACATTCTCAGGCTACTATTCCTGGGGTCAAATTGTTCTGCATTATAGACTTCTTTACGAAGGCGCTTCTGAACACCTTCGCTCCAAAATTTGCTGAGGAAACAGTGCTCAAACTCCTCATATGTTCGACACTTATCAACTATTTCTGTTCCCCATATTGCCGACTCGCCACCTATATATCCGGTAACAAATTGGATACGCTGTCTATCAGTCCACGAATTTGGAAAAATGCCGGAGAATCCACGAAGAAAAACAATTGGGTGGATATTTCGTTTTTCCGGGTTAAAGGTTTGAAAAACTCGATGCTTTATCATGCTTTCTTCCTTCATCATTTTTACTAATGAGTCAGATTCTTGATTTCGTTGACTAACTGGAATATGTGGTGGTGAAGTGTGTTCATTAGATACAACAGGTATTCGGAATTGCCGAAATAATTCATCTTCTTCCTCTGAGGCTAAAGGGTTAGGATAATTCTGTCTCTGTATTCGGGAACTACTACTCACTTGTGCCTTCAGGTTATTTAGCTGTTCCGTTACCTCTTGCTTCCAATTTGGTAATTCTTGCTGAAGGGTACGCCTAATGCTACCGAGTTCAGACATTACGGTATCTCCGGAGCTTCCAGGAGCTGACAAGATACCAAGAGTGGCTGCTTTCACAGTCTCTACTAGGTCTTTGTTAATTTTATCTTCGACAAATTTGTCCTTTCCAGCAATCCAGTTCTCATACTTTTCTCTAAATTCTCTCTCATGACTATCTAGCCTCTCCTTTACTTTCGTTTCCGTTTCCAGAGTCAAGTTTGACATTCCCTCGGTTAATTTTTCTACCTGCGTAGTTACTCTGTCTAATCTGTGATTAACCGTGGTTACGGTGGAATCAAGATTCTTGGTTGCGTTTCGGATGTCAGCTGTTTCGCTTTGCATGGTAGCTAAAGTGTCATTCAGTTCGATAATTATTCCACTTCGCATTTGAGAAACAGCATCCTTAACTTGCTTTGCTACTTCTTTGGCTACGTTTTCTCTAACAGTTTTTATTTCTTCGCTTACTGTAGACAGTTTATCTTGAATCGAGGCTAACATTTGGCGATTTTCGTCTTTCAAATCATTTTTAATGGAATTCACCATTTGGCGATTTTCCTCTTTCAAATCATTTTTAATGGAATTCACCATTTGGCGATTTTCCTCTTTCAATTGGCTATTTCCGTCCTGCATCATTTGACTTATTTGAGTCAGTAGCTGTTTGAATACATCGTCTGTCACTACCCCTGAATTGCTTTCACCTGCCTCCCTTGTAACCGGTATATGGCTACGACTACTAGTGGCAGAAACTATGCTGGCATTGTCTAGTTCAGTACCGGTAACATTGTGGTGTGAGGCACCAAAGTCCGTAAGATTTACCACTTCACTTTCTACAATTGTTTCGATTGGTGTCTCAGCCCTACTAATTATCCTGCGGGACCGTAAGCGACGCGACACTTCACTCGTTCCATTCTGTTCATTTGACTCTAGTGATGACATTTTATCGTCTGCCATAGCTCACTTATTTATAAACAGTAAGTCAATGAAGTTCGTTTGAGCTACGGCCGTCAGCTGTCGACAGAGATGTAATTTATCGGTTGCGAGTCGGTTGTCACTGCTACGTCCAAGTTCGGAATGTCGGGAGTTGCACGTCACGAGAACAAGAGACTATTCTGGACCGTAAAGAAAGTATGGCTGCACACTGGTCAAAATAAATGAAAACTAAGGCTGGTCACCTCCGTGAACAGGCAGCGGACATTTAAAAACAAATGATATGCAATACACAACAATGGAATTTAAACAGTACTTGAAGAAATTACTAATCTACTAAATGCAATCTACTGAATTCAAAGCAAATTTTTACTGCAACTACTAAAGATTGTCACAAATTGATTAATGTCGGATGAAATTAAGGAAGCTTGGCTATGGCTAACGAAATTTTAACTTACGTTGTTGATGACTGGCTTGGGCGCTGCAACTAGATTTTCGCACAAATTCTGTTCCAAAAAACATCTCTCTTCCGTTATTTTTTTTGAATATCTCGTTTCTTTCGCTCAATGGAAATTTTATTGGATGGCGTTTGATGTCATGTAACAAATAAAAAGCACAAGATTAGCTACAATTATTTATGATTATTTCCACAATGCCTATCTTACATAAATTTTTATTCCTTTAAGCTTTTTTTTTTTTTTTTTTTTTTTTTAATTCGGGTCCCTGTTCGGGCGCCAATTATAACGATATGTTTACGTAATGTGTATACATAAACATACAGTTATAAATGTCCCTGTTCGTAGTCTCTAATTATAACAATATGTTACTTTTGTGCTGTAACATACAGCTATAATCAGCGGTGGAAACATATTTGCGAACGCCGACCGTGTGCGGCTGTTTCTCGTTGGATCGTCTGATCAGTCGGAAGTTGCATTGCAGAGGAGAGTAAATGCCTATTCAAAATATAATTATTTTGGATAGCTCAACATGAATTTCCTAAGGGACCGTAGTTTATCATGCATTTACCAATAGAATATGGCGCGGAGAAAATATTTCGCCGCATGCAACTTCCGTCCGCACTCGACGAAAGAATTCGTGACTGTGAACTCTCTATTTGGCAGAAACATATAGGAAATTAAATAATTTCATGAAGAAGTGAGACATAGATTCTATAGTAAATGAATAGTCCATACACCAGTTCCATTTAACTCTGAATTTATGGCAAGTAATAGACAAACTTACACTGCAATGACGGATTTAACATGGATGCCGTTTTGACTGGCACTTCTCTTAATGAAAACAATTCCTTTGACGTTTTCACATACACGTCGCACAATAAATCTGCTGCTAGGCACTTTTAGTAATACACATTTACTTTACACTAGAACAATATTAATTTTGACAATAATAATACGGCGGCAAGACATGCGCGTCCGACACAAGTTACGGGAGACAAGAGAAGTATGAGTAACTGTTCATCGAGAAGATCTCGTACCTCTACACAAAATGTGTAAAAATGTTCTTCTTCTGTCCGTTTTTCGCGCCGCGGTTTTCAAAGTCAATAACTCACAGCATCTCTGACGGCGCTTCGACAATAAACAAGTTACATCACAGGTCGTTCACCTTTTACATTTTCGCAACATTATTTGCTAACTGTAGCTGTTGCCGAGCGACTGCTCGATTAATGAATGATTTAAAATGATAAGGCAATCACATAATGTTACAGCACCGACCTACATAGGGAGAAAAGATCATCACGATAAAATAAAAGCAATCAGGGCTCGCACAGAAAAATTTAAGTGCTGGTTTTTCCCGCGTGCCTTTTGAGAGTGGAACGGTAGAGAGACGAAGGTGGTTCACTGAGCCCAGTGCCATGCACTTTATTGTCAATAACAGAGAAATCACGTAGATTTAGATGTAGATAGAAGGAGGTGGTCAACGAAACTAGGTTTACACATGGTGGATAATACATTAAAATTCAGTTTTAGTAGGATCAGTGTCACAACAGACTTATTAAAATAAAGTAGCTCATACTATGGTTACATACATGGAAATTTAAATGATAAAACAATTATCTTTTAATATCCTTATCCATCGCCTGTAGGCATAGTTTCGTTACTCGCATACCTTAGTTCTAGTGTAAGGCCTCCTTTGCCTCCGCCTTTTTTCTCCTTCTAATGGTTGGTCCCATGTGAGGCACGGTTGTGTTTTATATGTCTGTATTGATCTTCCTGTTGTCTGTATCAGTTTTATCCTCGCTAAGCTATTCACATTACGACCTAGTTTTATGGCTCCTACAGACGAGGCCATACAAGATTACAGATCTCAGCGGTTGTCGCCCTTTTCTGGCCGCCTTTTATCTGTTATCATTTTGGATATACTTTACATAAACAATCCTTACGGACTGTTTTTGCTGCAGTTTTAAGTTTTACATTTTTCTTTTTATTGTCATGTGTTCCGTCACGTTGGCGATTAGGCATTTCCCCCTACACTTATGGTTATGTACTACTACATTTTGTTTCTTAAAAGTGGTGCTTCTATGTACCTAAGTTAGTATACATTATTTCATTTCTCGACACGGTTGCATTAATCCCATTATACGGCAACTACTAGGATCCCATCCAATACATGTAAGCTTAATTTATTTACTCGTTATCCGCCGTCCTAGTGTAACTTCTCCTAGTTTAACTATTCGCTTATTTTTATTACGTGTGGTACTGAGTGGGTCCAAAGTGCTGTCTTATATGTGAACATTGTTATTCGTGTTGCAATTTTTTATATCATCCGCACTCAAAATTTTCGTTGTTTTTTATCTCATATCTGTTTCATTGCGATGTATTCTGTCATGTTTGTTTTTAAGCATACTTGTCGATCCGCCACGTTTGTATGATAATTTTTGTATTTGTAGCTCTCATCTGCATGTAAGCTGACGAGCCCGTCAGTCGCCGTTTCCCGCTCTCTTGTGCCGATTTATTTCGGATCCCCACCTCTTTGGCTCCTGCGTCAGTTGCTTCCGCCGCCGCAGTCTCTTCCGTGTCGTGCTGTCCAGGCAGACGCTGTGGTTGCTGATCCTATGCGTGAGCTAGGTCATTTATTTGCAATACCATTGTGTTCTTTTTTGTCCTGAGCCCTCCAAAAAGTTTGCGTTTTTAAGTCTCGTGTGTGTGATTGTGTGTGTGTGTGTGTGTGTGTGTGTGTGTGTGTGTGTGATGTGTGTGTGCCGGCCGCTGTGGCCGACTGGTTCTAGGCGCTTCAGTCTGGAACCTCGCTGCTCCTACGGTCGCAGGTTCGAATCCTGCTTCGGGCATGCATGTGTGTTCTGTCTTTAGGCTAGTTAGGTTTAAGGAGTTCTAAGTCTATGGGACTGATGACCTCAGATGTTAAGTCCCATAGTGTTTAGAGCCATTTGAACCATTTGTGTGTGTGTGTGTGTGTGTGTGTGTGTGTGATCCCCCATGAGTGACTGGCGCCACAGCTACACTTCCATGTTCGCATAATTGTGTGAGTACACCACTTTCCGCTACTGCAGCTTTCAGTTTAGTATGCAATCCCTCCTCTTGTTCGTAGTTGATGCCACCTCAACATGAGCTTTTAAGCTTCTAAACTGTTCGTGGAATAAATTAAGAAAATTATTGGCAGCTGAAGCGGATTTTTATTCTGTGAATAAGTTCCTCAGGTGCGGATGTTCACCTGATCAAATATCTTACTATCGTACTTTGTACTCGAGACAGCTTGGCGTCCACACCACGTGAAATGAAGCCCAGTGAGATTCTAGAAGATGCGGAAGGATACAGGTCGTAATGTTTATATTAGGTTTGTTCGTATGTCAAATACGGTATACCTGTATGAGATACTGAAACAGATTTCACAGTTTATTTACAGCTGTTTGGGCGTGTTTAGAAGGTAAAGTGTTTCAGAACGATCACAGGTTTCTACAATCGTAGTCGAGTCCGTTGAGGTTGTGCTCAGCGATAAGACGAAACTTAGATGTGTACACCATGTAACAATTAGCATTTAATCCGTTTCACAACTTATATATAATAAAAGTTCTTCGCTTGTTTTTTTATTCGACATAGTTGATCACATGATGTGCTGTAATTTGTCAGTTACCGGGTGGCAGTTACTGAATTACATGAAATAAACTCGTCATAACTTCTGAACGGTTTGCGTTAGAACGTTCAAACTGCGCGGTTGGCTGCGGGGCTTGATTGGAAATAGTAATCGCAGGCATGATTTGGTTTAGCGACGAAGCCCACTTTCATTTGTATATGTTCATCAGTAAGCAAAATTGGCGAATTTGGGGGGTATGAGAGTCCGAATTTCGCGATTGACAAGTCTCTTCACCCTCATTGGGTGACTTTGTGGTGTGCAGTGCACAGTCACGGAATAATCGGTGCGATATGCCTTGATGGAACGATGACTACCGAACCTAAGGTGAAGGTTTTGGAAGATGATTCCAGCCTCATCTTCCTAAGTAACCCTTATTTCGAAAAGATGTTCACGCAAGACGGAGCTGGACCCCATCGCAGCATGAGCGTGTTTGATGTCCTGGAGGAGCACTTTTGAGACGGCATCCTGGCTCTGGGGTACCCACTGGCGTGGGCCTCGATTGGCCGACATCTTTTCCAGATATGAATACATACGACTCCTTTTTTTGCGGCTATACTGAAAACAAAGCGTTCAGCAATAGCCCCAAAACCATTGCTGAAATGAGAAGAGCCTTCAGGAGGTCCCGACAACATTGATGTTCCGACACCAGCGCTATTCGTCTGCGCCACATCATAGCCAATAACAGCAGGCATATCGAACGAGTCATAACCTAAATCCGAATATCTGTCGTGACGTTTTTATGAGTAAAGTATGTGCACTCCGTAGTCTGTTACTAATTTACGTTTTTTCATATAGTTCAATAATTATCACGATGTAGATGGAATGAAGATGCAAAACAAACAATATTATTTCTATTATACTAATATTCAGTAGGAAAGACTGGGTTCCTATTTTGAACGCACTATCGTACTCCTCATCATAACATATCACACAATGAAGCAGTTGGCTTACGACGGTCTACACCGTCATGCAACAAGTGAAGAGGAAACATGTTTACTTCACTGACCGAATCAATATTTTCGCAGTATTCTGATTAAAACGAGACGCGAAAGCATTTCGATGTGTTAGCTGATAGAATCACACTCTCTTACAGAAAATTAACTAATGAGGAAGCTCACTCTCTTCAGCTGTTCCATACTCAGGTCGTCACTGAACGTCGTTATAACTCTACATGATGTACGTAAGACTTTCAGTACTATCTGCAGACGGCATATTGATGTAACTGTATATATTTTTTTCGGTGCAATTGAAGGAAACAGTTTATTCCTAGCCGTAAGTGTTAGTACCAGCCAAAACTACAGCAAAGAACTTTAGTGGTAAAATAAATGTTGGTCGGATGTAGAGTCGCTAAATTATTTGAATAATAATAGCAGAAAAACTGTTAAGCACTTTATAAGTGGCGCATTACAGTTTATACCAAACAGCGATGATATCTAGCTTTACTTTTAAGGTTTCTTCCTCTCCGTCGCCGTAGATACACCTTCTGTAGCTTTCTGTAAATCAGTGCGGTAGTTGCTAGCATTATCCAGAGACTGCGTCTTACTAAACTAGATGAAGTGATGACACCGCTTAGTGCCAGTTCACTCATACCTATTTATTTCATCACTCCTCTTTTAGCAGTTCTCTTTACGGAGCCCAACATATATCCATGTCTGGTAATATCCGTAGGGATACGCTGCCGTCACTGAACATGAGTATTCTGCGTTCCTTGTTGATATTTCGTTTTTGAATATTTAGTATTAGGTTTGTACACATTTATGTAACAAGTAATCATTGAAATGAAGTTGTACCACTAACATTTTTAAGTATTCTACTCTATACAGTTTTATAGTTTCTGTTTATGTACAGAATGCGTTTTCTATCTGTTCGCCTTTCATCAATAAATGCGTGCTGTAAGACTTTGGTAACGTACACATATTTTATCTCTGTAATCATTGTTGTTGGATCGATCACATAGATAATGTTGTGGGTATAGCAAATCAAAGGCTACGACTCATTAGCAGAACACTTAGAAAGTGCAGCAGATCTACTAAAGAGACTGCTTACACTACACTTGTCTGCCCTATGCAGGAGTATTGCTGGGCGATGTGGGATTCATATGAGGTGGGACATACGGATGATATTGAAAATGTTGAAAGGAAGGCGGCTTGTTTTGTACTATCACGAGATAGTGGAGATAGTACCATAGACATGGTACGTGAATTGGAGTGGCAATCATTAAAACAAAGGCGCTTTTCGTTGCGACGGGATCATCTCTCCGGTAGGGTGTCCGAGCGGTTCTAGGCGCTACAGTCTGGAACCGCGCGACCGCTCCGGTCGCAGGTTCGAATCCTGCCTCGGGCATGGATGTGTGTGATGTCCTTAGGTTAGTTAGGTTTAATTAGTTCTAAGCTCTAGGGGACTGAAGACCTTTCTACATCTTTCTGATGACCTTAGAAGTTAAGTCCCATAGTGCTCAGAGCCATTTGAACCATTTCATCCTCTTATGAAATTTCAATCAACAGTTTTCTCTTCCAGTGCAGCTGCAGCTGCAGCTGTCCTAAGGGCAGGTGTCCCTCCACATCCAAGGAAGATTTGCACCATTGGCCAAAACTCAATCACTTCGTAGCAGTGAGCGCACCTGATATAACAAAAGTAAAGTCCCTCTCAATATATGGCAACAGCGGGCCTCAGTGGGTCTTTCAGCAGTTGAATCTTCTTCCAGCAGGGTACTACTTATCAAAGGGGGGGGGGGGGGGGGAGGGGGATTTGCTGTTGACAACGCGACATTAAGTCGATTCTTTACATTCCATTTTGTACTATGGCAGTAATCCGCTTATCCCTTCTACATCAAACACATTCTAAGATAAAGACGCGCACAGCAAAGAACTTCTGTGGACACCATAAGTAGGCCTCACAATCTAATAACTGTATTGTTTTCAGGAATGAGACATTAATGTTAGTAATGCATCACCATAACATACATACTATGCCTACGAAGGTTTCTCTTCCTTAAGGCACACTTGGGTCAAAACCTTATAAAAAGCATTAAACTTTTGTATAGCAACCATATATCACATTCATGAGTTCCCTTTCTCATCTACACTCTGCATACACTACAAGATCAAATGTACCCAGACATCCATTAGCAGACATTAATATGAGGTTCATTTACCAACTGAACTGGCTGTCTCTCTTAAACTTAAAGAGGTGCATTTTCTCTGGGGCTTTGGTAGATATTTGATGTTTCCGTTTTACAATTTGTAACTATAATCAGTAAAAACAAATACTGCTTATTGTGTCTTTAATGCGATGCCCATTGGCGATGTACAGCTTTTATTCGTTTCATATTACGAAAAATAATTGTGAAGCAGTGTGTTGCGCGGTGAATCAGTAGAGTGATCCCAAATTAGTTTAGTGTGGTATTCATTTAATCAGTGTGTATTACTTCAGGCATTAATTCATGGTGAATAAATTGTTCGATTGCATGCAGGAAATGTTGTGGTGTATGTTAAAGAATAAGCTTGATTGTCTTTTTGATGCTAGGTGTCACACCCAAGAGAATAATACATCCCAAACAGGCAACTGTGTTCTGAGGTAAGGGTGTTAACGTGTCTCATTCCAAAGTACAAATATTAACAGAGATATCAGAATGTGAAGAGTGGGCAGCACTACAGAAATATAAAAATGGTTGAAAGGGCTCTAAACACTATGGGACTTAACTGCTGAGGTCATCAGTCACCTAGAACTTAGAACTACTTAAACATAACTAACCTAAGGACACCAATCACATGCATGCCCGAGGCAGGATTCGAACCTGCGACGTAGCGGTCGCGCGGTTCCAGACTGTAGTGCCTAGAACAGCTTGGCCACCCCGGCCAGCTACAGAAATATAAAAAGCGATTGCCACACAAGCTTAGATATTAACGCTCCACATGAATAATCTACCCCAGTCAACTAAGTACCTAATGAGATCAGAAGCATAACGTAGATTTATGTCATTCTGTGAACAGTATATCCTCATGTCAGTGATGTATCATGTAGGATCTTACGTTAGTTACAATTATGCAGTGCTTAGTATAGTATCTGCATGATACCAGATTTCAACAAAGGTGGAGTATACCTCATTCCGCATGGACACTGCACAAATGCGGACTTGTCTCCCATTACCTGCATGATAATACGCTTCGTGACCTGCATTATGTGTATGTTAGCTGACCAAAATTACCTAGAAACCTTCTAGTGAATGTTAGTATTGTCTGTGTCTTCCAGTCGAAATACAGACAATATTTTCTGAAGAAAACCTTAACTGATAATGTTTTCACACGTGCACAGGATTTGTGACCATTCAATTGGTAGACACAGGTCGATACAAAAGGTGTTTTGACATCCACACTACAATTTCCAGGTCTAGTTTCTCATCTCTCCATTATAAATGCTATTATACACTTTTCCTAACATACTTGGCGATTCTGATCCTGCTGCAGTAGTAACATTTCATCATTTAACCCAAATCCTCTGCCTCTTGCCACTGGTGTCACTCCTACCCATCTCAGATGGGCCACATGCATGCTTGTGCTGGTAGGTCTATCTAGAATACTCATCCATTGTGCAGTTGCTACACCTCGAAAGAAAGTGGAACGGAAGGGTTACGTATGTAACTCAAGTGTAACTGATGACACACAGCCATTTCAGAATTCTTATAACACGTAATTTGCAGCAAATAAGAGCTAAACAAACCTATAAATCATAGCTGTCTACACCAGACTCACGAGAAATACAAAAAAAACTATCGAATAAGGACTTCGTATCCCACCGGATGGAATAGGGATCTGATGGAATACAGTTCGTTAAGGTTACTCCAAATGAATATGAGGCCGACTTATACTTTTGTAGTCATTCCACTTTATGCCGCTCCAGATGCTTAACCCTAGGCGTTGTATTTGGTTGTTACTCCTTCCACAAATAGTGTAATCATACAGCACAGGGCCCCTTTTCCTCTCTATGTCCAGTATGTCACACATATTTGCACGCAGTCCCTGCAGCAGTAGTCGACCCTCTGCAATTCAATACCGTGTTTTGGCACAGTTATCTTCTTGTCCGCGAACAGCCTAGATCTGCGTGCAAACACGTACTTCATAAGCTACTATACAGTGCCTATACAGCGTACATCATAATCTGCTCAGCCTCCCACTAAAATCCTTAACCTGAGGGACGATAACTACATAAAAATTCCTGCAACCCTCTCAAGCACACTTTTTAATGAGAACCATTCTTTTGTATTTGTCCCTTCTGGAATAGATTTAATGGAATTCCATATAGGCACATGTCCTTCATTAGGAAGAATTTACTCTGAACATTTAGTACGTGAAGGATGTGGTTTGGTGCTACATAGTACAGAGGCAGCAAACAGGTTGTTTCGTGTGCACAAACCAGCAGGCGGCCGTCAGTTGAGGTGACCACCCCTTTGGGACTGAGGAATCAGGACAAGAATGTGCTTCTGTGAAGGGCCAAGGTATCTTGCATGGGCCTTGCTGCCGAAGTTACTTTTAGATCTGAAGATATCGATACTGGACAAGAGACAGGTTGAGTTCTAGTTGTAAATTCCAGGAATTCCTGAATTCAAATGGTTCAAATGGCTCTGAGCACTATGGGACTCAACTGCTGAGGTCATTAGTCCCCTAGAACTTAGAACTAGTTAAACCTAACTAACCTAAGGACATCACAAACATCCATGCCCGAGGCAGGATTCGAACCTGCGACCGTAGCGGTCTTGCGGTTCCAGACTGCAGCACCTTTAACCGCACGGCCACTTCGGCCGGCAATTCCTGAATTCAGGAAAAAAAATTGACCAATACGCAATAAACTCATATTATTTCAACAGTGCGTAAGTGTATCAGTTTCCTCATGGGGGTTAAACAATATTGCATCCAACTTGACAACGTTATTTATTGCCCTCTGTTTACAAGAATGAACATAGTGTTACTCAAATGCTCAAATGGCTCTGAGCACTATGGGACTTAACATCTGAGGTCATCAGCCCCCTAGAGCTTAGAACTACGTAATCCTCACGAACCTAATGACATCACACACATCCATGCCCGAGGCAGGATTCGAACCTGCGACCGTAGTTGTCACGCGGTTCCAGACTGAGAACACAGTGTGTTGAGTTTAATAATCTCTGCGTTCGGTAGACATAATGATTCTAAAATATGATATACTAGTCCCCAAGAAGGTCATAAGACGTGGCCATAAGATGTTTTTCAGAAACCGACAATAGTATTATATCTGACATATAGGCTCATAATGACATACATTTGTCAGACGCTCCCTCTTGAAAACCCGAATCATCTGCCTAATTTTCCAATAGTTTGGTACCCCTCGTTCTTCCTGTGATCTATGCAGTTCCTGTTTCTTTGTTCTTGCGGATGTAGTTGCCTTTTCCCTTGGTGATGGGTTTTAGATGATTTTATATTCTGTGGTCAAGATTATCATTGTCTACCATTAATCTGTTCATTTTACTCAGATTGCTACTCATTTGTGCACTAAAATCGGTAACACAGGAATTATAACTCCGGTTTCGAACATAGGAATGATATTTAACTATTTTACAAACACAGTTAGTAGTGGTAGATTTTCATATATGAAATAATTAGTGAAATGTTGGTCGCAGAGGACAACGTTAAAAAGAGCGTATCACATACGAAACTATAAACTTTTCGCAGTTAGTGCAATGGTTGCTTTATAATAGTCACGTTACTGTAGGCAATTGGGCTCTGTTGTTCAGTAACATAAGTTTTTTAATTAATTTTTATACACAGTAAAGTGACTATTGTAAAACAACGTTGTCCTCGAAGACCAACATTTCACTAATTATTTCATATATGATAATGTACCACTAGTAATTGTGTTTATGAAATAGTTAAATATCATTCGCATGTTCGAAACCTGAATTATAATTCCTATGTTAACATTAATGCTGAACCAGGTCAGTAACATCTTCGTATATTAATCTGCTTTGTTTTCAGATGAAGCCAGTAACGGAAGTAACCGAGCAGCTCCTGTTGGCTGGGAAACCGTTCTACTTTGCATGCAAGTTATTTGGCCTGATGCCGTTTACGGTAGACGCCCACACTGCAACCCTGAGGAGGTTGCAGTCAGATATTACCTGGGCTAACGTCGCCAGTTCACTGCAGTTCCTTTGTGCCTGCGCTTCATTATACTTTGCGTTACACATGACTACGACGTGTTCTACAATTGAAGTTCTTATAATAATAGGAATGCTTCAGTACTCATTCGTGTCGTTTGGTGTGATAATTGCTGACAGATTCTGGCACACAAGTAAATATGGGAAATTGCTTTCCTTGTTAGTGGAGTGTGATAAATGTCTGGTTACGAACACAGGACGAATAAAAACATCACCTAAAAGATTTGTGAAGGTGCAGTTATCTATAGCAGTTCTTGTTTGTTGCTTGATTTTTAGTGAACTGTTGACTGCAGATGTTACTCTGGATGAGAAACTGAGTACAGTATTCGGTATGAGCAATTCAATAACGGCTGTACTAACACTCATACGATTCGCCAACCTACAGTTGGTTGTCAAGAACAGACTGTCATTACTAAACGATTGTCTTATGAACTTGATACACATATCAGTAGATAAGCAAAAGTACTCAGACAAGTGTTCGGTAAGGGGCAGAGCCGAGCTGTGCACACCATTCTCTGTGCGAACACTTAGTCGAGTGTATGTGGCACTGTGTGAGATGTCGGTTGTGGTGACGTCCGTTCACCAGACTTTTTTGGTACTTTACCTCGCAGCACTAGCGTCAATAGTTGTGGAAATGATTTACTACATTGCAACACAACCAGTGTTCTTCGGCATGAAAGATATTAACATCTTATGGCAGACGTGGTTCTTCTTGATTTACAACACAAGCACAATGGCAATATTCATAGTACCTGCTCAGTTTGTGTCTTCTGAGGCAGACCGCACAGTGAGGCTGTGCTCGCAGCTGCTGCTGGGAAGGAGGGGTGCGGCGGACGACACACAGAGGGAGCTGCGGCTGCTGGCGCTGCAGGTGTCCGCTGCTCGACCCACGACCAGGCTGCTGGGGGTGCTCACTCTCGATCTGGGGGTCGTCTCAGGCTTCATTTCTGTCGTGACGACCTACACCGCTCTGCTTCTCACATTTTTTCCTTCAGGTATGACGGCAGTCTGCGTAATTTGGGTCTTGATTTTGAAATTCGTTTCCACTAAAGTACGAACTCACTGTGTTCGCGCGAAATTCGTTGTGTATCTGCGTTTGTCATTCATGTGACAGATTTATTTGCTCTGCTCGAGGCTACTACTGTAGCTCGTCAAGACAGCGTGTAAAATTTGCACTAGACCAATAAAATTTTAACATCCGCACCTCTTATACGTCATACCATTTCTATGGATCCATATAAGTAATAAATCTGTTGAGACGGCATACAGATTAGATTAGTACTAGTTCCATAGATTATGAATACGACACTTCGTAATGATGTGGAACGTGTCAGGTTAATAAAAGGTGTCTATACAAGATATTAAATTACACAAAATATCACTTGAGACTTAATATTTTTAATTTTCCTGTGGGGGTTGGGGAAATTACCCACTTACTTCTTTTAATTTCCTTTTAAATGCTATATGGCTATCTGTCAGACTTTTGATGCTATTAGGTAAGAATTTTCTGGCAGCATAATTTACCCCCATCCGAGCCAAAGTTAGATTTAACCTTGAGTAGTGAAGATCATCCTTTCTCCTAGTGCTGTAGCCATGTACACTGCTATTACTTTTGAATTTGTTCCGATTGTTAATAACAAATTTCGTAAGTGAATATATATATAGTTATTTAAGGCTACAGTGAAGATCTCTAGCTCTTTAAATAAATGTCTGCAGGATGATCTTGGATGAGCTCCAGCAATTATTCTGATTACACGCTTTTCTGCAAAGAACACTCTTTTACTCAATGATGAGTTCCCCTGAATTTGATGCCATACGAAAGCAGAGAATGAAAATAGGCGTGGTAAGCTAATTTACTGAGATGTATATCGCCAAAATTTGCAATAACCCTAATAGCGTAAGGAGCTCACCTCAAACGTTTCAGCAGATCCTCAGTGTGTTTTTTCCAGTCCAACCACTCATCAATGCATACACCTAGATATTTTGAATAGTCTGTCTTAGCTACCGATTTTTGATCGAAGTCTACATTTATTAATGGTGTCATTCCATTAATTGTATGGAACTGTATATACTGTGTTTTGTCCAAGTTTAATGAGAGCCCATTTGCAGAGAACCACGTAATGATTTTCTGAAAAACATCGTCACAGTTTAACCAGTTAATTCTTGTCTGTTGGGTGTGATAGCTATACTTGTATCATCGGCAAAAAGTACCAGTTTTGGATATTTATGAATACAGAATAGCAAGTCATTAATACATATCAAGAAAAGCAGAGGACCCAACATCGAACCTTGCGGCATCCCATTCTTGATTGTCCCCAGTTTCAGAAGTCACCAGTTTTTGCATATTATGTGAACTGCTTATTTCAACTTTCTAATCTCTTCCAGTTAGGTACAATTTAAACCATTTGAGCACTGTCCCATTCATACCATAGTACTTGAGCTTATCTAGAAGTATTCCATGATTTACACAACCAAAAGCCTTTGAGAGATCACAAAAAATCCCAATGGGTCACTTCTGGTTACTCAGAGCATTTAATATTTCATTAGTGAAAGGATATATAGTACTTTCCGTTGAAAAACCCTTCTGGAAACCAAACTGACATTTTGTTAAAACTTTATTTTTACAAAGGTGTGAAGCTACTCTACAATACACTACTTTTTCAAGAATTTTGGATAAGGCAGTCAGAAGAGAGATTGGGCGGTAGTTGTTGACATGAGACGTATCCCTTTCTCTATGCAGTGGTTCAACAATGGCATACTTCAGTCTATCTGGGAAAATACCCTGCTTCAGAGAACTATTACATATGTGGCTAAGAATCCCATTTATTTCGTGGGAACAAGCTTTTATTATCGTACTGGTAATGCCATCAATTCCGTGTGAGCTTTTATTCTTGAAAGAGTTTATTATCTTCCTAAGTTCAGAAGGAGAGGCGGGTGGAATTTCAATTCTATCAAATGGTGTGGGTAAGGCCTCTTCCATTAACTGCCTTGCTTCCTCTAATGAACATTTAGATCCTAATTTCTCTACAACATTTAAAGAAGTATTATTCAAAATGTTTTCGTCTTCCGGCTCATTGTGTGTCAAATTTCAATTCGCTTTGATGGTACTACCATCATCATGTGCTCTTGGTTGCCCTGTCTCCCTTGTAATAACATTCCAAATTGTTTTGATTTTGTTATCAGAGGTATTAATCTCAGACATGATGCACATGCTTCTGGACTTTTAATCACATTTCTTAATGTTGCACAGTAGTTTTTATAATATTTGGCTGTTTCTGGGCCATTACTCTTTCTTGTTGTTATATACAGTTCCATTTTGTGGTTACAAGATATTTTAATTCCTTTAGTAAGCCAAGGTTTTTTGCATGGTTTCTTATAACTAGATTTAACTACTTTCTTGGGGAAACAGTTTTGAAATTCTCTTACAAGTGTATCATGAAATAAGTAATATTTTAAAGGAGTATCGGGTTCCTTGTACACTTCATCCCAGTCTAACTGCTGAAGATTTTATCTGAAATTTCTAATTGTTGAGTCATTAATTGAATGCACAACTTTGGAGGGTAGTTTTGAATTACTGAATGGAACTATGTCATATACTGTAACTAGCTGAGCACCATGATCAGAAAGGCCATTCTCAACAAGACAAAAAATTGTGGTCTGAAACCTATCTTGGTCCATAAAAGTGTTATCTATCAATGTGCTGCTGTCCTTTACTACCCAAGTAGGAAAATTAATGACAGATGTCAGATTGAAAGAACTGAGCTAGACTTCCAGGTCATTCTTCCTATTACATTCTTGCAGTGAATCAACATTGAAGTCCCCTTAAATAATAATTTGCTTTCCCCTATCTGACAGATAGCACAACGAGGCATCCGAGTTTACCAGGAGTAAATGAAAGTTTCCTGAAGTGGACCTATATAGTGCTATAATTATAAAATAGCCCTCCTTCAGTTTAAGTTGACAGGCACATACTCTAGACAAAACTTTTTTGTATCTAAGCTTTTTACTCAGTGATTACATTTGACATATATGGCAACTCCTCCTCTCACCTTATTCTCTCTAGTCATATGAGCAGCTAGTTGATAACCACTGATATTTACCATTTCCATATCAGAGACAATGTGATGCTCAGACAGTCATAGTATATCTATTACAATATCAGATTCAATGTCATCTAAACAAACCTGGAGCTCACCTACTTTATTCTTCAATCCTGGAATATTTTGGGGAAAAATGGTAACATTATTTTTTACTTTACACTTGTGAGAATCTACTTTTTTCTTTAATCCGCCAATATTTTGGATGAATATGGTAACATTATTATTTACTTTATTACTGTGAGAATCTTGTGAGTTTTGGACCTCTTTAGCAACTGCCTGTATGAACTTCTCATTGGACGCCGATATTAGTCTAAAAAAGAGGTACATCAATGAGTCTTAGTGTCCCCCCTTATGTATTTCGCTAACATCCCTGCCAGTTTGCCCTTCCCTTTCCTATTGAGGAGTAGGCCATGCCTTGTGAAATCCACCCTATCAATAGCCTTGACAGGAACCAATCCCATGTCTGAAAGAGTTGCCTCTTTATGCAAGTGATCCAACTACAAATTTACCCTCCTGACAGAGCGGTTCATCTGGGGCTTATCATGCCTCACGAAAGCAGGCACCAGCCCAACATTGGTATGGGTCGTTGCCAAGGCTATTTTCACCAGGTCACACTCAATACTGTAGCCCTTATCCCTATCAATACTGTCTCTTCCTCCACCCACTATCATCACATGATCCTGCTGTGTGAAACTCTTGCACAAGGAACCTATATCCTCTACCACCTCGCTATGACATGCACTTGGCTTGAAAAAGTTTGTGACCTGGTACCTGTCACCTAATTGTTCCTGCAAAATCTGGCCCATACCTCTTCCATGGTTGCTACCTAGCTACAGAACTTTCTTCTTACTTTGTACTTTTTTTTTGAAACTGTTGGTTTCCTAGTGAGATTCTGTTGCATCATAACTACATATGCTTCTACTGGAGCCTCTTCCTTACTTAACTGTAGTAGCAAGGCAAATCTATTGGTTTTGCCAATTGGGAAATTGTCAGATGCTGTCCTCTTTCTGTGGCCCCTGTTGCCAGCTACTACCTCCCACCGCTTTTTACCCTCCTCCGCCCTTAACCTCTTCAGTTCCTCCCTCGCTCTGTCCAAATCAGCCTGAAGGGCTCTAATTTTCTCCTCCTGTTCACCTATAATCCTATCTCTTGGGCAAGTCCTGCAAAAGAATGGAAGAGTCTCGTTTGCTTCCCAATTGCCACGCCGCTACATTTTCCCCAATGAAACCACCTGTCACAACAGCTGCACAAAACTCCTGAACTAACTTTCCTACTGCAGAGATATATTAAGTGATAACGATAATGTATTAAACACAGATGTAAAAGGACACTAAATATGTTTTCGAAAGTAACATGTAAGTAAACTATTACCAAATGCACTTAATGTAGTGGTATAACGCTAAATATGCAAGATCAAAAATTAGGCCTAAACAGCCGAATGTAACCAAAACGAACTTTTTGTGATTACTGAAACAATACGCAAATAAAAGAAAAACTTTTAATGGTGAGCTTGAAAAGCACCCTAATTAGCGTATTTAATCAGTTAAACTACAGCAAATGCACTTAAAATTGCGGTATAACGCTAAATATGCACACTCAAAAAATTAGGCCTAAACAGCAGCAGTAAGTAAAGAGACGAACTTTTCGCGAATACTAGAACACTACGAAAATAAAACAAAACTTTTAATGGTGAGCTTGGGAGTACACTAAAGAACGTATTTAATTAGCTAAAAGTGTTCTACTACAATTAATTACAACATAAGTCACTTATCTTTCACGAGAGCTCTGTTTAGGTACGTGCGGCCTTCAGCACCATCACACAAAGAGGTATAGTCTGTCGGTAAACTGAAGAGCGAGCGAGCGAGTCCCCACTCTGCCTATCCAGCTACGTCACAAGGCGCTTCTACAGGTTGTTTCACAACGTAGTGCCGACCCTGCCGCGGCGCGCACTTTAAATCTGTGGCGATGCCGTGTACAGATACGTTCCGGCAGCGTTTATTTTTAGACAAATGCGTTAGGACTATAAGGATTACAAAAGACGATAGATTCTTCCGAAACACAACATTATAGAGTAAATAATATTAACAAAGAATGGAAGTCAGAATTCTATTACAAACATAGAACCGAATGCCTGTTCATGTCACTGTATGTTCCTCTATTGCTATTCGTAAAGCGAATCCCATATGGTGCAGTCAATCTGTAGAATTTAAAGTTTGTTCCTACTTTGTGTTTCTACTAAATCTTAGGAGTTTCCTTTGAAGGGCTGCATTGAAACTTAACAATTCTTGCAATACGAAGAGTGTTAAAAAAGTAACCAGAAATTTATAATTTCTTGTGTTGTATAACTCTTTTTGCCTGTCTTCATGAACAAGTCTGAAAAGTATCTATACAATGTTATGCATATTGGGTACTTACTCTGTTGTCAGTTGTCAAAAATGTTTCTGTGTTTTGGTAGCAGCATCGATTATTTGTTTTGCATTAAAAATAGATTAGAGATTCTGTATTAAATTTTGTTATAAGAATGGAATAAAGTGTATCAAATTTTTATAAATGTTCAATATTGCTTTTGGCGAGTCTGGGTATACCAAGGGCATACAAGTGGTATAAACATTTCAAAGCATGCCTTAAGGGACAGTGTTTTTACAAGCATGGATGAGATTCAAAAAGCATAGTTAAGAGACCTATAAATTATACCGAGGAAACAGTTCCTAAAGTGTTTTGGGAATTGGAAAAAGCACTGTCGTATGTGTATGGTTTGTAGTGGGGAATATTTTGAAGAGGATAACATTGCTATAGATTAACAAATAAAGTTCTTACCAAAAGTAAAAAGTAATATGTGAACGCATCTCCGAGACTTTGTGACAGAATAAATTGAAATGCTACTGTTCCATAAGCATCAAAGGTTTTAATTATTGAATCACATTCTACTAGCGAAGAGTTAATTAAATTTACTATGAAGTTCTTATATTATTACTGATTTTTTACAACTAGTGATAAAGGTATTTATTGCATTGGACCACATTTGGGTGTATTTATCTTGGAAAACTTTTTAACACTTTTACTACCATGTAGTACGTTTCTACCAATAGAAAATTTATAGCGTATGAGCATAGTCACCCTTGAAAGGACACACAATGTATTTTTTAAGAAATTATTCATTGCCTGTTTACTACATCGTATTTTAGAGGTCATCATCAACAGTGTCACTGTCATCGTCGTCGTCGTCGTCGTTACTTTCTAAATTAATAACTATGGCATCTAGTATATCCCCAATAGCCCATCCTTAACCCAGTGCTGTCTTTCAAGTTTCTCCAGGTGAAGGCAGTATGCACTCCAGTCATCTTGAGTTATCGTTTCAAAACCTGTAACAATCGGGACAATGTTTGTATATGCTGTTTCTCAGTTATTGTAAAATTTAGTTTCGAATAAAAAATAGGAGCTCATAAAATGGCTACATGCCTTCTTTCACCAACTGTAGCAACTTCGTCATGCAAATATCTCCAAAAATATTTCTTCCTCTGACGAAATTTTTGAGTTTTGCCCTCGCCATTTCAATTGGATTTAAGTATCATTTGTATGGTGCAAGTCGCAGCACAATGTGGCCATGAGCTTCAAGTATTTTATTAATTTCAAATTCTTTTTACTCCAGCTTATGTTGTTTAATTAAATAAATAATTTTGTTTTTTCCACTGAAGAATCAGCTTCCAATTTATTTAACAACCAATAAATCATCTCTCTCTTTTTTGAAGAGCTAATTGGAGCTTTATTATGCTCCTTGTTGTAATGTGAAGCGTACTCCAATAAACAGCACAGTTCGGTGGCAGATTCGGAATTACTTTAGTCGATATCTAATCTGAAAAACTTTCGTCGTTCATTTGCCCATGGTAGTATCCCGTTGCACATCCTGGTTTATAAATCAACTGTGCATTGGTTAATAACCCATCTTTTGATCCAATATTAACCATTATGATCCTATTGCTTCCGCTAACAGGGTCCATAATGCCATATTCGCCAGGGCCCTGCCAACATTTTCTGTAAGTAATGTTGTTTTCCATCCAAGTTTCATCAATATATAAGAATTTTCTGCCGAGCTCCCTTAATTTCCTCACTTGGATCAGGTACTTACATCTCTTTACCAGAATCTTTCGTTTACTTACAGATCTTTTCCAGGGAAATACCATTTCACCCTGTGTCTTTTGTAAAACATCTTTCTGCCAAGGAAAATCTATTTTTTGTTTCACGACGGTAAGCAATTTCCATAACGTCGGCACTAGGTTTTGGTTTATGTAAAAATCCTCAATCGTTTGTCGTATGACCGACTTTGTGAAACTGTCTATAACGATGGGTTTCCTCCCCAAATTGTTTGTTTTCTTTCGTGGCGAGTCCAGTAAACCATGCAGCTTATTTTCTCATTCCATATGTGTCCTGTTGTGGCGAGACTGACGTTTGCCTAAATTGCAGCTCTTTGATTGGGACTGGTAAAATTAGCAAACAGTTCTTTTTGTGTCGCCTCCTTAACACATGCTGTTATAACATTAGAGACGACTGAACGCTCGTTACTCCGCAGATACCTCCTCTTCGTATTCTGCACATTTTCTTGCAATGCAAGACGATTATCCATCACTTCCGGATACCTAAGTATATCAGTGAATATACGAAGTTAATTAACTGACACTGGAAACTACGATCCCCGAACAGAAACAGCGTATATCACTGTACGCCGATCTACACCGCTGCACAGGTAACGGGCCACACATTTTGGGTGCCCCTGTAGGCCGGTGACAGCGTTCTTCCGGGAAGGGCCACTTCCCTCATCAAAAGCGCTGCTCGCTCTTGAGTTTACAGACAGACTATAGGAAGGCTGCCATGTAAAATCGTTTTTGCGTACAGAAATCGAATTTGAATTTTAGTTGTTTGTGAGAAGGTCGCGCAATGGCTCACGTAATTAGGGGTAACAGTTACCGGCACTGTCAGGAACTCAGGATCGTGGCTTACCGAGATGAAAGATTATTTTTGTGTGATACTGCTGCACACTTTGGTTGTGCATCCTACGAATGCCATGTGAATATGGAATGTAAGGCTTGAGCAGGATCGTACTTAATGGCATGTAGGGTATCAGCATCCCTATACGACTGGCACCTATGAGGAGAGACTTGCAAAATAAATAATATAATTCCACGTTGTGATAATGTAAATGGCAGAAACATCTCTAGGGTAGCACAAAGAACGACATCGTTTGCAGAAAGACTTGATTAGAAAAGGAAATCACAACGGTTTATACCAAGAAATTCATGATTATCAAAATGTAATATGATGATCATCTTGAGTTACCTGCATTTGTTAAGTGTCCAAGGGTGATGATCAACATTATACAGAAAACAGAATACAGCAAGAACCATGCCATGTGCATAGAACAAACAGAAACTAAAAATTAAAACCATAAAGAAAAATACAAAGTATACCACACTTATCATCACAAATTCCATCCAAAACCTATAAACCTGACGGATAAGAATTAACAGAGGCAGAAAGACATATATTATAAAAAGAGTTCAAACAGAACATTGGTACATAGACAGACAAACAATAAAGAAAAAATCTCATTGTAGTAACAGAAATAATGCTAATAGATAATGCAAAACGAGAAAATAACACTGTAAATGGTGGACTAACATGAGAACTAGTGAAGAAAGAAACAAACAGTGTAATTGCCATATCAAGAATGAGCAAAGTGGGAAATTTCAAACATAAAACAACAGCACTAAGATATCAGAAAGACTGCACTCAAATAATATCTAATTCACAATAGCTGACAAAGTGATTGGCACAGTACTGATCGATAAAAAACTTTATACAAGAAAACCAAAGATTTCATCTCCGTTAGCAATATCATAAAACTGAAATCTGATTCAGCAGTACATTTCGAAAAGCACATACTAAAGAACCTGCAAGACACAAAACAAAACCACTAATAGACAAAAACAACACATCACACTGAATATCCTAAAAGCATCAGCAGTCAAGAGCCAAGCCAAAGTTCACAAACCACTTATTCCAGTAAGGCCAGTAATTGATTTCAAGAATGCACCATTATACCAACTGGCAAAACAGATGAACAAAGTGATAATGCAACATTATGAAATGAAAAACAGTAACAAATCACATACAAATATCAATTCACACATACACAACACAAGCAAGAGACGAAAGAGTAACTCACGGTTGCAGTTACCACATTACCCACTCTGAACACACACACTCGTTCAACAGAAAGTGAAAAATGCATGTAAAGTGCCGTAATAAATGTGGAATTGGTCCTATAGAGTGTGGTGAACCAATAAACCCATCTCCAGAACCACACAGATGAACACTGAAATTGTAAATAACACTAAATAATAGGTTAACCTCACGAAACGTATGCTGAAAAAGTAGTTTCTTAGCCAAAAGGAAGAGAATAGTATAAGAAAAGATAACATAGTAACATACTTGCAAGTACTATATATATATAAAACTGGTATAGGCATGCGTATTCGAATACAGAGATACGTATGTAAACAGGCACAATACTGCGCAGCGGTCGGCAACGCCTATAAAAAAGAAGCATAGCAGATACATTACTTCATTATGAGACATTTTTTCGAAAAGAGATACTACCACTATAGCAGTAATGGACGTATTAGTAACATTTCTTTCTGTTGTATATGGCACATACTAAATCTGTGTGACAGTGAATAAGATACAGTGAAGCACCTAACAAACTGGTGTAGGCGCGGACATTCAAATAAACAGATATGTAAACAGGCAGAACATGGCGCTGCGGTAGGTAACGCCTAATAAGAAAACAAGTGTCTATCGGATTTTTTAGATTGGTTACTGCTGCTACAGTGGCAGGTTATCAAGATTGAAGTGAGTTTGAATGTGGTGTTATAATCGGCGCACGAGCGATGGGATACAGCATCTCCGAGGTAGTGATGAAGTGGGGATCTTCCCGTACGACCATTTCTAAGTGTACCGTGAACATCAGGAATCCGGTAAAATATCAGATCTCCGACATCGCTGCAGACGGAAGAAGATCCTGCAAGAACGGGACCAACGTCGACTGAAGAGAATATGTTTAACTGCAGGGTATGGTTGAATACACAAAAAAAAGAAATAAAAAAATAGAAGAGACGGAGACTTCCGCAGTTCTGAGAGTTAATTGAAAATCAGTTGCTGGCTTACCGTGAGCGCACGTGTTTACCTTTCGTCGGCGACGACAGTGGCGGCTGTCGACGCGAGCTGTGAACCTGTGAATCTATTCTAAAGTTCTCTCGACTGTTAATCCCCAGGCCTGCGCAGTGGCTCTGGCATCTCACTGCGTCTGCCAGATGTCCCGCTCTGTGGGTTTCGGCCGAACATTGGGACTGGCGTTGCCATCATAAAATTTTCCTTCCCTCAGAACTGCGTCTGATAGCTGAGGTGTGGGAAATTACTTGTGTGGAATTACTAATGTGAGTGTTAATGGTTTATATTCATGAAGTTCTGGCTTGTTTATTCACTTTGTCTACGAATAATTTGTACATTTTTATGGAACTATGCCATGTGACATATCAATATAAACAGAATTGTTACAGGAAGTCAATGTAATGTGTGTTACTTGTTTGACACATTACACAGTATACAAATCTTACTAAACATTTCAGAGGTTGCCCTTCAGTATAACGGTGCGGTATTTTCGAACCTACATAACATATCAAAACCTCAAAGTCTCACAATTACCCAAAGCTATTGACGAGATGGAGGCAGTGCCCAAAAATGATAGATACCAGGGAGTACCATTAGTGCATGACTCCTATAAGTTTCCCATGTCACTGTCAGCTAATACACTACGTCGCTGTAAAGCAAAATCCGGTTTTCAGTGAAAATTAAATATAATGTGACCAGTACGGTTCATTCAATGATATTTGTAAACCAACCTGCAGTACCCACATTAAAGTTTACCATAATTTACTACCTTGCATTTCCGAGACTACAGTTAAGTTCGTCTGTACTAATTCAGAATAAGTACTCACTAAAACAAAGCTCCGTCCGAATCAGCCTCGAATACCTCAACTGGATCGACTGACCACCATATCGTCATTATTGAACTAGAATCATGGGGTGGGGATTTGGAGAGATGTCAGGTCTTCACACCGCAGTACTGTCCATTGTCAGTTTTATTTTTGTGTGTCCATCATCTGTTTCGGATGGAGAGTGGGACAATGTCAAATGTGCAAATTAGAGGTTTTATATTCAGCCATGTGTTTAAATCTTTTTAATCAAATTCCAAAACCGGTCACATGGCTAGAAGTGTTACCATTAATTACCAGGTGTCAGGTTCGTGACCTGGAGCCATTACTACTCGCTAATGTATCTCCTCCATTGGCATCACGAAGCTGAGTGCACTCTGGCAGACCAACAGTGAATGGAGGCCTGGATGGTCACCCATCCAAGTGCCCATCTCCCACAATGGTGCTTAAATTCTATGATGACAGTTACATGTGTGTGTATGGCGGCATTGCCACTGACATCCACTGACATTAATATAACCTGTTGCACACTAAAATTGCAACTCCAGAAAAATAGCAAACAGCAAAATGTTTCTTACTGTAGATAGACAATGTTCTATGAAGAATACGTGATTACATACTTAGGTGATGTGGGAGTGTACAGGGTACGAAACTTAGTACACAGAGATGACACCACTGGCACAAATAGCGACCATAACGCATTAGGCATCAAGCTGAACTAAGCTTTGAAGAAAGATATGGGACCGTCCTTCCATTTTGCTTCAGCTCTGTACCAGTGTTCATGCATCCTAGCGGCCTTTGAGGGTTTCCCGTGACAGTCGCTCAGCAACCAATGACCAAGATCTCTTGAACGTGTTTCTGATAAACAGAACTTGCTGAGTAGTGCAACTTTGGAATATTCACTGTTTCAAGATGGAACAACTAGAGCATCATATAGTCTTGTGTTATCTTATTGGAAGGCAAAGTAACATGTACCTTGAAGCTATGTTACAGTTGACGGGCTTAATAAGTCAGAAAGCAATAGTTGCTTTCGAAATCAACTTCAGTGCAAACCAGAGTCGATCGTGAGTGTAGCTAATGGCACCCAATAGAATTACGCCGTTTACTGGGCCTGTATGACACTGGTGGATGGTATCTGGCAATGCTCTTCCTCCTCGGTGTTCGTCCTCTTTGGTACCTTTACACAAATGTACGTCGATCGTGATGCTGTACTCAGAACCGGGGCAAGTCTGAAAAGGCGGCATGGTGCCACCGCTGTAGGTAGGGTGACGTTTGGCGCAGCACTGACGTCATATCAAGGAAAAATGCGACAACCGTCAGCATGCAGACAGTCTGTGTAGGTCCACTCTTACTTGTACTGCACATGAGGATAATAGCCTGCAAACAAGCCCATTACCTGACTGAGGGAACATAACGTGGCTGCATAATCTTACTGAGCATAGTGATGAGTACGTCAGTCTTCTCGTGCACTAATGATCTGGGGCTGTTGATACCTTCCATAGCGCTGATTGTAGCTTTCCTAAACGCATCGATTCCATATGCACATGAGACTCATGAGATACCAACAACTGTGAGCATGCACGTTGCAGGAATATAAACCACAATCTCGACAGGCCACCATCCTGTCACTCTCAACACGTTGGCAGACCTTCCTCGTTCTCACATGAGACATAAGACGATTTCCTACATTTCTCTGACTTTTGAATGAGAAACACATAGTGTAATAATTCAATGTGCCGGATGTCTCAAACATTCTGGGTCAAATTGAAATAGGTGATAGTGGGTAGGGGAATCAATCGTCTAAACTGCATGTTTATTGTCTTATAGACATAAAAAAGGTCCAACATATTACAACAACATAGCTCGTAGTTATTATGAATGTGATGACCGCCATTCTCAATACATGCATGGCAGCGGCGCATGAAGGTCTGCTGCACTCTCTAAAGGATGCCTGGTGTCTGTTGTAGCAGGAGACAGGCAGCTTGGACCTCAGCAAGCAGGTCTTCATCCGTTCCTACGGTGGTTCCCTGCATCAACGTCTTGACGTAACCCCAGGAGAAAAAGTCCATAGATGTGAGAAACAGCGTTCGGATAGGACCTCCCCTTCCAATCATCCATCGATGAGAGTATATGTTAAGTAAGTGCTCGTGGACATTATCATCGAAGTGGGCTGGGGAATCTTCTTGATGAAACCACGTCGTTTCGCAGTAAACAATGGTTACAGTCTCCAGGAACTGTGGCAGCACACCTCGCAGAAACACCAAGTAACGAGAACCACTCAAAAGTGGAGGCAGCAAATAATGTCCTGTTAGCTAATGTAGGGCGATACCCGACCATACATTGACAGAAAATCGTTGCTGGTGGCCACCGATGTGGGTGGGACTAGAGATTGTCTTTATTCCAGACGTAACCTTGTGGCTGTTGAACACACCATCACAGGTGAATGAGGCATCCATCAATAACACAAACTGTACGAAGTTCAGCTCTCCATCACCGTGGTAGACAATCAATTGACAGAAGTGAACGCATGGTTCAACATGCGTTGGCAATAGTGCTTGTACACGTTCATAACGATAGTGGAGAAATACCTGTTTTATCACCACTCTCCACACTGTACCCTTCGAAGTGTGCATTCCACAGGCAAATTGATGGGTGCCTGTTGCTGGGCGGACGGCCACACGATCCAACAATACTTCCTCGAAGTCCGGTGTTCGAACATGTCTTTAGTGGAGAGCCTTATCCGGTTCTCTGTGGCATGAACGGCTCCTTCTCAGGTAAGGTGGTATTCACTGAGATAAACTTCCAGTTAGGATGAAGCGCTTTGGGATCACTTGACTTGCGGTTGACATGACACATGAGCTCAGTGCGTCTTTGTTATGCACAGTATATCTGTTTGATGGTCAGGGGTGTACACTGTTTATGAACCATTGCCTGTTCCAGTGTACAACTGACATCCTGGATCTTTGCGAGAGCGGTAGAACTGCATGCGCAGTTGCAAGACATGCATTGGGATTGGTGGTCTTCGCTTTGAACTATTACTATGAGCTACATTGTTAGTGCAGTGTACTCTATGTATGCCAATAACACAATAAAATGTATTCCGATGACTGGTTCCCTATCTCAGTGTAATCCGTTGTGGTTCCACTATCATCTATTTCAATATGACCCAAAATGTTTGAGACATTCTGTACGCCAAATGGGGACGAAATTATTGATTTTCTGGTTTTTCCGATATACAGATCACTTGCATATCCAACCATGTAGTACATTTCTGTCAGTAAGTACGTTACATGCCACTTTCATACTGTTATAACTTCGGTTGTGAATGAAGATAATTCTAGGGAGTTGTATTAAGACAGAAAATAAGTAAGGCCAAAGGGCGACTAAAATACGTGTTATGGATACTTGGCAGAGGAAATCTGTGAATCTGTAAAGGCAGTTAAGCACAAAACACTACTGTAAACTGTCCTGCTGTATTGCCCAATGTTTGGACTCCCAAGCAGACCCTGAAAGAATTCAGAGACACGCGGCAAGGTTCGTAACTAACTGTACAACTCACAGGAAAGTATAAACGGTATACCCATGGAGCTTAGCAAGTATCGGGTTTGCTTTGTCCCTGCGAAATCCTGTTGGGTAAATTTACATATCCAGTGTTACTCGAAGTCTGTGAGAAGATTCCGCAGCCCTTCCTGTAGGGGAGATCATTGTATCCCTGTGAGACTGATTTTAAAACTGCTGAAGTCACTGAACTACAGAATTGTTCTTGAATTAACAGAATGACTGCAATTGTGAGAAAAGATGAGAGATAAAGCTAATATGGTCATGTTTGCCAAGAATGAAAGCAATTTCAAGTCTCTCAGTTCATAGACCATTTTTTAAGTATATTGTGGAACACTCTTTGTTCATTTACCTGCGACGCACGAAGCAATGAACCACAGGGCCCATAACTCGTCATCATGTCCCTATATTTTAGAGACTTTAATTAACAGAACTTACCATGGGTCTCTGTCATCTCATGCTCCTAGGGTATACAGAGGAGTAGAATAATAATAACTGCTACCCAAACGGCTAGCACAGTTATTTCCGCATTTCTATGGATGCGTTCTCCACTGTTAATCTCGCGAGGTGATTCCCAGCGTCTCTGACACTGGTCTTCGAACGTTCTACGACTTGCATACGTTTGGGTCGTTGAACCAACGAAGTTGATGAAACAAACACATGTCGATGTTAAGTGTGCGCGGTAAAGCCAAGTGGCTGCTCGAACATCAGAGAGGATCCCAAGAGTGTCTTGATTTCATTACTAACGTGATTCACCTTTCCACTATTTGCAAGCCTCCAGGACAGTTCAAAGACCGCTTCTTGGGGTGAATAATGTCATTTTCCAATAAGGGGAAGTCATGTGCTTCTTTGCTGATTCTAATGCCGATCTGTTCCTGAGAATCTCATAGACATGGGATAGCGAGTACAAAATGTTTACGAATTAATGAGGAGATTTCTTTTCTTTCTTTCTTTCTTTCTATTGCTATCCCGCATTGTGCGCAGGGTCGGCAGGGTTAAGTACGGATTTGTCATGGTTAATTTTAAGCGATGGCCGGATGCCCTTCCTGCCTCCACCCCATACCATCTGCCCCCCCCCCCCCGGGACGGTATTAGTGTACCCCAGCTGTCTGCGTCTAGTGCAAATCGTGATTTCAAATGTCTGCGAGTCGTGTAACTGAGACGGGACGTGGGGACCAGTCCGGTATTCACCGAGTAGGATGTGGAAAACCGCCTAAAAACTACACCCAGGCTGACCGGCACACCGGCTGTCGTCGTTAATCCGTCGGGCGGATTCGATCCAGGGCCGACGCGCCTACCCGAGTCCAGGAAGCAACGCGTTAGAGCTCTCGGCTATCCTGGCGGGTGAATTAATGAGGAGATGATTAGAATTAAAATACTAAACATGATTAACTGTTCCACAAAGACATGTAAGTATGGAAGGCTTCCACGAGACTTTCTGTGGGAGGTGGACATTGCCCAAATACAGCGCGACATTCAGTCTCTTTACCAGCCAGGGAAGCATAGCACAGCCACTGCTAGTGGTAACCATAATTAATGGTTCTTTGATCCCAGATATATTCCTGAGAAGAGCAAAGAGGTAATTTGTTTCAGCTGAGATGAAACATATAGCTGCTACCACCTTGATATGATGGTAGAGGAGGTGGAGTGGGAATTGGGGGCTGTAGCGTCTGTGGCTTTTGACAACACCTTATCACAACAAAATGAATAATGGGATCCTACAGCTCTTCCCATGCGGATCTAAGTTAATCTACGTAAACATTTTCCAATGTAATGGAGAGATAACTTATACTAAGTTTACATTGTTGTGTTTCAAAGTAATGTCGGGAAAGTGCATGTTAGTATAATCATGAAAAGTAATATTATAATTACCTAGTTCCTTAAAGTAGCGCTCGTACCGTTGTAATAATGTAATCTCTAAATTTGCAGATAATGTAGCAGCAGCCACACAAAGGAATATGACTGAGCTCAACAGTCTTTCACAACTGTGACACATCGTGTTATGAAATTTCATCTTAAAGATCATCCTGACGTCACACATCGTGATCCACGAGGCCAACATCGCTGGAGTGACATGAGAACAACTCGTAGGAGCCTAAGTTATTGTTATGCTAGAATTTTTAGTAATTTGGTGATACATTATGACCTCGTCGAATTTATACTCATATGATACTGCTTTGTGATAAAGAGACAAAGTGTTTCACCCGAAGAAAAAAGAAAGGGAGAGAAAGAGAAATCAGACTTCCAGTTTGAGTTATGGAACATACGAGGCCTGTTCAGAAAGTAAGCTCCGATTGATTGCCAAATTGAAACCACAGTGAACATCAGAAATGTTTTACTTGTAACAATTAGCTACACCTTTCAGCTACTTCTCTACGTAGTCGCCGTTCTGACTTAGACTTTTGTCATAGCGTTGTACCAACTTTTCAATAGCCTCATCATAGAAGGCAGCCGCCAGTGCTTTCCGCCAATTCTCCACGCTGGCCTACACCTCGTTGTCTGTGTCAAAATGTTGTCTTCAATGACAGCGGTTCATGTGACCAGAGATGAAACTCAGGGGGAGAAAATTGCGGACTGTATTGTGGGTAATCTAACATTTCCATTTGAAAACGATGCAGGAGCATCTTCATTGCCCCTGCAGAATGCGGCTGAGAATTGTCTTGAAGAAGAAACAGCACGACAGTTATGTAATGTTAGCTGCATAGCTTCAGGCGAAATTTCTCACCAGGCCCTCGTACTTGGCGGCAGACACTATTTTCTAGACATCTTTACGCACTCACTGCGAGCTCAGAAATGAGAAGAGCGACGTGATGCTAACTGGGGTTATACTAGAGACACTACCCAACACATCTGTGCAAAGCTTTATCGAATTTTCATAGTCGTTTCCATTTCGCGACCGATAGGAGCTTACTTTCTGAACGCCCCTCGTATAATCAACATGTGGAGTAGTTGTTGAAATGCTCTTACAATAAAAGATAACAGTGACAGGCAGCTAGCCTTGACTTTAACTTGAATAACAGAAAAATAACTATCTGTGAATGTTCTGTTTTTCACAGGCCTGCACCACCTCTTCTCCCTCGTCCCCTCTCAGTTCCAGAGACGCCTTTATCCAGAGCCCGAGGGCTAGAAATCCGACTTTCTGCAGGCATCTCAGAGATCTCATTTATTTTATCAAGTTATTAATTCTGTTTGAGTTCAGTAGGTGTATGAGAGCACCGCAGGCTGCCTGAAACATTTGCGCCTTGTATGGGGATAATGGCATTGCACAGAGCACCGCAAGAAAATGTTTCCTCATTTTTAGAAGGATGATTTTGACATTAGTGAGTCTCCGCTTTTAGGAAGACGTCGGCCTATGATGAAAATGGTTTAAATGCCTTACTCTACAGTCATCCATATCAGTGTGCTCGAGAAGCAGATGTGAAATATCTGTGGTCATTCCACCATCTTGCGACATTTATATGCAACGGTGAAAGTATTTTAATACCGGATGTATTCAGCACTCCGTGCTCTAAGCCAAAATCACAAAAATCTGCCGGTGACCAAATGTACTATCATGCGCAAAAGAATTCGAACGACCTGAATTGTTATCCGCCTGATTTGCATGAAACCAACATAACGTAGCTGTCTAGCGGGTCCTCTAATCGCTTTGCGGTACAGTCGTTCGACTATACAAAATGGATACCACGAGAGACCACTAGACAATACAGTTCTTTAAGAGAATCAGTGCGATGTAACATCACACCATGATACTGCGAAAACTAGAAAAACACGTAATTAGAGATGAGTTAGTCTGTAACGCTTGTACAATGTGGTTCAAATGGCTATGAGCACTATGGGACATAACGTCTGAGGTCATCAGTCCCCTAGAACTTAGAACTACTTAAACCAAACTAACCTAAGGACATTACACACATCCATGCTCGAGGCAGGATTCGAACCTGCGACCGTAGTGGTCGCGCGGTTCCAAACTGTAGCGCTTAAAACCGCTCTGACACCCCGGCCGGCAACGCTTGTACAGGTTACAATGATTTTCAAAAGCGTTACCATCTCATTACAATCTGAAACAACTAACTATGGCACATAAGTAGCAATCCTTAAACAAAGTAAATGTTTGCATGAACAAGATATTCTGAGACAATGTCTGGACTAATAAAGGTCTATGGCAGTTCGAAGTATTTTTCCTCTGTATAAAGTTTTCCCACACCTGCTAAATGTCCCAGTGACGATTGGTTTTTGAATAAACTGGTCGTTAAAGGAACTAGTTAAAGAAAACGCGATAAGCAGCGGTAAACGCTCTATAGAAACCACAATATTAATGGAGTATAATCAGTAACGTCGCTGTACTAATTATTCATGAATAATTATTTGCCCACATGTTTGAACTGTAAATGCCATGACGAAATTTTTTGCTCTCGATATGAACAGAAACCGAGCTGACGTAGCCACTACTAACTAAAATACACTTTCACACCTTTCCGGGACTTGATCAAGACAACGATCACCAATGCTGACTAGCCGTAAAGAGACGTGAAATATAAAGGTTTTCACCAGTATTAGTCAACACATCTGAACTAGAAACGAATTGACGAAATTATTTCTACTACGTCAAAACCCTTATCACCCTGTTAACTAACCACGTAAGACGTTTAATAAACTCTCCTTCACAAGTAACTAAGTAGCCATGTGCTGAAAATTGGAATACTATGATTTAAAATGCTGTGACAGGATTTTCTACCCAGCACGTTATCAGATTGTTAAATATGTAAAATGAGTTCTTAGAAATCGAATTTATTTACCAGTAGCGAGATGTATCAATATGAGATGAGGGTACAATTTGTTTAGCTTGCCCGGGAATCGAACCCTGCGCGTACTGTCGCTGTTTCCCATCCACAAATAGACGTTAAGTATCAACTGCTTGCCCACCAGTAGTGAGATGCTCGAATGTTTCCTAGAAATAACGGTACCTATTGTTATTGTTGACTATTCAGGAACAGACATAAAATATGCAAATTATTTTTCGGTGGTAGGTCAGTGTGCACATGCAAGGGCTTAAAATGAAATTATGAATATGTTTGTGCTGTACCAGAATTGCAACCCAGATACGTTCCCCTCTTAAAGTTCTATGTTCGAATTCCAGTCGAGGACCAAAAACTTCAACGTCTCAAGTTCAAATTAAATATGAACACTGTGAACCAAACAACTATTCCTAAATTAAATGAAATAAACTTTTTTAGTGCTACTATACTGCCAACAGAGTTTGTGTCTGTAATATCAATGGAATTTGTAGACAGGACTTTCAGTATGACGTCAGCTAGGTTTTCGGTCTTGTGTCCCGGGTTTGTTAAAAACAGAACGGAACGTTCAACACGTTCCCCAATCTCGTTCACATATCTTAATATCAAAGATAATTCATCAATACGTGAAATGTACACAGTAGAATCTACTATAATTGAGAATAATTGGCCTCTTTTATTTCACGTATGATAATTCTTTTTATTCATTCAGAAGGAAGCTCTATTGTTTCATCAAAGATGGTTGAAGAAAGATAACTTGTATGTTCCTGCCGTCAATTTCCATATCGTTCAATGTGCTCTGAGAGAAAAGGATCACTTTTCAACACATTGCGCCAGTACATTTTTCTCTGTCTCAACATATGACTCGAAATGGTTATGTATTATTCCAAGTGATCATTATCTTGTTGAAAGTGATAACTCAGAAATTTTGTGTTCAAGTGAATTCTCATGATGTAATAAAATATTACAAATAATTTTCCAGTCTGCAATACCGTTAGGAGCAATCGCGCACTCATCTTCGAACAATTTACATGGAGCACAAAAAACAGCACCGGTGCTACAGGAGTGTACTAGAAAATCAGGCAAAATTGATTCTCCATTAAACAGTTCACAGTAAAATGCATTTTTGTTCAAATATCTGGCTTTATCACCTATTGATCTTCTTGAATTAGAAAAATCACCGTTACAATTTCTATTAAGGCCACTTTGTAAGTGAATGTCGATTGTTGATTCATTGACACACCATTCTGCAGGATCATCACTAACGAGGTTTTCTCTTTTTGTAATGTCTGACTTGACACTTAGTATTTCGTGTAACTTGATATTAGGAACAATTTGATTTTCTTCATTTTTAACTTTTGTTTCGTCTGTATTTACTTCTTTTAAAACAGCTGCTGTGCCAGATATTTCACCCGTACTTCCTTTTGTCGAACGAACAACATTTTTTGCAAAAATAGGCTTATCGTTCTAACCTTTCCTCCGATAATTCCCGCAATGCCACCCCACTTAATTTTGCACGTTTTCGTTTTTCACTGTTATTTATGTTAAGGCACTTACAAGATTGTCAACCAACAATCAAAACAAAAGAAGAAAAGTTATAATATGGAAGAAAGACATTACTACACTGCACATGAGCACAAAGCTTTTTACTTTAAAAATGGCACACGAGCACAAAGTCATTTTTTTTTTTTGGATACAGAGCAATGAACAGATCAATTCGGATTACGCGACGTAACTGTGCTATGAAAGTATGAAAGTAGGACAGTGCAGAATAATTTAATTTATTTAATTCATTGTCGCCTGTTTGTCTATTGTCAGTGAACAGTAGAAGCACATTTTCCGGTGGGAATTCGTCTCGTAAAGAAAACGGACAGTCCCCATTTTTGCGTCTGTTTCCCGCGTCATCGGAATTTTAGCTGGAACGCAAATATGTTCTGAATATTCTTGACACTGTCTTTCTGATTTAAAAAGCAAATAATTTTTGCAGTTTCTTGCAGTGAGGTGTGCTGGATCTTCTCTTATCCCACTCATTCTTATAACATTTTATCGCTTTCTGTGGGCAGAGCAGACAGACTACAAAGTTTAAGTAGTCTTGTTGACAGTTGATGTGGTGTGTTGTCACTTAACACTGCTGTTATTTCTGCACGCAAATGCACCTCTCGCTCCAACATAAAATAAAAGTAACCGTTTCTCGAAGAAGAAAATGTTAGATAAAAAATTTGATATAAAATTGACAATGCCACGTACTATTCGATTGCACAGAGTGGGAGCTTTGATATTGTGCAGGCTGCAGCACAATAAACCTTTGACGCCAAAGAAAGGAAGTAAATACATAAATAAAATTTTTAGATTGTTGTGAAGTGTATTTCATACATTATTAGATATTCTGTTTATAGTCTTTTCGTATAAACTTGTGTTTAAAAATAAAAAAAACTATTCCCAGTATTAACAGGTTTGTTCAACGTGTATCATTAAATCAAAGCTCAGATACTGAAGACCAAAGAGCTTTCACATTAATTACAACAATGGAGGGTTGACTTGATACTTCTACAAGAAATTTAAGTAGAGTCGGGTTTTACATACCAAGGCCAATACATGTTACAGTGTTTAGAAACCGCTGATTATTTTATCACTGCTTTTCAGGGGTCCCGGTATTTTCAAGGGGAAAATTTGATAGGGTAAAATAGTAGCCCACAACCTTCTCGGAATAATAATATTATAAACATTGTATTATAGGTTGACGTTCTGACAGCTTACTTCAAAATATTTTGAACAATCATGAAGATGATACAAGACAGAAACCTGTAAGGCGTCCGCAGGCCCTTACTGCTAAGTTTGCGCTCACACAGGTCGACAGGGCAACTATCGAGTAGTGTGTGCAGGGCGCGAGAGCTAGGGGGGATTCACCGGAGTGCCGAGTGCTGCTTGGGTAGATTCCCGCGAGGCGGGAAGAACTGGGCGGAGAGCAGTTAGGGAAGATGTGCTGAAGTCAGGGTGTGGGAGGTTCCCGCGAGGCGGGCAGAGCTGTGCAGAAGCCAGCAGTTGAATTAAGGCAAATTACCGGCAAAGGGAGTGGCCAGCGCCGTGGTTTAACCCCTTTGTGTTAGTATTATACGGGAAAGTGAGAAAGTTTAATTACAGAGTGATTTCAGTGATATTAAGTGCCGCTATTGAACTTCCGCGTCTACCGCGCCGGCATTACTTGGATTACAGTGATTGGATGTTGCGTGTGACGATTAAGAATAACTAAAGAAACCTGTGCTGAGATTAGCCGTCATTAACAGTGTATTGACGAAGGCAGTGGCTGTCTCCTTATTTTGTGGTTTTGCTAAGAATATAGATCTTATTTGTGAAACTGTGTTGTGTCCTTCTTACCACTAAACAGTACTTATTACAGTATTTGCGAAGGACAATACGGAATGTAACATCCCCTGAGCAGTCCAATCCGATTGCCAGCCCATTAGGTACACGGTCACATTAATCAATTATCTAAATTTGGGCTGCTATTTTGATCCCAAACGAGCGGATAAATAAAAGGGCATGTTACACCCTTGGCGACCGTGACAGGACAAGTGCAATTTTCGGACGAGTCATACTAATTTTTCAATGTGGAATCGGGACAGTGCATGAACGTTAAAATCGCGATAAGGAACAGTGCATTTTTTGAACAATACGAAGTAATAATATCGCACGATTGTGACTAAACTGTTTTTCTTGCCATATTAAATAGCCAAATAGCGTCAATAAACTGTGTTGTAAAGTGCAAATGCAAAAAATTCGCGTGAAAAACTGTGAAAAGTGGACGCTAAAGAAAGACACGTGTGGACAGTAAAATAGCAAAACGACCCAAGATTTCGTCACAAAAGTTGTTAGAAAGGTGTTTAATGGTAAAATGTTGACTGAAATTGCTTTTTGAAGGGTGAAAATCGGACGGTTTAGTGTGGACCCGTAAACTGTTATGCTGACGATAATGTATTGTGGCGACGCAATTAGTGACTGACGTCACGCAGCCGCGTAGCAGTTGTACCAAAGAGCTTCGATCCGCGAGGTGATTTCACACGACACCACGGCGAGCGACGCAACTTCGAGACAACGAGCGCAGTCCCGGCATCTAGCGGCCGAACTACAAACTACGCCCGCCTACAGCGCCACGGAGCGACGCAACTTCGAGACAACGAGCGCAGTTCCGGCATCTAGCGGCCGAACTACGAACTACGCCCGCCTGCAGCGCCACGGAGCGGCCGACGGGGAACTACGTCGCCCTGCAGCTGATCTTCAACTTCACGCGAGCTCCAGCGGTGGCACAGCCACGCCCATCTCCAACGTCAAAACATCGCGACTCGCGGTAACGTCGGTTGGTGAGTGAAGACGACGGGTTAAAATAACAGTAAATTGCAGTGTGCAGTCTTCGCGATAAATAAACAATTTTTAAATGATATTTACGTTAGGAAAAATGCTAAATCGCAGTAATTTCCGAAAAGTTGTGAAACATACTCGGAAGTATAGCCTGCTTACGTATGCACACTGCACTGTATAAATGGTAATTGTTTTGGTAATTTTGCATTTACAGGTTTTGTGAGTGTTATGATTATCTTGTTTAAAACATTTTTTTTATATAAATTGTATATGTGAAAATTGTTATTGAAAATTTAGCTTTGTGAGAGCTGTTATGTTCAGTACTCAGGCATGTTGTATCATTTTGGGAACTAAATGAAAGGATTGGAGGTACTGTTTGATTAGTTTCATGGTAATTAGGAGTGTTTTGGGTTATTGGAGGTTATTTTGTATTACTTGCCTGGGCATTAAAAATAAACCAAACATGGCTTCTGAAGATAAGCAGGTCTGTGAGGCAGTAGTTGAAAGGAAAGGGATAGGACAAGAAGTCAGAGATGATTCAGGAATCAGTGATTGTGGATTGTCATTAGGAAGCCCATCAGCACATTCAACTAATTATCCCGAGACACCGGAACAAACGATGGGAGATAGGCCAATTTCAGAGGATGCAGAAATACGATCAATGTTGGCAACCTTGCTAAAAGAAAGTAGAGAGGGGGAAGAAAGGTTACTCAAAGTAATAGAAAAGGGTTTACAAGAAAGGGAAGAAATAGTACGAAAATTCGGAGAGTCATTAAAGGAAAATTTACGAGAATCATTAAAAAAGAGTTCACAAGAACTCAGAGAATCAATAGAGAAGAGTTCACGAGAAAGTTACAAATCATTAAAGGAAGATTTACAAGATACTATAGTACGAGAAATCAGAACATCTTACACAGAGATGGAAGGTAATCTGACTGCTGAAGACTGAAGATGAACGACGACAAGAGAGAGAGTAAGCTACAGAAAAATATAGACCAGATCCAGGGAGACGTGGAGAAGATGGAAGAAAAGTTAACAGATAAGATAGATGACGATGTTGAAGAAACTAGAACCGAATTGGGAGAAAAGATCACCGAGGTGACACAGATGCAGAAACAATGCAACGATGTGGTTGAGGGGATAGGAGAGAAGCAAAACCAATTGGCAGTCAATCCGAGAAATGCTATAGCCGTGCAGCGAGAAGAAGATCACCAGGGGGTTGCAATCGAAGGTGAGGCCTTCACTTGTGGAATCAAGAGGAAGAAAGAGACTACTAATTATGATCAGTTTGGAGGAGGATTACTGAAGAAATGCTGGCCCAAAAGTCGTCAGTGTGCGGCACTTGAGGACCCACTACGATGCAGACCACTTAGTAATTGGAAAGGAACGTCGGAAAAATTTGCCAAACATTTGTGGAAATGGAACGAGATTTTGGAACAACCCCTGAATGATAACGTAATGGTATCTGCAATAAAAAGAAGATTGAATCAGAAAAAGCAAGGAACTATATCTAGGAGCCTAATCAAGGATAGGGAGGCCTTAATGAAGATACTGGAGCAGTTGGAGTCTATTAAATCACAGAAATACAAGCAAGCTTATGATAGAAACAGAGAAGGAAATAATGACCCAAGGATTCATATTAATCATTCATCTGATTACCGAGGAAGAGGCGGAGGAACCGAGAAACCAAATGACATTCCAGATGAGGTCCGGTCAAGAGTGAGGGCTATAAGGACCCAAATAAACCTGCTAAGACATGATTAGGACAATTAGCTGTAAAATGGACAATTGAAAGAGGAAAGGGTTTATTTACATTTGTGCTTTGTGATGTATTACAATTAGAGTTGCATATTTCATGTCAAAGATTATCTAAGGATGAATATAAAACCTGCAACCACTATTTTATAGTAATAATTCATATGGTCTGTGTTTAGGTAATGAATTTTTTGAGTGTATATGTTGAGTGTTATCATTTGATATTGGACTAGAGAGGACTATTGCTGGTTAAAATGAAAAATTGTAAATTTGGACAATGCCATTTATGTGATGTAATAATCTTTTGTAGAAATTGTTGTGGCGGCAGCCCACTACCGGAGTCCAGGATTATTTTGAAAAATTGTAAATTCTTTAATTATTTGTATTGTATGTACTGTTCAAATGTAGCTATGTTTTAAATCCCTTGCCAATTCTTTTTCACCTGCGGTTCAAAAGAAGTTTTTGAGGGCGGGGATGTAAGGGGTCCGCAGGCCCTTACTGCTAAGTTTGCGCTCACACAGGTCGACAGGGCAACTATCGAGTAGTGTGTGCAGGGCGCGAGAGCTAGAGGGGATTCACCGGAGTGCCGAGTGCTGCTTGGGTAGATTCCCACGAGGCGGGAAGAACTGGGCGGAGAGCAGTTAGAGAAGATGTGCTGAAGTCAGGGTGTGGGAGGTTCCCGCGAGGCGGGTAGAGCTGTGCAGAAGCCAGCAGTTGAATTAAGGCAAATTACCGGCAAAGGGAGTGGCCAGCGCCGTGGTTTAACCCCTTTGTGTTAGTATTATACGGGAAAGTGAGAAAGTTTAATTACAGAGTGATTTCAGTGATATTAAGTGCCGCTATTGAACTTCCGCGTCTACCGCGCCGGCATTACTTGGATTACAGTGATTGGATGTTGCGTGTGACGATTAAGAATAACCAAAGAAACCTGTGCTGAGATTAGCCGTCATTAACAGTGTATTGACGAAGGCAGTGGCTGTCTCCTTATTTTGTGCTTTTGCTAAGAATATAGATCTTGTTTGTGAAACTGTGTTGTGTCCTTCTTACCACTAAACAGTACTTATTACAGTATTTGCGAAGGACAATACGGAATGTAACATCCCCTGAGCAGTCCAATCCGATTGCCAGCCCATTAGGTACACGGTCACATTAATCAATTATCTAAATTTGGGCTGCTATTTTGATCCCGAACGAGCGGATAAATAAAAGGGCGTGTTACAAACCCAATGTTAAATTTCCATTCAGTCATCAAATAAGCGATGTATATTTCCAAGCTTCTACTGTCGAATTACGTTCTTAAGGCTTATTCAAACTAGTAAGTTGTTTAATAAAATTAAAATGTTTTGTCGTTTGCAAACGCAGTTTATTTAAAACGTAAAAAGTTAAAATGAGTACAGAGCAAAAAATGCCGCCTTCTTTAAGATGCCGCCCCTAGGCCCGTGCCTATCGGGCCTATGTGTACATCCGCCACTGATTACACTGAAGAGCCAGAGAAACTGGTACACTGGCCTAACATCACGTAGGGCCCCCACGAGTACCTAGAAGTGCTGCAACACGACATGGCATGCACTTTACTAATTTCTAGTGTAGTGCAGGGAAGGGATTGAAGCCATGAGTCCTGCAGGACCGTCCATAAATCCGTAAGACCACGAGATAGTGGAGATCTCTTCTGAACAGCAAGTTGAAAGGCGTCCCAGATACACTCAATAATGTTCATATCAAGGGAGTTTAAGTCAGAAGAGTGCACCTAAAGCAACCCTATAGCAATTCTGAACGTGTGAGGCATCGCATTATCCTGCTGGATTTTCCCAACTCCGTCAGAATGCACACTGGACATGAATGGATGCAGGTGTGCTTATTTACTATCACGCACAGATGATCCAAACGACATGAAATGTGATAGGCCTGATTTTCATGCAACCAACATAACGTAGCTGTCTAGCGGGTCCTCTCATTGCTTTGAGGTACAGTCGTTCGACTATACAAAATGGATACCACGAGAGACCACTAGACAACACTGTTCTTTAAGGCAACCAATGCGAAGTAATATCACACCATGATACTACAAAAACTAGAAAAACATGTAATTGGAGATGAGTTAGTCAATAGCGCTTGTACAGGTTACAATGATTTTCAAAAGCATTAGCATCTCTATACAACCTGAAACAACTAACTATGGTACATAAACTACATAGCAATACTCAAACAAAGTAAATGTTTGCATGATTGATATATTCTGAGACAATGTCTAGACTAATAAAGGTCTATGACAGTTGGAAGTATTTTTCCTCTATATAAGGATTTCCTTCACCTGCAAAATTTCCCAGTGACGATTGGTTTTTGCATAAACAGGTCGTTCAAGGAACTAAATATAGAAAACGCGATTACCAGCGGTAAACGCTCTATAGAAGCCGTAATATCAATGGAGTATAACCAAAAACGTGACTTCACTGATTATTCATAAAGTATTATTTGCCCAAATGTTTGAACTATAAATGACATGACGAAATTTTTTCTTCTGGATCTGGACAAAAACCGAGCTGACGTAGCCACTACTAACTAATAGACACTTTCGCACCTGCCCAGGACTTGATCAACTCAACGATCATCAGTGGTAACTAACCGTACAGAGACGTGAAATATGAAGGTTTTCACCAGTATTAGTTAACACATCTCAACTTGAAACGAATTGACGAAATTATTTCTACTACACCAAAACCAATATCGCCCTGTTAACTAACAACGAAAGACGCTTAATAAACTCTCCTTCACAAATAACCTAGTATCCACGCGCTGAAAGTTGGAATGCTGTGATTTAAAATATTGTGACGGGATTTTCTACCCAGCACGTTATCGGATTGTTAACTAAGTAAAATCATGTGTTAGAAATCGAATTTATTTACCAGCAGCGAGCTTTATGAATGTGAGACGAGGGTATAATTTGTTTTGCTTGTCTGGAAATCGAACCCGGCGCGTACTGTCGCTGTTTCCCATCCATAATTAGACGTTAAGTATCAACTGCTTGCTCACCGGTAGTGAGATGTTCGCATGTTTCACTAGAAATAACGGTAACTATAGTTATTGTTGACTGATCATGAACAGACATTAAAAATGCAAATTATTTTTCGGTGGTAGGTCAGTGTGCACATACTACGGCGAAAAATTAAATTATCAATGTGTTTGTGCTAGACTAGCATTGCAACTCAGATACGTTCCATTCCTAGAGATCCGAATACGAACTGAAGTCGAGGGCCAAAGTTGCAACATCTCAAGTTCAAATAAAATATGAACGAACTAACCATTCCTAAATTAAATGAAATAACCTTTTTAATGCTAGTTTACTGGCGACAAAGTTTGTGCCTTCGGCTTCTGCCTCCTTTGTTATTGTGTCATTTAAAGAGGCTCTGACGCTGTTGGTAATGAAGGGATATTGTGTTTAATGCGGATGCTGAACCACTGTGCGACCTAACATTCTGGTCTAGCAACGATGCTTGTAAAATGCGAAATCTGGAGGTAAAACACTATTCAAAATGCAGGGATGTTAATGTCTGTCGTTAAATGTCAAGTGTATGCTTTACAGAAGACTTGGTCAGACTGTTGTCACTCACATGGGAGTTTCATTCCTGCTGATTAATATCTCCCTTACATTTGTGTATCGTGTTTAATAAACTACCGAAAAGAGCATATGCAGTATGCAATATAGTATATTTAAAAAAACCCACATTAAGGTGTGTGGTACAGGGCACTATATATATCAATATCATTTCCCCATTTGTTTAGCCAGCCAGGGTGGCCGAGCGGTTCTAGGCGCTACAGTCTGGAACCGCGCGACCGCTACGGTCGCAGGTTCGAATCCAGCCTCGGGCCCGGATGTGTGTGATGTCCTTAGGTTAGTTAGGTTTAATTAGTTCTAAGCTCTAGGGGACTGATGACTTCAGAGGTTAAGTCGCATAGTGCTCAGAGCCATTTGAATTTTTGAAGATTTGTTTACTTATTGATCAGCTCTCTTCCTTCCTGCCACCGAAATGTGACAAAATGTGGCCTGTAATAAATCCACAGCCCAGTATTTTAATGTTGTTGTAGGTGAAGGCCTTTAGTTAGTCTTAAGAAACAACGTTCTCTGATTTCACAATAATGAAATGCTCATTGTCGAGGCAGGGAGAGTTTTAAATCAAAGTCCCCAAAGTCTGGTGCAGGTATATCTCTTCGTCTGACGGCACTGAGTAAGTACTTATCCTAAGAGCATCACGAGTTGTGTTTGTACAGCTGTAGAAATTATTAGTTGAAGCAGCGTTTACAACCTGTAGATATAGTACTGCTAGAAATACAGAAGTATTGTACAGGGTGGTCCATTGATCTCGACGGGCCAAATATCTCACGAAATAAGCGTCAAACGAAAAAACTACGAAGAACGAAAGTTGTCTAGCTTGAAAGGGGAAACCAGATGGTGCTATGGGTGGCCCGCTAGATGACGCTGCCATGGGTCAAACGGATATCAACTGCGTTTTTTAAAAATCGGAACAGCCATTTTTATTACACATTCGTGTAGTATAAGGAAATATGAATGTTTTAGTTGGACCACTTTTTTCGCTAAAACATTCATATTTCTTTAAGTACTACACGAATATGTAATAAAAATGGGGGTGCTATTTTAAAAAAACGCAGCTGATATCCGTTTGACCTATGGCAGCGCCATCTAGCGGGCCAAACATAGCGCCATCTGGTTTCCCCCTTCAAGCTAGACGAGCTTATTTCGTGAGATATTTGGCCCTGTATACTGAAGGCTGAGTTCATCTTGAAACTGAGGCGTATTTATAATGCAGAAGCTACTGGAGATTAAATGTTCTTGATTTCCTCCACAGAACATTCGAAGGCGTATTGTTGTGTACATAGCTCCGCGTAGTCATCGCGTACACAACATTCCCACTAGAGCTCGCCCCGCTAAGCACAACAGCTCAGGCGCAGTGCTCGTCCGTCTCCGCTCTACGAGATGACGCTGCCATAAAGACGGATCAAATTCTACTTCCGCCGATCCGCGTATTAATATGTAACGCAGCCAATGAGATTGCTGCTGACGTAGAACCTTTTCTCCTCGCGGATCACACTCGCGCAGTGATACCTGAACGCTCGAGGTATTATAACGAGTGTACAGACCTCCGATTAGTCAGTCTGCATTAGTCTGCATTTGTCTGTAGTCAAGTTTCAGTCTGCGCCTAATAAGATTATCATATTCCTGTACATAGCCATGAAGAGAAATGTATAGACACTTTGTCAGGTATCAGAGATATTTGAGAATAAGATTAACGTATCAAGATCAAAGGAACTTCAGATTGTCAATTGTAAACAGCATCCAGAATCAAGTTACGTAATATCGATGACTTTTATTGTTTTAATGAATATGTATGAAAATTAATCAAGTTCTGTTTAGAGTTGGTCACGGTCAATCTGCTACTCTAGGTGTGCAAGTGGCATTTCAATCGTCTGACCTAACGGCAGAAGATAAACACGCCACGATAAGACCACGAGACATATTGCTGACACTCGCCTACTTCGTTAGAGCGACAAGTCAGATAATCTGATGGTGTGTGTACCGAAGGTCTTATAGTACGCACACCACACGTATACACACAATACTACAAATAATGTAAACGATAAAAGTAGCATTTTCCATCCAAACTAATAGCTCGTTGTTTACATGAAATTAAAAAATAATTGTAACGGCAGGATTCGTACATCGTTCTAAGATTTTTCAAACCTAGCGCTTTAACCACTACCCTAACCCGCCATTGGCTGAATGTGTTGTTACAGACGTATATTGCGTGCTTTAGCGAGAGAACCATGATCTGAATCACTGCATGAATCTAAATGTTGCTTTAAATCTCTGAATACCATTTCATTATTACTATGTATTGTAGCACTCCACCTGTCACTTATCTGGTTTTGGTGTGTGTTCATTGACTAACAGATCAACAGAGAGTGCAAAACTGCCGCAATGTCAGATAACGCAAAGAATGTAATAAGGCCCTGTGACTCCTGATTGAACTGCGATGGCAGTGTTGACTTTAATTTATTCAGAATTGATCCCTTTTAATTAAAAAGGGGTGCACATTGATGTTATATTCAGCTATTGAACACCAGATGCAGATGTTGAACATAAAATTAATTAAAAAAGTGGCTTGGGATTTTAACTACTTGATTGAAAACAGATGCAGTCGATTAGCACAGATTTATTTTACCTCACGACCTTCAAGCATCACATTACATGACTCTCCTAACAGACAGTGGTAATAAATTGCGTTTGCGTGGAGTAAAGCGGATAAATCAAAAGTAATTCCTATCGACTGACCCAGGCCAAATGGGAAGTGCGAAAAGAATTCTACAGTACACTGCCCATGAAACCCTTGTGGAAACTTTGCTTAATCAGTGGCCGGAGCGGGCGCAATATTACCAAATTCAGCGTGGCGGGGCGACGTCATTATGCCGACTTCACCCAACCTCATCGTGCTGCAAGGCTGCGCTCGTCTATTCACTTCTAGCTATCTTGCTCAGTACATAGCTGAACGAAATCTCTTTATCTCCAAGCTCAATCTCTCTTAGGCAAGCTGAGTAAAGAACGCCATATCCGCACTCTAGGCAAGCTGGGAACGGAAGACCATTACGAGGCTTCTCCCAGTCTGCTCTTCGCCTCAGTCTCCCCTCCAGCAAATCACTTATGCCAATTGCAGTGCAAGTCGCGTTAATTATGCGTCGCTTCCCAGCGCCGATCAATACCTGCTCTGGGAAGTGAACAAATTCCCACAAAATTTCCCTTCCTCTCAAGTTCTGCTATTTCGCTCCTCCCAGGCCACCCATCAAGGTTAGCGTCTGCACAAAACACCAATTTCTCCGGAATTCTGACTCCCAGGAGAGTACTTCAAATTCCTTGGTCCTACGTTCCCATCGAAGGCCGGCGTATTTCATTCTGTCGCTCTTCACCTGATGTACTTCAGACTCTGCGGACTGTAAATTCAGCATGAAGTTGCTATAGTCACAAAAAGGCATATTTTGGCCTCTGTTGACCGCTCCACCATAGCTTTGCGCGACTTTGTCGCATGTTTCACTGAAAACGGGACACGGACATTTATCAACAGGCGTACAAGTTCTCCGTCTGCTTCCCACTACACCAGCATGGAGTCAACTACCCACTCACTGTCACTCATCTTAAGGCAGCTGGAGGCCGCGCTCGATACTGCTTTCGCAGAGTTTGAGCCATCCTAAGCTGCCTATAGTCGCTTCCCTTCGCCACTCCCCAGCCTGGCCACAGTCAACTCTGATTACTTCCTTGGGATAAACTAGCCTCCAGTAAATCAACGCGTTTCCACAAAGTTTTCATGTCGTGTGAAATACTTTAAAACCATCACCTGACATTAATTATTCTAATACGTCCATACTATACCCTCTACAAGATGCATTGTGCCTTGTCAGTCACTTTTGTTCAGCCCTACTGTTCACTCAACATGAGTTAGATGATCTTTAATGACTTCATGTAAGGGACATAGTTCTTGCCATCTTACAGTATGAAGGTTAGAGACAAAAAGTTGCCATGGTAATCAAATTAATACTTAAGAGGAACTTATTTAGGAATTATTTTTCGTAGCATGTAGACGGGAATGAACGTGACTTCTGAGGTGAAGAAAGTGCTGTCCCGCTTGTATGGCACTACGTTTCCTCTTACCTTGTCACTAGGATCTTACCTGCTATGTCTCAGCTCAAGTAATTCGATAAAGGTCACATTCTTGCGTATTATGAAGAGGGATACTGTATCAGCGCCTTTCCCGTGCCCTAGGATACAGCAAATCTACGATTCATCTCTGGGTAAAGAGGATGGCGGATGAAGGCCAAGTCAACATCCGTCGTCACACCATGCATCCACGGACTACCACAGAGTATCAAGACAATAGTATACTGCAATGCAGTAATGATGAGCCATTCAGGACCATCACAGAAATAAGGAAAGGGCTGCCAGGTTAAACTTCCCTCTGGAGTACGGGAATAAGTCACTTTCATACTGGGAGCAAGTTATATTTACGAACGACAAGGTCTTTTCTACTGCGCCAAATAGTTCTGCCCCTGTATATCATCCACGTGAAGCGAGATTTGACAGAAACTACGTTCATTAGAGGCAAAGGTGTGGACGAACGTCTGTCACAGTATGGGAATGGATGTCAGCAAATGGTTGTGGCGTTTTGTGGGAACTGGACCGTCCACTTGCTAGTCATTACTACTGCCAGATACTGGAGAACATAATGCTTCCTTCTGTTCGTCTGAGGTTTTCGGGAGACAGCATAATATTCCAACATGACCGTTCCCCAGTCCAAACAGCGAATTGTGTAAAACAATGGTTACAAATGAATGGAGACATCGATCTCCCGGACTGGCCTCCAAAAGGTGCTGACCTCAACCCTGTAGAGCACTTTTGGGAAAAGATGGGGAAAATTATTAGGTGTAGAAGACCTGCACCAACAACCAAGACATCGCTATTCGATGCAGTTCATAATTCATGGGAAAAGCTGTCGCAGAATAACAGGTTCATCCGGAAACTTGTTGCCTCTGTTCCCCGGCGGCTAAATGCTGTTGTAGAGGAGGATGGAAACTGGACACGATACTGAATCCACTGTGTCGTTAGGGAGGAAACTTTGACAAAAGAACGTTTTGTTTACCGTTCGATTACTCTTATTGAGCATTTACGTTACTGGGAACGAACAGAAAATGTGTTTGCCTTACATTTTTTTCCAATGGTGTAATATAACTAAATCGAAACGGTTGTTCATCACCAGCTAAGACATTTAATTCAAAGAAGAAGACCATAATATACACATAACTCAACTAGCCTATTTCACTAATTTTCGATCATTCAAAGGACTATTGATTTTAAATTATTTTGTGATCATTGATCAGGAAGATCAAGATGACTATGGGAAAAATATTTTTAATTTTTTTTTCACACGGCAAATGAATTGAAATCCGATGAGGCCATCAAAGTGAAATAATTAATTTTGTTGGACGACAACGCGAAGGTATATTACTTTGAGTTATTCGTGCAGGCAGGACTCCAGTACCGACTTGAGCAAAAGAAAGAGATTATTTTTGTTTAATACTGAGTGGAAAACACAATACCAAAAGCCAATTTAGAAAAGTGCGAGTATGACTCGCACTATATGAGTTCTGTATAAACACAATTACGTTCTCAAATAACAGTAATTCCTTTGGCTTAATGCCCTTGTGCAATTTTTTTTATTGGCCACCACTTCGGTGACTTGTGTGTCCCTAAACTACTCCACTCATCCAAGTGGGGAGAAGCCAAGTACAGTTAAATGGGTGAACCGAAACACGCGATGTTTCTGGCCAACGCTCCTGTATGATTGTGGAGTGAACATAAACAAAGAGCATTTCGCGGCCTAATTTAAATAATCTTGATAATCCTTAACGACTTGGGTTACTTTGAATTAATCAGACAGACGTTATTTGTACCTTTATTGTAATAAGTTGTATTTCATTTTCCTGAGTATAGAATCATTGCGAAGTGAACACTAGGTTAAAACGAAGACTGAAAAATACATGGTATAAACGAGATTCCATTCTGAGACTTTTCTAATTGCTGGCGCGCACTTTACTGCTAAACCAGCAGCCCCAGTACTTCCAACCAATATTCGTCTGTAGCTTTTATTAATTACGTTTGCGAGTATCAGAACGTTCGACATACCAGGCTGTATCTTCCGAGAGAAGTGACTTCGGAGCTTAAATTTATTTTCACAGTCACGGGACCGTAGACCGTACCACGTGGTACAAATTTCTACTTCATATCTTTACATGTAGTGAGAACAAGAGGTCTTACGGACGAAAAGGCAGGCAGATGTATAACAAATGGTAAAGAAAAAGTATTTTTCCGTGCCGTATCTTTACAAATTAACAATTTGCGGATTTATTCCTTTACTTGTACGTTATTACTTTATGTATCTGCACACACTGAAAAATTCCAAACTTGTGTGGTAGTTCTGTGACGCTCCTGTATGATTGTGGAGTGAACATAAACAAAGAGCATTTCGCGGCCTAATTTAAATAATCTTGATAATCCTTAACGACTTAGGTTACTTTGAATTAATCAGACAGACGTTATTTGTACCTTTATTGTAATAAGTTGTATTTCATTTTCCTGAGTATAGAATACTAAATATGGGCTTTAGTTACTTCTGTAAACTAAACATCGTCCCCCTATAAATCGTGGCATGAACGACAAAACAGATATAGAACTACGTGACCACGGGATGGTAAAGCGACAGAAATCACTCATCAGAAGAATGGGCACTGCACCTGCAAGTATACCAACTGGATTATACACAAAGTACGCGGAAGAACATGCTCCTCTCCTTATATCATTTTGCCGTATATGTCCTCATGAGCCATCCTTGTGATTGGAAAATAGCATAGTTTATACACATTTTGAGGAAGGCTCGTCGGAAAGATGCACAAAACTATAGGCCCACATTTTTGACGTCGGTCTGTTGTAGAACTTCATAATATGTTTCATGCTCGCACATTACACAAGTTTCGGAGTTTCAAAATCTACTCTCTAAGAATCAACACGATGTCCGTAAACAAGGATCGTGTGCAACTCAGAACGCTCTGTTCGTCCAAGAGATTCCAGAAAACAGCAGACACAGGTGACCAGGTAGATGCTATGTTCCTTGACTTCTTACGATTTTGACTTCTTACAATCGTTTGACCAATACTTAATTACTGCTCATCGTTCTGAGATCCGTACCAGTAGGATAGCCAAACAGAGATGAGTCAAGTAACCCTGTTGTTACTGGATTATTTACTAAGCACGAAAGCGTAAGAGAGTTGCTCACTGAATTCCAGGTGATGACCCTGCAAAAGAGGCAGCTTCCACGGCGGTAAGGTCTACTGTTTAATACCTCAACCGTAGATAACTTGAATAGTCGGGCAATAAATTGCTTCTTCCTACTTTTATCTCAGAGAAAGACCGTGAAGATAAAATTAGAGAGATTAGAATGCACATGGATGCTTACCACGAATGGTCTTTGCCACGAAATAAAACAATGTGTTATTTGCTCTTTATGAAACGTCTTTGTTGAGGTTCGGGTTTTGTAATAAGGGTCATGTTGAGGTTTCCTCTGTTTTATTATGGGTCAGCAGTAGTGCCAAAGAAATCCTACGTAATAAATATTATTTTCACGTATTTAATAGCAAAAGGAATATTATTTACTCATTCCGTTAACGGCGTTAGGTGATACTACAGAACCTAATCGCTGCTGGAGAATATTGTTTTTTGTTTGTAGTTCTTGTAAGACATAATAACAATTACTCTGCGACAGCTACTTAAAAGGTTGGCCCCTTAAATAATTCCCCCGATATTTATATCAGATATTAAAGTTGCAATCGGTAGCTAATTGGCATTTCCGTTTGTTAATTCAGGTCCCCGTCAAATCGGTAGCAACCGGCGCCAGCGCCAACGCCGGCCCTGCCACGTCTGTGTTGCGCGAGCTTGTCCCATGGTTACAAGCTGAAGAGACTTTTGACGTTAGCAGGCGTCTTCTGCCTGTCAACAGTCTAATGGAGAACTGGAAACATTACCGCGTAAATTTGGCAGCAATGTGGCCTTCGAAATACTTCCTGGACTGGTGAAAATGTTTTCTTCTCAATTCACCCACTAATATCTTATCATTCTCCTGAATGATTCTCCCTTAGAGGATGACATAGGAGGTATCAAATGAATAATACTGATTCCAGGAAGCTCTTTTCGACAGAAACTGCAGCTTGTTCCGCTGTTTACATCGCTGTTTAGCTGACGAATGTACGGTTGAGGCGACAAGGACGCCAAGATTGTTGCAAATGGCTGCGAGCACAGGGGTTAAGGGTTTGGACAAGAAATTTCTAACTGTACCTGTTGTCGGTCCAAATACTAGTAGTGACAATACTTTTTCCTCCTCTGTAAAATAGAATTTTGAAGGCAGATCAACAATCAGTAAAGACATCGAATGAAAACCTCTCTGCCATTATATCGCTACCTTTATTCTCTAGTCCGTGACATAACGTTTACAGAATTGCACACATCTTAATCCCTTTTTTCTGCTTCTGTCAATAATATTGACTTAGGTGAGGCACTGAATGATTGTTTAACTTTATCTTGCTAATTCGTAATGATTTGGGGTATTTTACCTTAAGTATGCATACTTTTTAGTACCGTTATCATGATAGGTTGTAATCAATTTTTATTACTATATTGCATACTGCATACGGTCTTTTCGGTAGTTTATTACACACGACACTCAAATATAAGGGAGATATTAATCAGCAGAAATGTAACTCCCATATGACTCACAACCGTCTGACCAAGTCATCTGTAAAGCACACACTTCACATTTAACGGCAGACATTAACTTCCCTGCATTTTGAATAGTGTTTTACCTCCAGATTTCGCATTTTACAAGCATTGTTGCTAAGCGCAAATAAATAAAGAAAAGCAACACGTTTTCTGGTCTCAAATAAAGGATTCAGAAGTTAATTTAATTTTAATGTGATTTACGAAGAACTGGAGGCTTCCGACATTATATCGAAATGTATTCCCTATACATGGATGGAACTATATAATTACTATATTTGGGCAGATGGTTCTAAAAATGATCAAAGAGCACATACCATTCCTTCAGACATGTATTTAATGGCAGCATAATGAAGATAATAATAGCAATCATGAATGTAAACATCGATTTATCTGTTATCCTCACACGCTGCAATTGTATTTCTCGAATTAAAACATTGCTTGTCACAGAAAAGAATTACATATTGGCATTGTATCGGAGCTATGATGGCTAGAATGGTCTCTTTTATCATGCAGTCATGAGATTAGAATAATACCCACTTTAGAAACTAGTACATAATTAACCAGTTAATCGGGAGAGCCGGACATTTTCACAGCTTCTAGGCGCATCGTCAGGCTCAACAACACAATCAGGAATTTGCCAGCTGTGAGTTGCAGTGATTTGCTGGGTTGTTCGTAGTTTGATAATTTTGAGGTATGTTTTTGATTCTCACTTACGGTGTGCATTTTTAACATTCACGAAAAGATCTAATTCATCTACAGTTACGCCAAGTCCACAATGTTAGGTCGCACAGTGGTTCAGAATCTGCATCAAACACAATACCCCTTCATTACCAACAGCGTCAAAGCCCGTTAAAATGGCGCCATAACATAGGTGGCAGCCACCGAAGGCACAAACTCTCTCACCAGTAAACTAGCTCTAAAAAGTTTATTTCATTTAATGTAGGAATGATTATTTCGTTCACAGTGTTCATATTTAATTTGAACTTGAGACGCTGCAATTTTTGGTCATCGACTGGAATTCGAATTCGGATCTCTAGGAATGGAACGTATCTGAGTTGCAATCCTAGTCCAGCACAAACACATTCATAATTTCATTTTTCGCCCTAGTTGGTTGGTTGGTTGTTTGGGGAAGGAGACCAGAAAGCGTGGTCATCGGTCTGATCGGATTAGGGAAGCAAGTCGGCCGTGCCCTTTCAGAGGAACCATCCCGGCATTTGCCTGGAATGATTTAGGGAAATCACGGAAAACCTAAATCAGGATGGCCGGACGCGGGATGGAACCGTCGTCCTCCCGAATGCGAGTCCTGTGTCTAACCACTGCGCCACCTCGCTCGGTTTTCGCCCTAGTATGTGCACACTGACCTACCACCGAAAAATAATTTGCATATTTAACGTCTGTTCATGATTAGTCAACAACAACGATAGGTACCGTTATTTATAGTGACACATCCGATCATCTCACTACTGATGAGCAAGTAGTTGATACTTAACGTCTATTTATGGATGGGAAACAGCGACAGTACGCGCCGGGTTCGATTTACAGGCAAGCAAAACAAATTGTACCCTCATCTCACATTGATACAGCTCACTGCTGGTAAATAAATTCGACTTCTAACATCTGATTTAACAATCCTATAACGTGCTGGGTAGAGAATCCCGTCACAACATTTTTAGTCATAGAATTCCAATTTTCAGCACATGCATACTTGGTTACTTGTGAAGGAGAACGTATTAAACGTCTTTCGTGGTTATGTACAGTCAAGTCATTTTGATACTGTAGTATATTACAACTCATGCGCATTCTTGGCGGCTGCTGAAATGTTTAGTTATCGCGGAAATATACGTTATCGGAGAGTACGCTCAGATGAAAAAGTGTTAATAAATAACGTAGTTCAGTTCACTCCATAAATACGTAAAAGCTTTGCTAATAGCCTTAGAAAGAGCTATGTTGAGAGCAGTAGCTGCAGTACAAAACGGCCCTTACGTGGATTAAAGGTATTGTGTACACTTATTGTGTAGCATCTAGCTACGAAGACCCTAATGCTCTACACGTTAACTGTTAGATTATAGAACAAATTTAATTTTTCCACACCAGTATGTAAAATTATATAATAGCAAATCCAGTTCTGTGTTTGTTTCTTCTGTATTTAGTTATTATTTGGTGTAGCGAACTCTCTATTTCGTTTTCATTCCTTACACTTTCCCATAAGTTCACGTATTAATACCGAACGTGTTTTTTATCTACTACATATTCAAGTTGTTAGATTATAAAACGACAGTTTAATATTAATTTTGAACGCGCCTCTGTAATAGAAAGTATTAATTTCTAATATACGACACCTTCACTTCAATTTTTAGATCGTAACACAACTTTTCATTTACATTTTCAACGGTTTCGTGTAAAAGAACATATTAGAAGTGAATGTATGACAAAAATCCGTTGTCTCCTACATACTCCGTGAATTTCTAGGCTATAAAAGAAAAGTTATTTTCCTTGTGTTCATTTCTGTTGTTTTTCGACGGAAGAATGGGTTAACAGAATGCAGTTTTAAGTTTGTCTTATCCGCTGCCGTACACCAAATACGGATCAGGAACCATATTACATTTTGATTGAGAGCTACTAGACCGCTGACACGTCCTTCATAACAACGAATAGGAGAGTATGGAAACAGTTCAGAGTGCAATTGTGAAGTGATCATGTAACAGTTATTATTTATAACTTTTTTTTGGGGGGGGGCACATATAATATGGCGTTCCATGGGGAGCAAAATTTTTAAATCTGCCACTGAGGGTAATGAGAGTGAAACTTTTGTACTTCAGATCTTGAATGCTTTTTTGCGGGAACACAAAGGGAATACATGGGTGGAAATTGACACTTTTCGAATTTTTCTAACAGATCGTACAGATACTCCAGCGTAATAGGGAGCAGGTATAACACGCACACAGTCAACATGGGTGCGACAGGGCTCAAGCACCCACAAAATTTATGGTTTGATAAAAACAGCCGGCCAAATTCCAGTCACCCATAACTATTAAATTTTCGTCTCCCTTCACTACCTGAATAATTTCTTTTATCTCATCACACATTTCTTCAATTTCTTCGTCATCTGCAGAGCTAGTTGGCTTATAAACTTGTACTACTGTAGTAGGCATGGGCTTAGTGTCTATCTTGGCCACTATAATACGTTCACTATGCTGTTTGTAGTAGCTTACCCGCACACCTATTTTTTATTCATTATTATACTCCTGCATTACCTCTATTTGATTATGTATTTATAACCCTGTACTCACCTGACCAGAAGTCTTGTTCCTCCTGCCATCGAACTTCACTAATTCCCACTATATCTAACTTTAACCTATCCATTTCCCTTTTTAAATTTTCTAATCTACCTGCCCGATTAAGGGATCTGACATTCCACGCTCCGATCCGTAGAATGCCAGTTTTCTTTCTCCTGATAACGACATCCTCTTGAGTAGTCCCCGCCCGGAGTTCCGAATGGGGGACTATTTTACCTCCGGAATATTTTACCCAAGAGGACGGCATCATCATTTGACCATAGAGTAAAGCTGCACGTTCTCGGCAAAAAATTACGGCTGTAGTTTCCCCTTGCTTTCAGCTGTTCGCAGTACCAGCACAGCAAGGCCGTTTTGGTTAGTGTTGCAAGGCCAGATCAGTCAATCATCCAGACTGTTGCCCCTGCAACTACTGAAAATGCTGCTGCCCCTCTTCAGGAACTACACGTTTGTCTGGCCTCTCAACAGATACCCCTGCGTTGTGGTTGCACCTACGGTACGGCTATCTGTATCGCTGAGGCACGCAAGCCTCCCACCAACGGCAAGGTCTATGGTTCATGAGGGGAGGAAAATACTGATATGGAAGTTAAAATTTCTGACCTCTAAAACATCTGTTTGTCTCAGATGTATTTGTGCAAAGGCAACCATCCAACACACACCCCTACCCCTTGCCTTTCTCCGGCCATCCCCAGAATAACAGTCGCCCTGTAGTGTGAATGAAATCGCATGTTTTCCGGTTGCTTTCACGTTTACTTACAAGTGACCCACTACAATACACCCACTCCATTCGTGAACAACTGTTTTAAAATATCTGCTTGGCAATATTTAGCATTAATAAAGAATAATCCGAGATACGACGAAGTCGGTTATTACCGACTACCACAATAGTTCCTTTTTTAAAACATAACAGCAGTGTGGTTTAAGATTCCAGTAAATCTGTTTTCACGTAATCGGGATTGTTATTGTTTAGTTTTTTGACAATGGCTTTGTACGGCGCGAGAGCTTATATTGTAGACTGTAGGGGTATTACCACAATATAGTACAAAGAAGACCACCACTGACGGGGAGCATGGAGCCAAAGCTCTTCGCCGACGAAAAATTTACGCAGTTTTCAAATGTTGCGCGGTTACTGGATTTGTGCGGAACGCTCAAACACAGTCTGAGAATTGCTTCTATACATATTTTCGAATTTCGAGTCGCTTTGGATAATTTCATATATTCGTCATACGTTTGTCGTCTTTGTCACAGGTGGATATTACTAACACGGACTGAAAATATTGAAAAGCATGTTCAGCCAAAAAATAAGGAACCCGAGAGTGTGTCTTCAGCCATTTCCTGTAGTACATCAGCTAGAAGTGTCACGAAACCGTCAGTCAGGTCATACAATGAAAGATGGAAAAATATATTTCTTTGGACAAATAATTGGACAAAGTTTTCTGTAGAGCTCCACATTAATGCACAAAATTTTACCTTTTTTTAACTATTCCTGTTGCTGTTTCTTTGGTAGAACTCATGCGCTTGAAGCTCATACTTGTAAAGAGCTGTCTGTGTACTTCTGTGTGCCAAGGCCTTCCATCACAGAAAGTACGCTGCATGGTCCAGTTTCACTAGACATCACGGTGAGTACAATGAGGTTTTATAAGTACAAAACATTAAACAACAGATAGAACTGTAGGTCTATGCTTATTGATACTGACTGTAAACGTTATGATATGTTTAATTTTTAATAACATTTACTGGTATTACTAATTTTTGATTAATCCTTGAGTATAGTAAACGAATGATCTCTTTGTTCATATTAAATGGGATTTTACAACAAACCCCATTAAATTTCTACTCCTACCTGCTCTAATGAAAGTTACGTAGTTAATGATAGGCTATACATTTTATGTTAGCGGTCAGGATTTTAATTTTTGCAGGCGGGTCCGTACCGGCTACGTTACTCTTCTGGGCCTGTGGGATTCTCCAGGTAGGGGAGAGTTGGGCTACGTGTACCGATTTTCATTTCATTTCATTAGAATGTGGAAGCTGCTGGCTGAAACGTCACGGAAATAAAGTGGCGAAGGAGAAAGCGCTTGTTTTAATATTGTACCCCCAAGTAGCCCCCTGCCCCCTCCACCGTCTAGCCTCAAGGAGAAGAAAACATCCATGACACTTTCTCCTCTAACTCGCTATATTACAAAATCAGCTGCCTTCTTTCAACGCATTCGATGTTCTCCGTAAATGCTGTCAGGTAATGAGTGCACAGTGCTCTGAAATATTCCAGAATTGGTCGAAAAGCCATGGTCCTTAACAGACTTCTTGGGTCTTCTATAGGTTGTACCAACAACCCAACACTTGTTTCACCGTCACCTGAACATGTCATGTTTCACACTGACATTGTTTTCATTTGTATCTTCTAGGACTTTTGTTAAATCTGTAACCCTCAAATTTGTTTAATTTATCGATTTCTCGAAGCCTGCGAAAACCTGCTTAGTAAGAATGTGGAGAACCTCACACATTTTATTTTTTGGAGTCAATTGTCTACGTTTTGCACCGTGAAGACATATTCTCAACTTCATTTTGTAATTCACTTTTGTTTTTTGTGAGGCGTTCACTAGAGGGCACCATTAGGTGCCACAAATCTAAGAGGAAAGCTATGATCCTACGCATAAAGCGATATACTAATTTTGAGTAAAGCATCTTTAAAGTGCAATCGTCAAAACAATACCAGCGAAAGAAAACAAAAATTTATTTCCTTGGAGGTTGATCTACAAGAGGCGAGAAAGGTAAACGAACGCGGGTGCCAGATTAGACGTGGTAGGCTTGTTTTCCAACCAAGCTCCTAGGCCCTGTCGTCGAGGTTGCATTTATAAATCTGCGATTTCAAAGGCATGTCATTTGTTGGCTACAAATGTCAGATGTGAAGGGTTCATTCCTGTGAAGCAGTTCCGAACACGGAACACCCTCTTCGTGCTGCCAGATGTGTATCAATGACAATACGTTATGAGGATGGAAGCAGACTACCGTTTGAGATAATGTTTGTTATGGCTCACCCACTATATCTTCCTGGTTTCTAAGCACTATGGGACTTCTGAAGTCATCGGTCCCCTAGACTTAGAAATACTTAGACCTAACCTAAGGACATCAAACACATACATGCCCGAGCTAGGATTCGAACCTGCGACCGTAGCAGCAGCGCGATACCGGACTGAAGCGCCTAGAACCGTTCGAACATAGCGGCCGACGTTTCGTCCTTATGAGGTTATCATATTGTATTTTAATATGCAATCAGACCGCACTGAGTTAGGTTTACGGTGACCTCGTTAAACCTGTTATGGTAAATGCCAGGACAGACCCTTTGAAAGGGCAGAGACTGTTTCCTTCCACATCTTTCCCAGTTTGAGAAACTGCCTCACGTGTAATCTCATTTTCGGCGAGACACTGTACCATAGTTCTCCTTCCTTTCTTTTAATCTCAATATGACTACTGATGTATCGCATGAAAATTAAATGCTAGAGACAGCTGCCAGTTATCGGATACACTGTTATTCACGGTAGTAGTAAATCGCACAACTGTCATCCATCGACGCCTGTTTATGTTCCTGAATGTGGTGATTAATTAATCTGAAAACGATTGCACTTGAAATGATACAACTTGGGTTTCGCGACAGCACACACTCCATACGGATCACAGGTGTCTCGAATTCCATCCACTGCTTTCATCCTTTTGTTAAACACAAGGAGTACACGCTGTCACAAATGTTAGACCTTACTCTGCTTTAGAGTCTGTTTTCCAATGTATGAAAGATGCTCCTCATAACGTTAAAAATGGAAAATATTCTAGTTATCATCGCACGATCTGTACTACACACGCGAACAAGGTAAGACCGTAGTTAAACATGCTTAAAACAACATGCCGTACAAAATCTCCATTGAGAATGCTAATACATAGCACTATATCATATTCGACGATAATGTTATACTTGCTAATTCGAGTGCAGAAAATTCCGGTGGACATCACAGGTTCTATGCCCAAAGTTTCGCGACAACTCGGGTGGACGATGGTCTGTACCAAGCGGCCGCTGACTGATGGAGCTGAATTTGGTCTTGCAATGGCGGACAATAAAGAGACCTTTCACAAACGTGTTTCTGGAAGGTTTTTATATTACTGGCTGCTTAGAAAATGAATTCAACTGAATCTGACCTTCTGCCAGACTGATGCTTTTACCAGACAGAGGGTATACAGCTTAAAAAGAAATGAAAATGATGGGTCCTATAATACTGCTTTGTGTTCGCCCTGCAAGACTAGACCACAAATAATATATTCACTACGATAGCTCAATTGGAAATCAACACTTCTGTTACTATGTGCCTCTTTTCCCATTACGAGAGAAACGGGATGTTAACACATGTAGAATTTGGTGGTTGGCTGAACTGAGACTAGCGTGTAATGCTTAAGGTGCGGATACGACTCCTTCTGGTGACCAGTTTTTAACAGCCACAGACATATCCTCTTCGCCTCCAGTATCACCAAGCAAAGAACTTAGGACTCTGTCGTGGTTCCAAATCAACATTAAAGATGTCCATTCGCTGCTGACTGGAACGTAGTTGGGCTAGTTTTTGATTTCAGAGGCAGAAGCCGTTGCCTGCCGGAAACCTGTCTCTAGTAAGCTTCCTTTCACTAGTGATGTTATTTTAGATCACGACCCAGTCGTCTGGTAAGGTAGCAGGCATTTGATTTCTTATTTTAAGTGACCTTCATATTTTGAAAATATTGACACTGACCTGGGATTCGAGTTCTCATTCCAATTTTTATCTGAATTTCAACCCTTCGAGAAGATTCTATCCCATCATTTCACTGTTTCCTCACGTTGCCAAGTTCCTCAAGGTCTCTGCGAATGGGGCGATCCTAACTACTAGTGAAACGGAAATTGATAGTAGACAACTCTTCCTGTGAGTTTAACAGCCAGGAAAAGGGTGATGTTTGAGCCTCAGGCAGCACTGAACTATTCGTTGCAGTACCTCTAGCCAAACATGTGCACAACTCGCTACTGATGAAGATACAATACAGACACTCAAGCTTTATGTGGTTAACAATGGGTTTAAATCCAGATCATGAACAAAAACTCGTCATGTGACTTAATGAGTGTGATAAGACTTCTGAAGTGCCCTTATTATAATGAAATTTAACTTACAGGCGTTAACGTTGACTCATCTCTAATAACGTGTTTTCCAATGTTTGTTGTTTACGGCTACTAGTTTACATCTGGACTGCCATAATGAGCAGTGTTCTCTAGTGGTCTCTTATGGTAACCAGGGTATATACTCAAACGACTATACCCAACAGAAATTCCGCGTTTAGAGGACCTGCGACGCAGCTATGATGTTGCGTGCAGATATGGCCTACTTTATTTGCTGTCGAGGGTACATTTAGTCCACTCAGCCTAGACAGACCAAATAAGGAACAGCTGGAAAATAAAACAAGTGAATTCGAAGCTCAAGTCGCCGAAGTGGAGTCACGTCTAAAGCCTGGCTCCAGGCTGGGAAACTCATGAAACTTATTTATTAGCAGCAAAAACAGCAGCCACTATTTATTCTAATTCAGAAGCGACGTGCTTGATGATTAAGAGTTAGAGACCTTAATTTTTGCGAGAGTCCAGACCAGTTTTATTTGATTTACGTTTTTGATCACTTTGGAAACATTTTCTTGGAAATTTTTGTCACCGAAATATACAAGATTACTGGAGCTCTTCGATTATCGCCTAAATAGAACTTCCTCTGCTTCGAAGTATTTTAGAAGTATATGCATACCTATTCGTTCGTTTACGATAGTTCAAAGTTTGCCTATGAACCACATTTCCTCTGCATGAAGTAAAGGCATCTTTAACACTGGTGGTTCTTTCTTTCGAAAAAATACATAGTAACGATATGTCCTTCATTGCAAGTGTAACCTGTGATTTGAAAATAACGACTCGTTTTTTTCTGGTACCTTTCCGCCTATATATCATTGACGGAACAGATTTTCTCAGAGAGTCCTTGTTTGCCTCTAAGTACAGATCAGCGTGACGAAAGCTATGCAAATTTGGTACCTCCTTCCGATATTCATAGCTTTGTAGAGATTGCAGCCTATCAAAACATTATCCACATCTACGATGAAGTACTTATTGTGAATATCTCGCTTATTCCGCTTTCGGCAGACACTAGAATCATTCTCCGTCTTGCAGTATGTCCGTCGTTCGGTACTTCCTTAACATTTTTCTTACACGTTCCGCCAGCTTCTTCGTCAACATATCACATCTCCCTCTCGCTTATCGTCAGTTGAATAAATGATACCGACAGCAATCCACTTTGCCGGACCGCGGTATTTCTAGCGGTCGGTTTTCGTGCTTGAATTCCGAAACAACAATAGCACTGCTGTAAACTGACCAAATTAATTCCGAATATGGAAAAAGTAGGATGCAGTGCAGTTAATTTGGGTGCGAGATGACGAAGTAAATTAGTATGGCATATTTCGATAATTACAGTCTCCTATTTTACAAAGCGATAGTAAAACCAATAATATTATATACATCCCATACACGAGGACATACCGAATCTAAGCATATCGACAAAATTTGAAAAAAAGATACTGCAAGTAATATTGAATGGTCGTTGGTTCATTAGTTCTTAGAAATTCAAAAATTCACAATTACTTAAAATTAAAACTATTTCTTATATCTATTTTAGAACAGATCTGTTCCATACGTGAAAAAGTTAGCAGCTAACTGCCGTACTCAGACAGTACACTAATTTATTAATTATGCACTTATCTATTTACAGCATCCATGAACAGGACAAAAATGAACAGTCTAAGTTGGCGGATTTTTTTTTTTTTTTAGTCATCTGTCTTCCGACTGGTTTGATGCGGTCCGCTACGAATTCCTCTCCCTGAGTCAGTCTGCTCATCTCAGAGTAGCACTTGCCACCTTCGTCCTCTATTATTTGCCGAATGTATTCGAATCTGTCTTCTTCTACAGATTTGCCACTACGGCTCCCTCTAGTACCATGGAAGTCCTTGTGGTCTTAACAGACGTCCTACCATCCTGTCCTTTCTCCTTATCAGTTCATTTTATGCAGATATTCCGCCTTAGACAAGCACTTCGTAATTATTTCATTCCTCAGCGACTTGTATTTCTGTGTTCCTGAAGTTCCCTGAAAATTTTTGTTCCTCCTCCTTTCATCAATGCTCTGAAATATATCTTACGTTACCCATGGGACTTATGTAGTTACCTTCTTTGAAAGTATGTTTTCCTTTCCAACTTCTGTGATGGCCCTATTTAGATATGTCCATTCCTCTTCAACTGTACTGCTATTCCTTATTGCTGTATGTATAGCCTTAGAGAATTTTAAGCATGTCTCGTCATTCCTTACTACTTCCATAACGCACTTCTTAGCATATTCATCCTTCCTGACTACTCTCTTAAACTTCACCCTTCGTTTCATCATTACCATATTATGTCCTGAGTCTACATCTGCTCCTGGATAAGCCTGACAATGCAATATCTGATTTCAGAATCTCTGTCTAACATTGCTGTAACTGAAATCTTATCGTATCTCCCGGTATTTTCCTAATATACCTCCTTCTCTTCTGATTCTTGAACAGAGTATTAGCTGTTGCTAGCTGAAATTTATTACAAATGCATTTACTCTTTGAGCCAACGGCCTTGCCGCAGTGGTAAGGCCGGTTCCCGTAAGATCACCGATGTTAAGAGCAGTCGGGCTGTGCTAGCTCTTGGATGGGTGACCATCCGATCTGCCTAGCGCTGTTGCCAAGTGGGGTGCACTCAGCCCTTGTGAGACAAACTAAGGAGCTACTTGATTGAGAAGTAGCGGCTCCGGTCCCGGAAACTGACATATGGGCGGGAGAGCGGTGCGGTGAACACATGCCCCTCCATATCCGCATCCAGTGATGCCTGTGCGGGAAGAGTTTAGTTATTGATTAGTATTTCTCCTCTCTCATTCCTTGTATTAAGCCCATATTCTCCAGTATCCTGTTCTTCTATTCCTTCCCCTGTAACTGTATTCCAGTTCCTGATGACTATTTAATTTTCTTCTCACTTTACGTACTCTACTACTCTTTCAGTACCCTTATATACTTTCTCTACCTGTTCATCTTCAGCTTGCACCCTCAGCATATAGTACACTTGAACTATCGTTGTCGGTGTCGGTTTGCTCTCGATTCTGATAAGAACAACCTTATGACTGAACTGTTCACAGTGACACACTCTGTGCCCTATCTTCTAATTCATGCCAAATTCCTACTTCCGTTATACCATTTTCTGCTGCTGTTGATATTATCTTATACTCACCTGATCAGAAATTTTTGTCTTCTTTCCATTCCGCTTCACCGAACCCTCCTATATCTAGATTGAGTCTTTGCATTTCCATTTTCCGGTTTTCAATCTTCACTACCACGTACAACCTTCTGACATTCCACGCCCCGACTCCTAGAGCGTTATCTTTTCGCTGATTATTCTGTATTTTTCTCGTGATCGCCTCCCCCTTGGCAGCCCCTCCCAGAGATACGAATGGGGGACTATTCCGGAATCTTTTGCCTATGGAAAGATCATCAAGACACTTTTTCAATTACAGGCCACATATCCTGTGAATACACGTTATTTTTCTCTAATGCAGTAATTTCTATTACCTTTTCCATCCTCATGCCGTTAATCATTATTAATTCTTCCGCCTTTGACTTTTGTTCCGCATCATGAGCGTTATAATGAAATATTTATGTGTGTTACCCCCTGGAATCACTGAAAGTAGTAATTTGTTATTTTTTGTGATTACGAAGCTCCTTGTTCATTTCATAAGTCCAAGGATATGTCTGAATTTATCATTCCTTAAAACTTTATTATAATTTAGAGAACTGTAGCAGAAAAAGTTGCATCTACGTTTATACACTCACCTGTCTTTTGTTATTCGTGCTGCTTTTATTGTCTAAATGGTGACTTTTGCGTAAATATTACGATACTACGTTAGTTTACAAAATGTTACATACTTGAGTGCAATGACCATAGCGTCAAAACTCTGCAAGAAAATGTAAACAGGAGGAAAGCTAGACATAATGGATGCCCTCCTTCTGTTCTTGTGCAAAAGGGACATTTTACGTAGTGATGTGTAGCGTGTGACAGAGCTTTAGTTCTAAGAATACTGGAGTCTACTGTACTTTTAACTTTCAATCCTGCTTTTTAGGCAGAAAAGTCGACGGTGCTGCCATCAGTTTCGGCTGCCTGGTAATAAGTACGAAACACTAACGAATTTCTGGCAGAAGAGTGTCACGACCATTGTTCCTGAGGGCCAGAAGGTGAGGAACAGGGTGCTGTAGGGGGTCACGATGGAAATGAAAGCAGCGACGAGGCTCAGCCGCACGGTGAGCACGCCCAGTAGGTTGGCCACAGGACGTCCAGAGGACACCTGCCGCGCCAGCAGCCGCAGCTCCCGGTGGGCGGTGCCGCCCACACGCCGCCCTTCCAGCAGCAGCGGCGAGCACAGCCTCTGCGTGTGCCTCGCTTCTGTCTCCACGCAGTGGGCGGGCACGACAAGTAGAGTTAACTGAACTTGGCTGAGGAACACACTCAATTTCCCTTGCCAAGTATTCATATCACTCGAACCGAGTAACGAATATTTCGTAGCAAGGAAGTAAATCTGAAGTGTTGCAAGCAGTGAAATCCCTATGAAGTACAACACTAGAAACGCCTCATGAGCAGATGTGAGCAACCGCGACAATTCACAGTGCTTCGCATGCATTCGTGTGAGAGATGGCACACTGGCTAACGTACGCAAAAGCAGTCTATGGTGTGATTGTAGACTCCCTCTGTGCTAACAGCGCTTCTCTGCGAGTACCTTGCCATAGCCACTAAAGACATCGTTCCTCGAGTCATGAAGACAAACATTTAGAAGTGATACTCTGTACCTAACCAAATCCGAACGTAGCCTCGTCACTGCTCCAGTTTTTGTATCAATTGTAAATGGCATGATGCCTACTAACTTGCATATGAAGTGAAACGACTTGACGGCAAAGAAAAGTTTTTTGGTGTTTTCTGGTATGAAGGGTGTAGCTTCGTTGGCTGACATCACCTGCAAAATGGAAAACTAGTTTAAACTTTCAGTCATGGCTGGTATCAAAGTGCAAGCTGCACACTTCAGCAACTAATTTATAATTCACTATAATTCAGAATGGAACACATGTAGCAAATATCTTGCTAACACTTTTCCATGCTAACTTTCCCCACGATACGTGAGGATAAATTCATTTTGAGAAGCAATCTATACTTCACAAGATTATTAATTTAACAAAACAATTGTTAATATTTTTTTACTTTCACCCCAAAGTGTAAAGATAAATTCCAACGCAGGTGTGTATTCATTGTATCAAATCGAATGTGTACCTGGTTTTTACCAAGACTTTGTATCAAAGTGTTGACAAGTGATCCTGGGGCTATCCACATACCAACATCCGTTAGTATATTTCCTCAAATAGTCAATCAATTGGTCTAGAGCGTATTTAAATTCCATTAGGACTTCCCACCAACACCCTCAACCACAGACTGCCGCCGTATAATCCCCAGTGATGTCTGACACTCACAGAAGAGCAAGCTGAATTGTAAGGGAATTTATAGTAAAACTCAACACACAAGGAAGTGAGACAATGAAATACCTACGAATGATGACGTATGTGTATGATGTTGTTTGAAACTGTAGGTACTGTGATGCTGAATACCACAGTAGGTGATTCATTTGAAGACTAATATTTTAATATTTTATTGGGATAATCGTACAAAGTGAGCAGACAAATAATTGTACAAGGAACATGAAAGCGATGAAAATGTGGGTAAGAGAAGAAATACTATTGTTGATCAACGAAAGAGAATATAAAAAATTTATGCAGCGACATGAATAAATCATTGTTACTCACTTAGATTTGTTGTCAATAGGCAAAATGAAATGTCGAGGAAGCGTAATTAAATGTTGTCCAGTCAAAATGAAATATCATCGAAACTGATGAACTCTCATCACAATAGTTTGCTTTTGCAACCGAAATTTCAGAATTGAAAACTGAATAGCAGGGCATTCCTGATGTAATAAGAGAACTAAGATGTAAAAAAACATACATAAAAAAATGTTCACAAGCTAATAACAAAAGTAGATCATTTAATTGCTCAACAAGAGCTTAAGATAATGGGATAGTTTCACATACAGAAGGAAAATTTCTCACAGGATTTTTCGAAGAGGATTTCCCACAAGGACATCCAGATTAATTAAAAACTAGATTTAGAAGTACCACTTGCAGTTCTAGGTGTTCATCTTGTTGTGTTCATAAATTTTTTCAAGAGAGTGTTACCCAGTTCCTGTTCACATCAACAAAATATTAATTTCACAGCAATTTTAGCTAAGGGAAAGCTGCCCTTTCGGCAACTGTAACGGCTGAAAGCTGTGAAACATATGAAAAATTCGAGAAAGAATTTTTTAAGAAGTACTGGTCTTATTGTATGTGGGAAAGACTTGGCAAAGATGTCTTTAACCCAGGGAAACTCCACAGTAGGGAAGGCAGTCTTCTAACATATTTCGAAAAGTATTTAAATAGATATTCGTATGAACCTATTTAGCCCAGAAATGTGCTACGATTCCTAATAGTGAAGTTGCATCACGACGTAAGAGAAATGTTAGTCCATGCTCTGGAGACAAATTTAGAACAGTTCATGTTCTTACTAGACACTGTTTATTTAATACACAAAGATTCTAAGGTAAATGATAACAATAATATTAACAATTGTATGGGTCAGTGCACTCTACTGCACACACACAGTTCTATAACTACAGAACACCAAAAGACCGTTGCATTCACTTTGAGGCACAGCCAGCAGCGCCTTCACTGCATAATGGTCAGCCTATTGACTGGAGCGTTCCGAATTCTAAGAAAAAGACGAAGAACCGATGATAGGTACTATACTCGATATTTCATTAGCGTAGTAGGTCAGTGGCAAAGCAAGAACAGTAATAATTGATGGGATCACTATGTGGGAAACCTCAGTTAGATACATATAAATGTTACTCGCCAGCAAAGTGGTCCAGTATAAAACTATGTTGTTGACGTGAGCTTCCAAGAACAGAACTCAACAGTAAATATTTTTGAGGTGACAGAATAAACCCACTCAGCTACGACCAGTTTACCAAACTAGATGTATGAACATTATGCCCTCTATAAATGATCATTGGATGGAATGGTGCAAAGAACTTAATTCAGTGAACCTGTTGAGGTCTGACGAAGACAAGCATCAGAGAAGAGTTATGTACTGACTATATATATGCCATGACCAATTTATAATTCGAGTTACTATTAATTCTATTGTGGGAAAAGTTCCCACTGCAGTTGTCTTTGACACTTGTGCTACATTGAATGTGATGTGTGAGAGATTATTTTAGTAAAATCATTGAGGTTTCGAGGGTACCAACTTAACAACTGTAAAACTAGACGGCATTTGGTGGTGAATGGTGTAAAGTCATGCAAAGTCATGAGGTGTGCAAGAGCCGACACAGATTGAGGTGATTTTAGGAAATAGAGCCATACTCTGCCCATTCCTATTTGTATATGGATTAATAGTCGAATGCACTTTTACATATAATTTCTGAGGGATAGAAATACAAATATAAACTTCACCTAAAGCAGGTACTATATCAGTGTCAATGGCGAAAATATTATTGTAGATGTGATAAAAACGAAAGCCAAACATGGTAAATACTGGCAAGGCATCAGAGTTAAGCTTATTGAGGCAAAATGTGCACAAATCAGTTACCAGCCTCCTCATCGTAATTTAGTGAAGAAAGACAAAACTCTCCAATGAGAAAGTGGTATTATCTTCAACTATTAACGACCAATAGCAGACCAGACTAGAAGATTTGTTACTGAAACACGTAGAAGTATTTAATAAGGAGCTTAGTATCACATTTATCAATACTGCATGGAAAAACTGGCACACAAAATTTATTGCCATAATTCATACTCTATCCCATGGAGAAAAAGAAGTTCAGCACCAAAGATATACCATCGATGTTAGATTGGACGATTATAGAACTATCACTGCCACCTTAAAGCAGTTCTTTGTTAGCAGTAGATAAAAGCCCAGTGGTAATGTCTGCCTTGTACTCTTAATAAAATCAATGTTCTGGTTCACACTATATGGACAACTACAAAAATTTTGTGGTGTAAAGTTCGTTACAGGCAGTGGTCAGTGTGCTCCCTGCCGTCGTTGGATAAGCAGCTGCAGCAGCAAGTCGTATACTCCTAGCTCACTCATTTGCTACATAGTTTAATTCTTAATTTCTTTGCGTGTTTTTGGTACTTGCATTGTCTAATTCATAAATTTCTGGCGTATTATAGTATTTGAGAGTTGTAGCATCGCGTTTTTAGTACCTGAATGGTGTAAATTCGCGTAGTCGTCTGTCTTCTGTTTTTGTTTTGAACCGCCAGTGTCGGTTGGTCACAGTCAGTGTGCTCCCTGCCGTCGTTGGATAAGCAGCTGCAGCAGCAAGTCATATACTCCTAGCTCACTCATTTGTTAAATAGTTTAATTCTTAATTTCTTTGCGTGTTTTTGGTACTTGCATTGTTTAATTCATAAATTTCTGGCGTATTATAGTATTTGAGAGTTGTAGCATCGCGTTTTAGTACCTGAATAGTGTAAAATCGCGTAGTCTCCTTCCGCCGCCGAGCAGTGTGTCAGCACTGCGCAAGTAGCAGCATTACTGCATTTACTAGGCAATCTTGTACTTTAATAACCGTTTAAATTTTGTGTCGATTTGTTTGCGCTCTCTGTAGATTAGTTCAGACGTTCTTTGCACAACAGTTTTTAGCATGGATAGGGACTGCAACTGCTGTGTTCGGATGCAGGCTGAGTTGGCATCCCTTCGCTCCCAGCTTCAGGCAGTGTTGGCTTCGGTCACACAGCTTGAAGCTGTTGCCAATGGGCATCACTGTGGGGTTCCGGATGGGGGTTTGTCGGGGACAGCCAGCTCGTCCCACGCATCCCCCGATCGGACTACGACTGTGGCTGCCCGGGATACTGCCCGCATTGAGGCTGAACCCTCACCTGTGGTAGAATGGGAGGTCGTCTCAAGGCGTGGCAGGGGGTGAAAGACATTCCGGAGGGCTGAACGGAAGGCCTCTCCAGTTTGTCTGACGAACCGGTTTCAGGCTCTGTCTCAGGCTGATACTGATCTTCAGCCTGACATGGCTGCTTGTCCTGTTCCAGAGGTTGCCCCTCAGTCTGCAAGATCCGGGCGGTCGCAGAGGGTGGGCTGACTGGTAGTTGGGAGCTCCAACGTCAGGCGCGTAATGGGGCCCCTTAGGGATATGTCAGCAAGAGATGGGAAGAAAACCAATGTGCACTCCGTGTGCATACCGGGGGGAGTCATTCCAGATGTGGAAAGGGTCCCTCCAGATGCCATGAAGGGTACAGGGTGCACCCATCTGCAGGTGGTTGCTCATGTCGGCACCAATGATGTGTGTCGCTATGGATCCGAGGAAATCCTCTCTGGCTTCCGGCGGCTATCTGATTTGGTGAAGACTGCCAGTCTCGCTAGCGGGATGAAAGCAGAGCTCACCATCTGCAGCATCATCGACAGGACTGACTGCGGACCTTTGGTAGAGAGCCGAGTGGAGGGTCTGAATCAGAGGCTGAGACGGTTCTGCGACCGTGTGGGCTGCAGATTACTCGACTTGCGCCATAGGGTGGTGGGGTTTCGGGTTCCGCTGGATAGGTCAGGAGTCCACTACACGCAACAAGCGGCTACACGGGTACAGACGGTGTTTAGAAAGGATAGATTGCATGCAACCGGTGGTGGAGTGTTCGTCGCTGTTAGTAGTAGTTTATCCTGTAGTGAAATAGAAGTGGATAGTTCCTGTGAATTATTATGGGTGGAGGTTACACTCAACAACCGAGCTAGGTTAATAATTGGCTCCTATTACCGACCTCCCGACTCAGCAGCATTAGTGGCAGAACAACTGAGAGAAAATTTGGAATACATTTCACATAAATTTTCTCAGCATGTTATAGTCTTAGGTGGAGATTTCAATTTACCAGATATAGACTGGGACACTCAGATGTTAGGACGGGTGGTAGGGACAGAGCATCGAGTGACATTATACTGAGTGCACCATCCGAAATTTACCTCGAGCAATTAAACAGAGAACCGACTCGTGGAGATAACATCTTGGACCTACTGATAACAAACAGACCCGAACTTTTCGACTCTGTGTGATCATAAGGCCGTTGCAGCATCCCTGAATATGGAAATTAGTAGGAATATAAAAAAAGGGAGGACGTTTTATCTGTTTAGCAAGAGTAATAGAAGGCAGATTTCAGACTACCTAACAGATCAAAACGAAAATTTCTGTTCCGACACTGACAATGTTGAGTGTTTATGGAAAAAGTTCAAGGCAATCGTAAAATGCGTTTTAGACAGGTACGTGCCAAGTAAAACTGTGAGGGACGGGAAACACCCACCGTGGTACAACAACAAAGTTAGGAAACTACTGCGAAAGCAAAGAGAGCTTCACTCTAAGTTTAAACGCAGCCAAAACCTCTCAGACAAACAGAAGCTAAACGATGTCAAAGTTAGTGTAAGGAGGGCTATGCGTGAAGCGTTCAGTGAATTCGAAAGTAAAATTCTATGTACCGAGTTGACAGAAAATCCTAGGAAGTTCTCGTCTTACGTTAAATCAGTAAGTGACTCGAAACAGCATATCCAGACACTCCGGGATGATGATGGCATTGAAACAAAGGATGACACGCGTAAAGCTGAAATACTAAACACCTTTTTCCAAAGCTGTTTCACAGAGGAAGACCGCACTGCAGTTCCTTCTCTAAATCCTCGCACAAACGAAAAAATGGCTGACATCGAAATAAGTGTCCAAGGAATAGAAAAGCAACTGGAATCACTCAACAGAGGAAAGTCCACTGGACCTGACGGGATACCAATTCGATTCTACACAGAGTACGCGAAAGAACTTGCCCCCCTTCTAACAGCCGTGTACCGCAAGTCTCTAGAGGAACGGAAGGTTCCAAATGATTGGAAAAGAGCACAGGTAGTCCCAGTCTTCAAGAAGGGTCGTCGAGCAGATGCGCAAAACTATAGACCTATATATCTGACGTCGATCTGTTGTAGAATTTTAGAACATGTTTTTTGCTCGAGTATCGTGTCGTTTTAGGAAACCCAGAATCTACTATGTAGGAATCAACAAGGATTCCGGAAACAGCGATCGTGTGAGACCCAACTCGCTTTATTTGTTCATGAGACACAGAATATATTAGATACAGGCTATTTTTCTTGATTTCCGGAAGGCGTTCGATACAGTTCCGCACTGTCGCCTGATAAACAAAGTAAGAGCCTACGGAATATCAGACCAGCTGTGTGGCTGGATTGAAGAGTTTTTAGCAAACAGAACACAGCATGTTGCTGTCAATGGTGAGACGTCTACAGACGTTAAAGTAACCTCTGGCGTGCCACAGGGAAGTGTTATGGGACCATTGCTTTTCACAATATATATAAATGACCTAGTAGATAGTGTCGGAAGTCCCATGTGGCTTTTCGCGGATGACGCTGTAGTATACACAGAAGTTGCAGCATTAGAAAATTGTAGCGAAATGCAGGAAGATCTGCAGCGGATAGGCACTTGGTGCAGGGAGTGGCAACTGACCATTAACATAGACAAATGTAATGTATTGGAAATACATAGAAAGAAGGATCCTTTATTGTATGATTATATGATAGCGGAACAAACACTGGTAGCAGTTACTTCTGTAAAATACCTGGGAGTATGCGTGCGGAACGATTTGAAGTGGAAAGATCATATAAAATTAATTGTTGGTAAGGCGGGTACCAGGTTGAGATTCATTGGGAGAGTCCTTAGAAAATGTACTCCATCAACAAAGGAGGTGGCTTACAAAACACTCGTTCGACCTGTACTTGAGTATTGCTCATGAGTGTGGGATCCGTACCAGATCGGGTTGACGGAGGAGATAGAGAAGATCCAAAGAAGAGCGGCGCGTTTCGTCACAGGGTTATTTGGTAACCGTGATAGCGTTACGGAGATGTTTAACAAACTCAAGTGGCAGACTCTGCAAGAGAGGCGCTCTGCATCGCGGTGTAGTTTGCTCGCCAGGTTTCGAGAGGGTGCGTTTCTGGACGAGGTATCGAATATATTGCTTCCCACTACTTATACCTCCCGAGGAGATCACAAATGTAAAATTAGAGAGATTAGAGCGCGCACGGAGGCTTTCAGACAGTCGTTCTTCCCGCGAACCAGACGCGACTGGAACAGGAAAGGGAGGTAATGACAGTGGCACGCAAAGTGCCCTCCGCCACACACCGTTGGGTGGCTTGCGGAGTATAAATGTAGATGTACATGTGGTACTTCATATTGGTAGGTGAGCCACTCAGAAGAATCTACAATATACTCAGCATTCATGTTTGCAAGAATAAAATATCACTTAAGTGTGTTCCATTTTGGACTGAATGTAGGTTCAGGTGTCTTTATTACTGCATCAGACACTGTATTAGGTACTGACATACTGGACAAGATAACCTTACATGTAGACAACTTACACATAACTATACCTACCTGGGAAAGGTATATTGATTTATTAGAGAGGACATCACAAAACTTTTAAGTGCAGGAGTCACAGCAGATCTCCAGAAATCAATGTCTGGGAGAGACTAAATCAAACTTAATGGCCATGTGACTCCATCTACAGGATCCATATAAGATAAGTGCAATAACAATTTTTAAAAATCCAAAAACTAGGAAGGAGCTAAAGACATTGCTAATACCTCTTTCTCAGGTTTGGTGGCATATATAACTAAATTTAATTAAGAAAATGGTAAATATGGTGTTCATGTAATAGACTTTGCTATCTATACCCTTTCAAAATGTCAACATGACTATTCTGTAACAGAACTGGGAACTCTGTCCACAGTCTGGGCCTTTAAAACGTTAAATTACTGTATTTTTGGTAAACCTTTTCACGTTTTCTGTGATCAATGACTTTGGTTTTCTTATGATGTATAAAACGCTTCATGCACACAAGGTTATTGGGCATTACTCTTACAGGAATACGGTTTTGAAACAGTACATGCCTGTGGAACCGAGTATGTAGTGGCAGGTGATTTGTCTTGGTCACCTAAGTATTTACTAGAGTTTTCTGAACTTGCAGAAAAAATCTTAGGTTATAGAGAGTTACTGAAGGAAGACAGCAATAACAGACAGAACTTCTTGGACATGTGTAGGAACATGCCAGATTTACCGGCTGCTGACCAGAAGAAAAATGTTAAATTCATTACTTCATAGGACCCCCTCCCCTCCTGTACAGTTAACCCACCACTATAAAATACATAATGAAGTGGTTTTCTATAGGCGAAGTGTACAGTCTGACACATGTCGTGTATGTATGTGCATTATTTGTCAGGAGGCTTTGTTTTGGTTTGCACATCATGGATTGAGGCATTATGGCGTAGAAAAGCGTTTCAGAAATATAAATCTTTACTGTTACTTCCCCAACATGTGGAGGCATGTGGAACACCTTGTAAAACTTGTAGGGTTTGTCAGAAAACAGAACCATCAAACAAATATCATATGCAACTACACGCTGTACTACCAGCCAAATAATTGCAAACTATGTCTTCTGATATAGCCAGAGCTTTGTCTTCAGCTAGTGATGGTGTCATGTACCTAATAACATTTTATGACATATTTTTCAAAATATATCAGATTATATTCCACAAAAGTCTATCACAGCAAGTCTGTTTTCAAAAGAATTCTAGTTGCCTACGTACCAAATATTCGCTAGCCTGTTGATGTACATTCCGACAATGCATCAGATTTCTCCATCAGAAAATGGAGAACATTTTTAAGGTATTCAAAACTAAGTAATTGTTATGTGAGTTTGACAGCTACATGTGCATTTCATAATACATATAACAAACAGGCATGTTGGATAGACTGTTGTGAAATATTCGAGCAAATTATAAACAGTCTGCCACTCTGTACTCGAAAGTAAGTGCAAGCTAATGTTTTTAGAAGGTAAAGGAAAGGAACAAGTGGACAGATCCTCTTCCATTACTTCCAAAGGGAAGAATGCACTTCGAAAGATAAATTAATACAAGTTTTAGTGACACTTAAAGAACAAGCACATCTGAGGAAAACTTATTATGCTAAAAGGTTAGTTCATGTACATACATGTCCGGTAGAATATTCTATAATTGTGAAAACACATCGAAAATCTTATCTACTCCACCGTAAGAACCCCAAATAGCAATTACTTTACACAGGTCTTTTATAAAATGATTGGGATTACTTAGGAATCGAGCAACTTGTTAGCCGATCCTGGAAACAACAAAGAAAGGGTTTCCGTTCCCATTGTGAAATTAAGAACTATCCACACTCATGATTATTCCTCTTTGAATTTCACAAATGTTTCTGTTTACATGAATATTTAGTTGTATGTTAGTAATTAATTTAATTAGTGATTCCTGGAGAAAATGTTAGAGCTATGTTTACACAAGGAGTTCATATAAGATGGGAGAAGTCCTCGCCCGTGCTGTTTACAGTTGGACACTTACTTTTTATGGATGACTTAGATGGATGGCTAGTGCATTGACCAAACAATATTCGCCCGAATATTTGCGCCCATGAGATTGACTGAATACTGCACACTGCTGTGTCTCATAATGCCTAACTGAAATGTATGTATGTAAATGTTACCTAGCACAGATCCAAATGAAAGATACATTCTTGGTGTTGGTGTGTAGCTTGTGTGGAATGTAAACTATGACATAGAGAACTGCCTTCTGTACCATCCCACAGTGTCTATGTACAGAGTCATGATGTGCACAAGGAATTTCCACTGTCTTTTCCAGTTTAGTAAAATTACTTTGATGTTATCTTATTTAAATATACTGTACTTGCATTCCTAAAAAGTGGATACATTTGCATAGAAAACTCTATCCTTTACTGTATAAACAATTTATTCTAACTCTTTTCATACCCTTAAGATTTCAGTTGCGTAAAGTATTTGGTTTATCTGTCTTTCCTTGCGCCTAAAATGAGATCAGAGCTTGGTCTATGAACGAAATACTTTACTATTAATCATTTGTTTTATGTAATACAACTGTTACCTTTATATTTAGCTGAACTTTTGAATCTGTATTAATAGCACTTAAAGATATGTGAATGATACCGTTAACAGATATACGTCGGTTTTGAACATTGATTTACAACTCTGAAAATTCTAAGTAAATATTTTGGTCTGATTTGAACTTGTTTACTGTTCCTGTTGTGCTCTGTTATGATTTCACTCTTGGATTTGAGTTTAATGCAAATATGTAAATGATAATTATATGCTTCACATAAATAAATAATGTTCTCCTGCCCTACCTGAACAGTTAGGTACAAACTGATATAAACATTTAATGTGTCAACACAGATTGGTAAAAATTTACGCCATGGTATGAAGTCTACTCTTGATTGTAGAACTTGGGTATGTTTTCCACTGAAATATATACATATTTATCCTGCAAATGTTTCACCATAATACTAACATCCATGCTTGTCGATAAGATGCATTTACTGAAGTGCTACAAGACACTGCTAAATATGTATCGTCCTAGCGTATGTTGAAAGGGACAACGAGATTGGAACACCAATAAAAATTAATATTAAGAATTTTGCAGTTACCTGAGCTGAGATCAGCAAAATTTTATCCCTCTAATGGTATTTAGATGAAGGTTAAATCCCTATTCAAGTGCGATGAGGCAGCTTTATGTGCACTAAGTCTTACTAAAAGAATCTGACGGATACATAATGAACACTGTGTTCCAACGTGAAGCAACTGACAGTCTCATCTGCTGCCAGCAAAATCGACGTGGTGTACTATGTACACTGTCATTATTGACGTAACTGTACAGTAAGCATACACGAGAAGTCACTCGATAGGGACACTTTCTCAGTGCATGTTGTGGACATTAACTGTTCAGGACTGATCTTGACCTCAACTGCTGGTTCAAAGTAATAATCGTTTAAATCGCGGTATATGGAACCCTTAGCAATGTTTTGAATATGAATTGTGGGAGATTTACCCACGCTAAACACGGATCCATTTGTGTATTTAAGTTAATCGGCGTTGTTCTTATCTGTGTGAAAGATTACTTGTATGTTAACCAACTTCATATTTTCAGCTAAAGTTAAGTAAGCTATTCATTATGGTATTCTGATTCCTCTGCATTCTTACATGTAATCTGATTACGAGGGGTTACCTGATACCTCTTTCAGATGTACCGAAACTACCCTAAGGTATCGTACCTCCAGTTCCAGTCATCTACGTATTTCACTGTGCAGATCCTATTTATCACAGTGTGTCCATATGCAGCCAACAACCATCACCCACATCCAGTCCTTCAGTCCATTTTACTTTGTCTTCGTGAATCTGACCATTAACATTGTCGAACATCTCCAACTCCTGATTTTCATTGGCGTTAAATAGGAAGTGAGACTATTTTTAAATCGACCTTATACTGCATGTTATACACCTGACGACTTACGGACCTGTACTGATTTTATAAAATGAAGCATAGTTAAAACAAAATAAACTGCACACGCAGAGACTTTTAAAACATATACTAAATGCTACTTTCCTAAGGAATATGTTTCGTTAGCTAATGAAAAATGTATCACATAGAAGACTCAGATGACACAACCCATTGCCTAACACCTTACTAACCAGTGTGTTGTATCTGCGGTGTCCATGAGAATGGACATTGGTTGCTTGTCATCGTCTTAAAATCTTCCTTCGTTCAATGAAAGCTCCACACTTACTTTCTGATTTCCCAAATGTGGAATACAGTTGCTACAAGAAATGATTACTGCTGACAAGACAAGGTGATCAGCACAGTGAGTGACCTGAAGAGCAAAATTTTCCTATTATGCATTTGATAAACTAAACTGAATTTTCAGAACGAAGCTTCCTATGTACCTCAAACCATGAATTTGTATTCCAAGCTCTGGCTTACGACTGTGATACTGGACTTAACTTGCAGACTCCTTTAAAAACTAAGGGTTACTGTGTGAGAAGCGGATATGTACATGCTGATCTGTGAAAGATACATATATGCATGATGCGAATTACTACAAGAGAGAAAAACGAGCAAAAGTGTGGAGCACAGACGTAATTTCCTCAGCACTAAAAATTTAATTAAATGAGTGGGACATACAGCTAGGCGAGTGGATAGCTATTGCACTGCAGGTCTTTTCGGAGTTCGAAGTGGCTGCGACGACGACCTATGAAAAGTAAATAACTTCCATCAGGAAATGCGCGCATACAATCTCTGAAGAAGATAATATTCCGTGGGAAGTAAAGCAGTGGCCTTTACCAAACAGTGGATGATAACTGATTAATGGTTGTGGTGTTGATGATGATTTAGTAAACGCTACCCATTAGACAATAGCTTGGAGATTAATCCGTGCTTTGACATCGGAATGTGACAGATATACAGCGGAAGGATCCACCAAGGATTTCTGTATTCGCCTCAGAATTCAAGAGAGTCCTAAATTACAACCATGTAGGCCGGACCACAATGTTATCTAGTCATTAGCATGGTCTGAAGCGATAGTTTTCAACCTGACAGCATATTGTATTAGCTGTGTGACGTTGGCCTTCAATACGTAGGAACATCTGTAGTCCTTCTTTCACTTGAGATACATGTAAATACTTTTCTCAGTCCGAAACATTATGTAATTAGAAAATATTTTGAAAATGTTTTACCCAAAACTATTTTATTTCATGTGGTGTATGTACTAAATTTTATTGTATGTAACAGGTTCACGCCTTTGGAATACAGGATTATACGAAATAGAACAGATGGAGGTCAGTCCCTCTGCTACTGAAAGGTTTAGGCTGGAATGGGAAAGGTGGCACGAATTAACGCGAGAAATCTTTGTGCAGGATGGACGCGCTGGACATCGAAGAGTAAACATCCCGAGAGACTAGTGACGCAGTGGTTTCTAGGTGGATTTAATATCCTTCGGATGTGAATGATTATTACCCATTGTAGCACAGTATTTACTGGACTACTCCGAAATACGCATTTCCGACGCCAAGAAGAAATATACAGTAATAGTGAACTTGATAATACTTCGCAGTTCCTAAATGTGGATTGAAATTGGGTATAAAACCTAATCTTCACCCTCCCCCCAACGTTGTCCATTACCTCCTCCTCCTCTCTTCGTCCACCTCTCCACTTTTTATTTACCAAATCCTCCCCCCTCTCTCAATCCTACTAGTCGTTCCCCCTCTTCATGTCCATTTCTCTTCATCTCTGTCCGTCCCTCTATGAACCTGAACCTTGTGAATTGTTACTGGAAAAGAAAATTCGACTGGAGATTGAAGTACTTATAGGGACCGCTAAATCGCTTGGGATCATTGGCGTTCAGGGTACGAGAGACGACTCCCCCGGCTGGATATGATTGTAGCTTCAAAGACAACATTTTGCAGAGTTTTATTGTGGGACCTGGCAGGATTTCGAAGTTAGCCATATACACAACCTTCCTGTTTCCTGTTACGATCGACGAGAATGAAACAAAACAGCACATTGTTACCTATACAACTTTTATGTAAAAATTATATAGAAATAGAAAGAATATACATCGGAGAAGCGATTTGTCTAATGGCTGAAATGCTCTTGTATCGCAGTTAAAACTGACAGCGATAAAGAAAATGAAATTGCAAATTTTCGCAGCACAGCATGAATTTACTTTCTCGAAGTCGGTATTAACAAAAAAACTGTACCTTCTCTTGAAAAAAAAAGGCCTGTGTCCCTCGCAATATCTGTTAGAGTATCATGTAAAAATTGTGTATTAAATCGGTCAAGAACTTTTCGAGATTCTTGATGATAGCATTTCTCCATTATACAGGGTGTCCCAAAAAGAATGACCCGATATTAACTTGTAATAATATTGAGACACATGTCAATAGGTAAGTGAAACAGCGCTAGATGTAGGCCTAATCAGCATGGTCTAGATTACAACTGGTACAAGCTCTTCGAGATACTGACAAAGTGAAGCGAGTGGACTTTAGCAATGATATTCTAGAGGACATGGAAGATAACACTTTTATATCACGGTTGATATTCAGCGATGAGGCAACTTTCCATTTTAGCGGTAAGCTTCAGCGTCATAATGTGCTATATGAGGGCTCGAAAATCCTCATGAAACAATTGAACACGAACGTGATTCACCAAAAGTGAGTGTTGCTTGTACTGTTTCGCAAAGCAAGGTTTATGGACCCTACTTTGACTAACAATCGTCCGCCCCCGGTAGTTGAATGGTCAGCGTGACGGAATATCAATCCTCTGGGCCTGGTTTCGATTCCCGGCTGGGTCGCGGAATTTTCTCCGCCCAGGGACTGGGTGTTGTGCTGTCCTATTGATCATCCTATCATCCTCATCGACTTCAGGCAAGATGGAGCACCACCGCACTGGCACAACAACGTGCG